>NC_083700.1:54616171-54926171 GCF_033118175.1 Dama dama
TTATGATCTATAATTTTGAGCTAAATACATATATCGAATCATTAAGTTGTATATGTTAAAATCATATCATGTCATGTGTCAATTATACTTCAATAAAACTGGAAAAAATAGAAATATTTCTGTTAGGAGGCTGGAGGGAGAGTCAGAGTCAGGGAAGGCAGTCCTATCTTTTGAGACTATATTCAGGAATTCAGGAAGAAACTGGAAATGTAAAATGCTGTATTAAGCACATATGTTGTTACCTGAAATCCTCATCATTTTAAAACAAAGTGCTTAAGAGGGTATAAATGTTAGTATTCTACTGCCATCCCTGCCACCACAAATCTACAGCCTACTATTTTCCTACCATACGTTTTCTAATGATGCTTCTGTTGATAGAAAGCCCCAGTCATTTTTTATTAATGGATGCTGTGACTTCTTCCCACTCTCTTTCCATTGGCACAGCATTTACTGATTAAAGATGCTGGGTGAGTCAGAATATTCCTTGCATAATGATTGGTTAGTTGGAATGGGTACCAGCTCTTCTTTTGTGATAAAGAACAGTGTATATAAATAAGGGTAAGAGATTTTCTTGATGTTCAAGGTCTTTGGTCTCTGAGTTACAGACTATAAATTTCCTGGGCCACATTCTAGATGCAGAACTTCCACTGAAGTCAACAGAAGTTTTGTGACAAAATTAATGGCAGGAAAATGCACTATTATTATTTATTATTATTTCTTTTTGACTGCTCTGAAGATAATTTGGTGCATAAAGTATTGGAGAAGTTTTGAGTTTTTCCAGTGACTCATTTTCATGCAAATGTTTATCACATTTCTGTGTACTGTTTTCCTCTATCATATATATTTCCATCTTCCATGGGTAAATCAACATCTTCATCCATATTGTACATTCAGCAGCTGTAAATTCAGCCTGTATTCTCATTAAATGTTGTGAATATGTGATTTTCATTTATGATTTTTAGCGAGTGTTTCTGAAATTTTCACAGCAGCATCTGGCCAGGAAATGGTGTTTGTGAATCAGAACACTACACCTAATTTTATTTTTCTTCTGTGGATGCTTTTCTCTAATCCTTTCTTAGCAAACAAGGCAATTTTAATTCCTTTTTATCATAATTCTCAGAGACCCCCCTCATGCATAGACTTTAGGTTTGATTTTGCTTTTCCTGTTATGCATGGTTCAAGGAACAGTGGAAGCAAATGCTGAGTTCCTCTCTGCTAACACTCACGTCTAAGCCACCACCATGGTTTAATCTGACCAGTGTAAGCTCACCTGAGGTTTTTTCACCACGTTCAGTTTCATTTCCTTCTGAGCTCTCAATGCTGCTGGAAGAAGAATCTTTTAAAATGCAGAGATGATTATGTCTCTTCCTGCTTAAAACTCTTCTATTGTCCTCAGAGTAAATACCAAATTCTTGAATATAGCTCATGGAGCTCTATATTCTCTGTTCCCTACTTGCCTCCCTAGGGAGTTGTTCCACCCTCTTCTTTACTCTATGCTCCAACCTCAGGGACCTTATATCCCACACCATCACTTTCTTTCTCCTCCAGGCCTTTATACACTATTACTTGGCTCACTAGTCTACTCCACATGCCCTTGAATATATCCTACACATCATTCAAGTCTCAACTTAGACTCCTCTATTTTGAGTGGCCATTCCTACTGCCATTGATGGGCTGGGCTTTGCATTCCCACAGTATCCTGCACTGGATCTTTCCAACTAGCCATCACACCTGTGACTTTTTGTTTAACATCGACCTTCCCCACCAGATTTCTACCTTTGTGAGGCAGGTGACCATACCTGCGTTATTTATGACTCTCTCCCCAGCACCTTGCTTTTGCAAAAGGTGTTTGGACACCTAAGAAGTATGTGATAAATGTTTGTTGACTTTCTAATTCCACTACTGTCCTCAGTTACTCCTTTAACACTGCTATCAGTAGATGCAAGTTCATCTCTTTCTAAGGAGACAGTAAGATACTCTGGAGACTGCACAGGTACTCATTGTCCTTTGTCATTCTTCTCTGGAGTGTCTTCCTGACACTATTTTTACCCTCAGAGCTAACTCTTCTTTGAAGTGACAGAAACATCCACGTGTGAATGGGAGATCACCTAGCTTGGGAGATGGAAGCCTTGAGTTTGAATTTGCTTATGACATTAGGTTTTAACTTGGGCAGGGTATTTAATATCTCTGGTTATATTATTTTCCTAGGCTAGAAAATAAGATGAATGGGCTAGACTGAGTCTACAGGCTCTTCTGTGATGCTAAGAAGCCATTTTGAACACTTTTGGGAAAAGTTAGCACATTTTCCTGGAATGCAGAAGAGAAAATGACTGAAAGGTGTGTGTGTGTGAGAAAGAGAGAGAGTGAGAAAGAGCAACAGAGACAGAGAGACACAGAGATCCAAGGCAATTACTTTGATTTCTATGAATCTTAGTTTCCTTCTCTACCCAATTTATGATAGTAACTATGTCATGGTGTAGCCCAACCAGTCCATCCTAAAGGAAATCAGTCCTGGGTGTTCATTGGAAGGACTGATGTTGAAGCTGAAACTCCAGTACTTTGGCCGACTCATGCGAAAGGTAGACTCATTGGAAAAGACCCTAATGCTGGGAAGGATTGGGGGCAGGAGGAGAAGGGGAGGACAGACGATGAGATGGCTGGATGGCATCACCGACTCAATGGACATGGGTTTGGGTAGACTCCGGGAGTTGGTGATGGACAGGGAGGCCTGGCATGCTGCGAGTCATGGGGTCACAAAGAGGTGGACATGGCTGAGTGACTGAACTGAACCAAACTGATGTCATAGAGGAATCGGGTGGAGAGGGAGGTGGGAGGGGGGATCGGGATTGGGAATACATGTAAATCCATGGCTGATTCATAGCAATGTATGACAAAACCCACTGGAAAAAAAAATAATAATAAAAATTAAAAAAAAAAAATTAAAAAAAAAATTAAAAAAAAAAAAAAATAAAAGATGACATTTATATGATGAGTTGTTAGTGTCCACTTAGCCTGTCTTCCCTCTCCTTCTGATCATGACTTTCTCCTCTAGAGAAGATGCTCCTCTTTACTTAGACCATGTCTATGATGTAAGTGAAAGTGAAAGTCCTTCAGTCATGTCCAACTCTCTGTGATTCCAAGGACTATACAGTTCATGGACTTCTCCAGGCCGGACTACTGGTGGGGGTAGCTGTTCCCTTCTCCAGGGGATTTCCCAACTCAGGTATCAAACCCAGGTCTCCTGCATTGCAGGCAGATGCTCTACCAGCTGAGCCACCAGGGGAAGCCTGAGAATACTGGAGTGGTTAGTCTATCCTTTCTCCAGGGGATCTTCCTGACCCAGGAATCAAACCAGAGTCTCCTGCATTGCAGCCAGATTCTTTACCAGCTGAGGGATGTAAGGGGCTGCCAATCAAGTAGCAACTCTACTTCAAGTAGCAAGTCTACTTCAACTATCTTCACAGCAAGGAATCTGCGGATGAACTGAGCTTGACAAATCAGGGTATATCCCTGGATCTTTGAAATCAAGGCTTAGGTGAGGCTTTCTGTTAGTAAGAAAATGCAGACTCAGGTTTTGGAAACTGGGGTCTTAGCTTCTCAGCTTTGTTTATTCCCTTTCACTCTCCAATACCACTTCTTGTAGTGTGTCCTATGGAAGCAAGCTTGGATATGACAATGATACATGTGCAGATTTATTTGTTGTAGCTTAATTTGTAAGGATAAAAAATGAAACAACTTGGTAAATCTTCAAATTTGGGGAGTTATTTAAATTCCCCGCAGCCTTTTTTTAACTTAATTATTTTATCATTGGCGTGCATATGGCTGATCACATTGTTGTATAGCAGAAACTAATACAACATTGTAAAGTAATTATATTCCATGCAGCCTTTTAAATAATTTTTTAGAGTATTTAGTGACATGAGAAAACACTGATGATGTATTTGTCAGTTAAAATTAAAGAATACATAAAATAGTATATATAGTATATATCTAATATGCAATGTACACAAACACATGCATACAGAGTATATATATGTTATGTTCAGAGCTATATAGAAAAAACACCTAAAGTGGTTCTTCAGTAGGCAGTTGGACTTCCAGTGTATGGAAAACATTGTGATTGACTCCCTAACATCTATCCCATTATTCTCTCTACCTCCATACCCTGTGCATCAGCCATTGGGTTTGATAAGGTTGACTTTTACCTTGCATTCTATAGGTGGTCCATCAATGACTGAAGTCAGTCAGCCTGATCCCATCTGTCTAGTTATGGTTATCAGTTAGAAGCAGACACATAATCCATGCCCGTGCCATTTAGTGCAAGCACTACCTTGGCACTAATGTTTGATTCACATATAGGCATGTCCTTTCATTTGATCCAATTAAAAGACTTGAAAGACATTTAGTTGGGTGGTAGATACACATTCTCTTTCCTTGACCATGATGATGAAGTCCCAGGTGATATTGGAAGAGATTTTGTGGGAAATCCCCTGGGGAAGGAAGTTGGACTTAAGGGTAACTGACACACAGGAGATGGAGCAGAGGTATAGTGAGACCTTGTATCTGATGGCATTGTCACATTTCTGAATTAAAACAGTGCTAAATTGTGCCCTAATTTTAGAATGAGCTAATATATTACCTAACCATTTAAGCTAAATAGCATTCAGGTTTTAATTACATGAAAAAAAAGTCAAACTTAAAGTGGCATACATTGTATTCTTTTTACTTCCTAGTATTTTTTAAAGATTTTCTGTACTGAACACATATTGCTTTTATAATTTAAAAATTGCTTATTTAAAAAGTTATTATTAGCTAAGAATTGGCGAAGACCTGTTAAATCGGCATGTATTTTTCTCTCCGTACTCACTCTCCCCCTTCTCCTGAACCTCCTTCAGTTCTCTTCCCCAATTCCCACAAGAGCCAGAGAAGCCAGCAAAATGTCAAAATTTTGTTGCTCCATTAATTAGGAGACTTGAATTGGTTGAGACAAACCTGCATTCTGTGAAATTGATTGGCAAGTGACTGGCAGAACTACCCTCTTGCTAAAGGGGCAATGGCAGAAATAAAATTGATCACCATTTATCACCATGTGGCTCATTCTGAACTCATAGATGCCTGGGAGGATTCATCGTCACTGGTTACCTGTGTGCTTACCTAAGAAGAAGCTCTGAAGCCATGCTCTAAGACTCTCTTGCCTAATTTGGCAGTGTTCTCAAAGGAAGAAACCTCATGAGCAATGTGGATTGCAAAGGCCAGAAATAAATTTAAACAAGGCACATATTCACATCTATGAATTACAGTCATATCAAACTTGTAATGCTTGATGCATTGGGGAGATGGTACTTTTTAAGAGAAGTGCCATGCATATGAGCTCAGTTGCACCAAACTCTGTGCCCCATGGACTGTAGCCTGCCAGGCACCTCGGTCTTTGAGATTTTTTACTAAGAATACTGGAGTGCATTGCCATTTCCTCCTCCAGGAGATCTTCCCTACCCAGGGATCAAACTCACGATCCTGCTTCTCCTACACTGGCAGGAAGATTCTTTATTGAGAGAGGTGATCCTGTGGCAGATGGAGAGGGTAGAGAGAAGTAGTTCCAGAATTCAACTGAGAAGGTGATTCAGAAATGGAACTGGTGAGGAACAAGGGAGCCGGTGGCCAAGCATCTTTAGGATACCAAGCAGACAGCTCTCATAAATACTGCCTTGGGGAAGAAGAATGGCAGACTCTGTCTAATGATGGCACCCCATCTCTATTTTCCTGTACCCCATTACTCCTGGTTCCAGATTATATGCACTGGGGCTGCCATAGCTAGATGTGAAACCTTAGGCCAGCCACTTAACCTCGCTGTCCTTGAGTATTCTCATCTGTAAAGGGCCCGCTAGTCAGACCAGAGTACTTCTAAGGATTCTGCCAGCTTTGAAACTCTACAGTTCTACAGTTGGTCCACCCATCTGCCTGTCTGCACGGGTCAGCCAATGAGGAGAGCCCTGGAAGCCTGAGCCCTCCGGAGCTCAGTGTTGATTCTCTGCTGGAGAGGAAGGCATCCTCCCAAACTGGTGCTCTGGGGAGGCAGGGGGCTTGTAAAGTCAATGCTGCGCTCCTTGCAGCTGCTCTGCAGAGGGGGAGAAACCTGGATTTTAAAGAAGTAAATGATCCTTTTTTTTGTTTGTTTAAACAAAATTCACTCACAGCTGCAAGCAGCACAATGAAACCACATTTTAAAAATAATCAGATGCTTTTGGGGCCTCCTGCTGCCAGAACAACTTCAGTCCGAGTTGCTGCCGGCTGCCTTTTAAGGCTGCAGCCTCTGGTACCAACTATCTGAGGGGGTGCAGTGGAGTTGAAAGCCATTGGTGTCAGAAAAGAGGCCAAAGTTTTATAATCTCAGGGACCCTAAAGGCCTCAGCTGTTTATTTGTTTGTTCTGTTCTCATGAGGATGTTACACGTGTTTGAAAGGCATGTGACATCTAATAGGTTGTTTTTAAAGGGTCATTTCATTAAATACTTTAAAAAAATGTTCAGTGATCTTTTAAGTTCCATTTAATTACCTAATCTTTATTTTGTAACAGTCATAAAGTATGAGCACGTGAAGTCACTGAGAGGCACTTGAGATGACCAAGGTCTAAAATCATACTAGTTTCTGAATTACCACCTACTCTTCTTGGGCCATTGATTTTTAGATGAAGATGCTGCATCCTTGGAGGATTGTTTAAAATATTCTATTCTGCCATGATGCATCTGCATGTTGTTCAGGCTGCTGAGATGACCTTAGAAAAAAAGACACGATGGAGCTGAGTAATCTGAGAAAAGCCTAATAAAATACTTAACACGTTGGAAGGGTCAACTTTGTCTAAAATAATTATTAGTAAGATTCTTCAGCGTGAGGAGTTGAAGTCCAAGAATCACCTTGATCACTGGGGCTGGGCACAGGGGCTTGGAGTCAGATGGCTTCAGGGCAGATTCCTTCTGGGTCACCTGTTAATTGTGTGATCCTGGATAAGGCTCTGATTCTCCCAGATTTCTTGTCTGCACGGCAGAGATCAACAGTGTTACCTGACCTCATGTCATAAGGACCAAATAGCAGTGCATGTATCTAGTGAGCAAACATGCTACTCATGTCAAGAGCCTAGCCAGACAAACATTTATTGAGTACTACTATGTTTTCAATAAATGTTTCCTTCTCTTTATTTTAAACACAGATTTAGGTATCAAATATCAGGAGTTTACATGGATTTAAAAATCTTCTGAAGATTGAAAAAATAGACATAGGACCAATGAAAGGCAATCCTGGATAGAAAAAGAATGGGTCTTTCAACCCAAGACTGAAAGTCTCACTAAGTTCAAAAACATTTTTATATTTTAAAAGATGCTCTGTATTTATGAGACTTTAAAGGAAAACTGGGAAACAAAATTTGAAGCAAGTCTAATAGTTTGAGATTGCTATTCTCAGTCAAATACATCTTAACATCAGAGTTAGGAACCTGGCTATGATTGAAACACACTTTCTTTGGTCTCATTATAATTAATAGTGATGGTACTACTATCATTGTACTTAAGGATTTTGGATAGAACCACATCTTACTGTTAAGGCCTGAGTCTGTTTTTCTTTAATGTGACAGTTGTAGCAGCAATGATAATAATGTCAACGTCGTTCTAAACTCTGCACACACAGTACTCGTTAATACTCATAACAACTCTTGTGGCAGTATTTCCTCCCACCCCACATTTTACAAATGAGGAAATTGAGACACGAGGAGGTTAAATGACTTGCTTATGGTCACTCAGTTTATTAAGAGTCAGAATTTGAAAAACCAAAAACTATTGGCTTCAGAGTCTGCACTTAACCCCACATTACACAGTCATTTTCTTAATTATGAGTTAAGTGTTGTCACAGCTATCTTGAAATGCAGTATGCCATCTTAAACAGAAGTGCAGACTCTGACGCCAATAGCTTTTTTTTTTTCAAATTCTCTCTTAATAAACTGAGTGACCATAAACAAGTCATTTAACCTCCTCGTGTCTCAATTTCCTCATTTGTAAAATGAGGGGAAAAGTAGTACCCCAAGAGTTGTTATGAGTATTAACGAGTACTGTGTGTACAGAGTTTAGAATGACTTTGACATTATTATCATTGCTGCTACAACTATATATTATAGTATAGGAAAAAAAAAAACTTCTCTGAAGTTTGCAGTGCCGTTTGTAGTTGGCACTTGGGAATTTAATATGTCCTTCCACTAAGCATATGGGTTGATGGACACATTTTTATTGTGATGTACTTGTTTGGTTTCTTTGTAAGTTGGAGGAAAGTCCATCATGTCACAATATGTCAGTGAACCATAAGTCAAGAAACCTTATCTAGGATATACCTGTTACATTGTGAGCACTGTACAAGGTGCAATTTCAAGAGAATAACAAGAATTTCCTTTTGACGAACACCGCTCTTGCCTTCTAGAAGCCTAAGGGCTAATGAATCATGCCACCTAAACATAGAAAGAAAAAAGAAACAGAAGACTGGGGCAAATATGCCTATGTATACCATAAATATAACCCAGTAAACCATTTTATTCCTAAATATCCTTTAACTCTACTTCCCTACTCAGCCCCTGCCCTTTGCTTCCCCAGTGCCGACTCAGGTCCTTGCCACTTGCTCCTTCAGCACTGCAGTAGCCTTCTACTTGGTCTCTCTTCCTCCAATGTATTTCCTTCCAATCCATTTTCCACACCCTCTCCAGGTGACCTTGCTGAAACAGAAAGCTGACCCCAGTTCCGTTCTGCTCAGAACCCTCCCCTGACTCTTCACCATAGAATAAAGCCATGACATATAAGGCCCTCCACCGAATCCTCTGCTTGGCTGTCCAAACTTTTCTTCCTTCATGCTTTGTTGTTTCCAGCATTTGGAATGCCTTTTCTGCTCTTTTCTGCCAGGAGAAATCTGTGAATTCTCTCAGACTCAGTATAACCATCCCCTAATTGGAGAATCCCCCTTTGACCACCTCCTTACTAATCCCCTAGTCAGAAATAATTCTCTCAGTTCTGTGCTCTCATAGCATGTTATGCAAACCTTTATTATAGCCCTCCCCATGTGTTCGGTAGTTCTTGGACTAGCTATCCATCTTCCTAACCAGAGGAAGGGCCCTGGAAGGGAAGAATTGTGTTTGCATGTTCTATCTGCAGTATCTCACACAGTATCTGAGACAGAAAATGTGTTCAATAAATGCTTGTGAATTGAAGAATGAATGGACAAATGAATGATGGAACAAATCATATTGCTCAAGGAAAGGGAGAATTTTGGAAATTTTTATTGTTTTTATAATTAGCTCACTTAAATATGGGTTCAGTTGGTGTAGGAACTGTAACAAGGCCCAGATGGCACAGTTTAGGGTCTAGTCCCAGAGTGTCACCCAGTAGCCCGGTGGCCTTGCACAGTTCACCTCGCCCACGTGCTGTGCTGTGCTGGATTGCTCCGTTGTGTCCGCCTCTCTGTAACTCCATGGACTGTAGCCTGCCAGGCTCCTCCGTCCATGGGATTCTTCAGGCAAGAATACTGGAGTGGGTTGCCATTTCCTTCTCCAGGGGGTCTTCCGGACCCAGGGATTGAACCCACATCTCCTTCCTGTGTCTCCTGTACTGCCAGGCAGGTTCTTTACCACTGCGTCACCTGGGAAGCCCCACCTAGCCTATAAGTGCCTCAATGTCTTCACCCAGAAGATAAGGATACAGTTATCTAAAACCCCCAGGGTTGCTATTAAGATTGAATAAAAGTAATTCATGGTCAAAATGCTTTTGAAAAATACAAATAATAAGGCATTTCAGCACAGCTTCTTATAACCAGGATTTTTTTACTTCTAATTCCAGACCAGGGAGGAAAAACATATATGTATGTATATATGTATATTTAGACATATGTGTCTACTTCTTATCATCTTATCATCCCATGGTCATGTGCTCGTCCCCCTTTTAAATTCTCTGTATCATAAAAGAGGCTCTAGAAGATTATTTTTAATAGGTCAGGATGTTCAGAAGCAGAACCTAGAATTACAAACTTTCTTAGAACACATAGTACACATTCATTACAAAAAAGAGCATGCCTGTATTAGACCATCAAAAGGCGTAATTTGAAATGATGAACGTATCCATTTTAAGTTACACATTACTTTGCATAGTTAATATCACTGTAATTAGTCATAGTTCCTATAATTTATTGAAAAAGATGCTCATCCCCTCCAGTGTACTGCAGTGATGAATGTTGGGAGAGCAACTTTGGAAGCTGGAATCAAGAAAATGAGTAACAGTTGGAGAATTAGTATGTAAATCAATAATACCCTTTCTTTTTTGTTCTGAAACCAGGATTTGCATGACACACAGCAGAATCAGAGAGCTCCCACAAGTGAGAGTTGTCTCCACACCTCGCAGAACTAGGCAGGCCGCTTCAACTGTAGGAAATGTTTAAAATCCTCTCAAACATTTGAGTAAATCTCTAGTAAATATTTAAACTCTGTATAACTAGTCACAAATAAATTAAGCTGATTTTATGCAGTCTCTCTAATTAGAAGGGCACAGCATTTGTTGAAACGTGATTAGTATTATTCATTAAGCAAAAAATTCTCATTTGTATCTTATTATCACTATTCTGCATAAACCAACACAATTTGTCATGAACTCCCTCATTTGCTGTATCCTCAAAAAGCAGATTATGCTTATTTTTCATTTGGACAGTGGAAAATCAAGCCAGGTGTTTGGCAGCACCAGAGTGTTCAGGTGTAACTGTGCCAGTGATGGAACATTACGAGCAGCGTGGATGAAGAATGAGGCATAGAGAATCTTGGGACTGAGGTGCCTGGAGGCCCATCCCTTCCGAGTGCCCCTGCTGATGAGACAGGTGTTGTGCCGGGCTGCTGGGAGGGGAGAGAGAAGCTGAAAAGAAACTTTTTTTGTAGCGTCAGATCTTTCCCCTTTCATCTGAGCCTGAAAACACTTGCTCTAATTCCTGCTGCAGTGGATCTACCAGCATGTGCGATTTAAAACCACTGCAGCGGTACCTTTGTTTAAAATATTGCCAAAGCGTAAAAATTCAACCCTGTGATTTGTCTAGAACTGTCTGTCTGTCTAGACACATAAGCACTGTACATATTTAGGTTTTCAGACTTGCAGATATTGACAGATAAGACAAAGATTATGTTATATTATCTGGACGAAAGAGGATTGGGGCCGCTTTTCCTCCTCTGCCATCTATTCGTTTTGCCTTTAAAATCTTCTTTGTTTTCTAGTTCAGGTTAGAGACTCCATTAGGGCTTCTGACTGCAGCTGCTTTATGATTCTGGCAAAAATAAGGACGGGAACGAATTGGGGTTTGTGAAATATTGGCGATATGATAGGGAATTGTTTTTGTAAGGGAGCAGTGAGTTTCAATATGCTACTCTGGATCATGTGTATTCTTTCAGAACTTGAGAACTATGAAGGACTAGATACCAACGCTTTGGCCTGTGTGTCAGTTTCTCTGTTTTGTCTCTGTATTCCCCTGTGTTAAGTCAGTGTCATCTCCTATTTTTGTTAACACTCTCCCTTTCCCACATCTTTCTTCATACTACTTCTGAAGTGGTTGATTTTCTGAGACACTGACCATGTGGAGTAGGTGGGAAAAATATCCAAGAAGACATTATTGGAGAGAATGGGGATATTTACCTAACACGACAAAGGGATGAGGTATGATGGTAGTCTTCAAGTGTCATCAGGGTGCTCAAGCCCAGATCGGCACTCTGAAGCAGGGCAGAAGGCCCCCTTGGGCCCTCAAGCCCAGGGGGGTGTGCACAGCCTGAGGAAGCACCCTCTAACAGAGCTGTCCAGTCCTGGAACAGGCCGACTTGGAAGACGGTGAGCTCCCCGCCATCAAAAGTAGTAAAGCAGAGTTTGGTCTGGGAGCTTGCACTATGTGAGCTCCTAGTTTTAATGTTGATAAGTTTCTTTTTATAGGAAAGGTTGTGCTCCATTGCCTCTATCAAGCAAAGTGGGAGAATTCCCATGATGATAGAATTTCACAATGTTCAGGAATCTCAAGCCCTTGCTCTTCTATATCTAACATATTCTGAAGCCTGTAAAGCAGGCTCCCTGCTACCATATGTTACCTGGAAAATGTTCTGTTTACACATGGGGTGGTCTTGCTGAGAGACCAGGAGAAGGCATGGCACTTAAAACTCTAGTTTTAGGATGCCATTGTCAAGATTTCACACAGAGCCCTGACTAGCAGACTGAGGGATTCCTGTTACTGCGGTATGGCCAGAGCACAGCTGCAGAGAAGTTGAGTCCCATCCAGAAGTCATCCTTGGCTTTCATAGGTTTCCATGGATGTGGACTTGTCCAGACACAGACTTTGGGTCTCACACTTTGGATATAAATAATTTATCCCCTTTGGAGAATTTTGCAAAGTTAAAAGATATTCAGGGATATATCTGTGTGAGGTGGGATTAAGGGACAATTATATTATTTTCCTAAGTTGGAAATTAGTGGTGAACCTAGTCTTTTGGACAGATGAAATGAAAATTATAAAACTTTCAATGATGTTTTTAAATTGTGGTCAGGGACCACCCACTTGCTGAAACACAGATTCCTGAGCCTAGGTCCATATCTATTATATTAGGTTTTTAGTACTATGTAGCAAATCATCATGAATATAGCAGTGTAAAACAACAACTATTTATTATCTCCTGGTTCTGAAAGTCG
This sequence comes from Dama dama, assembly GCF_033118175.1. NCBI lineage: Eukaryota > Metazoa > Chordata > Mammalia > Artiodactyla > Cervidae > Dama > Dama dama. The sequence goes on from NC_083700.1 coordinate 54,628,893, forward strand.
CAGGTGCAGTTGGTGTGACTGAGTTTTTTTAAGGTGTCACAAGTCCAAAATTAGGGTTTCGTTAGTCCAAGTTCTTATTGAAGACGCTAGGAAAAAAATCCAGTTCCAAGCTCCCCTCAAGTTGTTGGCACAATTCAGGTCCTTGTTGGCTGTCAGCTGGAGGTGGCTCTCTGCTTCTGGAGGCCACCCACATTCCTTCCTGCTTGGCTCTTTCCGTTTTCAAACCAGCAAAGTCATGTGGAGGCCGCCTTATGCTTTGAATCTTTCTTCTTTTGCTGTTTCATGTCAGAGAAAAATCTGCTTCTAAAGGGCTCAGATGATTAGTATAGACCCAACCAGATAATCTCCAAATTTTAAGGTGTACCCACTTGAGACTTTAATTATATCTGCAAAGTACCTTCATAGCAGTACTTCGATTAGTGTTTGATTGAATAAACAAGATATAGAGATCTTGAGGGATTTAGAATTCTGCCTACCACACCTACTAAATCAGTGTTTCTTCAGTGGAGCCAAAGAAATCTGTCTTTTAAACACCACTCCAAGTGATTCTGATGAATAATCTACTTTAAGAACTACTAGCTTAGAAGGATACTAGAAAAACTGTGAAGTTAGGTGTTAGGGGAGTAATGTAGAAAACAACTTTTTAGGAGTTCCGCATGAGAGACCTCTGAAGACTGAAGATGCCAATGATGACAGAGATGTTCATGGAGAAACTGGGCATTCAGAAAAGAACAATGCAGGTTTTCTAAGCAAGGGAAAAGATGTGATCAGAGATATGAATGGGAAACACATAACTGATCTTTTGCAGTGCAATTAAATTTAGTTTTATTGGAGTAGAAATGTGTAATTGTGATTTGGGGAAGAGGGTGTGGGATTGGGACTATATTAATGTATAGGACTTTGATTGCTGGGTCAAGGAGTTGAAATAAAGGGATGTCATTGAAAGTTTTAAAAAATAATTTTGTTTAAAAAGCAATTGCAGTTTATTCCTTTTACCTCATACTCCTTGAATTTCTCGGCAGTTGATGGTTATATTTTATTTGCTTTTAACACAAAGTCTTGACTGGATTTTATTGATGACTGAAAACTTCTATTATTTTTATTCTTGAGGATGAATAGGAAAAAGTTTCCAAGTTGTAAGAAATAGACTGGCATATATGAGAGGGTAAAATAATCCAGGGTTCTGGTTGAAGGAGAGTGAGTGTGATGATCTGAGTCTCTTTTAGAAGCACCTTTCTATATACTTTGATCTCTAAAATGTTTTCCACTTACTATCCTCCAGGTATAGATGTATTCCAAAGACCCAAAAACCTTAATGGGGAGTGATGAGAGAGGGTTATTAGTCATTACTCAGTTATTAGAATTGAAAGATGAGAGTCAGTTTGTAGCTAGGAACAGAAGGTAGACTACCTTGGAGCCAGGTTTGACAGCTTTGAATATCAGATGAAGACTGCAGATACAGAAAGGTATCATCTGACAAGCATCTTAAGCAGATGGATAACAGAGTGGGTACACTGGAGAATGTTGTTAATTTAATGACTCCAGATAATTCTTCTTTAAAATTGAAAGCAGGCCACTGGGAAACAGCCAGTAAAGGTGTAACTAGTGACTTTCTGGCATCCTATTAGATTTATATGAAGAAAAAGGAAGGACATATGTAGTTTTGAGTTAAGAAAAATTCAAATTGCTTCTCACAAGAGGCAATAGAAACTTTACTCAGTGAATTTTTGAAAATTCAAATCAAATTTTCTTCCCAGAGAAGTGTGGGATTACTGTATTTTAATGTCAATTTGAAATCTTGTGTGTAAAATATTAAATGAATTATCGAAGGGTTTATCAAGACTCTTCCTTCTCTAACACTGATGGGAAATTTTTATAAATTAAAAAAAAATTATTTTGGTATTCAAGAAAAATTTTGACCATGCCACATGGCTTGCAGGATCTCAGTTCCCTGACCAGAGACTGAATCCTAGCCATGGCAGCAAAAGCCCAAAATCCTACTCACTAGGCCACCAGGAAATTTCATAAATATTTGTATCACTGAAAAACACACTTTAGCCTCTGGTGATGTTTTATTTAGAATTGTAGACTATAGAACCTCAGAAACTCTGCCCCATTAAAGTTCATTTAATCCCATCTTTTAAATTCATTTAATAATCAAGAATGGCTGCATCATGCTTTATGAGGTTATAAGACTATAAAGATGAACCAAACACATCCTTGTCTTCATGGAGCTTACACTGTACTCAAGGAGACAACAAAAAAGTGGGATTGTACCGCAAACTGAGTCTTCCACACTCACTTGGAATCAATGAGACTGAACAAGGTGAAGTGAGTTAGTATTAATCACCCCTAAGCTTCTGACCTTCTTGGTACCAGTTGGGCACAGTGGGGAGCTGGAGTGAGCTTACATCCCTACTCAAAGGCAATGAAATGGTGTGAATCAGTGCCTTAATTTAAGTAGGAAGTTGTCTTAGAGGCTAAGGGGTAGTTGAACTTTTACACCACTCATCTGCAATGTGGCATTATGAGTTAGTACTCCATTTTTGCCTGGGGGATACCAGTAGGGCCCAGTGGAAAGCTGAGCATATAAACTTACCTATCCTTTATTCTATACCTTAATAGAGGGACTGTCTACAAAAAAGATCAAATAGGATCTAAAGTCCACTAATACAAAATGTCTAGGTACAACTAAAATATTGCTCATTATCAAGAACCAAAAAATTACAACTTGAAAAAGAAATGATAGTTAACTGATACCAATACCAAGATGAATCAGATGTTGGAATTATCTGATAAGAATTCCAAAGCAGCCATCATAAACATACAAAAATAACAGTTTTTTTTTTTTACTTGACTGATAAAAATAGAAAATCTCAGCAAAGAAGTTATAAAAAAAAGAACCAAATGGATTTTATAAATATAAAATCATTAAAAGAAAAATAAAATACTGGCTCAGCAGTAGAGATAACAGAGAACAGAATCAGTAAACTTAAGGGTTCTATTGTGTAAATAGAATTTATACTTCTATTGTATAAATAGAATTTACACAATTTGAAGAACTGAGAAAATAGACTCAGAAAAAGAAGAAAGACAAAGAGTTGAGAAAAAAAATTGAAGATAACATGTTTGAAAATTTTCTAAGTTTGGTGAAAGATTTAAACCTACACATTCAAGAATCAGAGCAAAACCTAAGTGGGATAGCCTCCAAAAAAAATCCATTTTAAGATATATTAAGATTAGCCTTTGAAAACTAAATATAAAAAACTTGAAATAGAACTGCCATATGACCCAGCAATCCCACTCCTGGGCATACACACCGAGGAAACCAGATCTGAAAGAGACACATGCACCCCAATGTTCATCACAGCACTGTTTATAATAGCCAGGACATGGAAGCAACCTAGATGCCCATCAGCAGACGAATGGATAAGGAAGCTGTGGTACATATACACCATGGAATATTACTCAGCCATTAAAAAAATTCATTTGAATCAGTTCTAATGAGATGGATGAAACTGGAGCCCATTAGAGAGAGTGAAGTAAGCCAGAAAGATAAAGATCAATACAGTATACTAACACATATATATGGAATTTAGAAAGATGGTAATGATAACCCTATATGCAAAACAGAAAAAGAGACACAGATGTACAGAACAGACTTTTAGACTCTGTGGGAGAAGGCGAGGGTGGGATGTTCTGAGAGAACAGCATTGAAACAAGTATACTATCAAGGGTGAAACAGATCACCAGCCCAGGCTGGATGCATGAGACAAGTGCTCAGGGCTGATGCACTGGGAAGACCCAGAGAGATGGGATGGAGAGGGAGGCGGGAGGTGGGATCAGGATGGGGAACACATGTAAATCCACGACTGATTCATGTCAATGTATGGCAAAAACCACTACAATATTGTAAAGTAATTAGCCTCCAACTAATAAAAATGAATGGGAAAAAAATTTAAAAAAAGAAAGCTGAAAAAAAAGAAAAAAATAAATAAAATAAAATGGAAAACCAATAAGGACCTACTTACTGTTTAGCCCACAGAAATCTGCTCAATGTTATGTAGCAACCTACATAAAGAATTTGAAAGAGGATATATGTGTATATGTGTATATATACATATATATATATAACTGAATCACTTTGTTATACACCTGAAATTAACACAACATTGTTAATCAACTATATATTCTAATGTAAAATAAAAGTTTTGGTTTTTTTTTTTTTTTTTTTTTTCAAAAAAAAAAAGAAAACTAAATACGAAGAAAAAAATTTGAAAGCAGAGAGAAATGATGCATTACTTATCAATTGAACTGAACTACAATTTTAATTGAACATCAATTCAAATGACAATGAATTTCTCGTCTGAAACATAGGAAGCTAGAAAAAAGGTGGCACAAAAATTTTTAAGTGCTGAAAAAAAAGAACATTCAACCCAGAATTTTGTATCCAGCAAAAATATCCTCAGGAAGGAAGATAAACTTAAGACATTCTCAGACAAAGTAAAACTAAGACTTTGTCACTAAGAGTAAGCTTACCCTTACAGAATGGCTAAGGGACATTCTCTAAACAGAAAGAAAAAACAGAAGAACTTTAGAGAAGAAAGAACATCAGAATGGGTAAAAATCAGGACAATTATAATAGACTGCTTTCATGAATTTCTTAAATTATATTTGATGGTTAAATTAAAAAAAAACCAATACAACTTCTGATGTGGTGCTTAACATATACATAGAAGAATTATTTAATAAGATTATTATTTTCTTTAAATGGAGACGATAAATCTAAACGGAAATAACATTTCTGCACTTCATTTGAACCAATAAAACATTAAGACAAGTAAACTGTAATAAGTTACAGTCTGGAATGGTAAAAATATATTTTCCTGAAACCAGAAATCTACTCATCAATCAGAACACTCTCAGTGGACTATACATAGATAAGAAATCAGTATTATTGTGTTCACACACACAGGAGTCATTCTGGTACTTACTGGATTGAATTCAGGGCTTCCAAGGTGGCCCTAGTGATAAAGAACCCACCTGCCAATGCAGGAGACATAGGAGATGTGGGTTCAGTCCTGGGTTGGGAAGATCCTCTGGAGAAGGCAACCCACTCTAGTATTCTTACCTGAAGAATCTCATGGACAGAGGAGCCTGGTGGGCTACAGTCCATACAGTCACAAAGAATTGGACGTGACTAAAGCAGCATAGATGGAGAAGGCAATGGCACCCTACTCCAGTACTCTTGCCTGGAAAATCCCATGGACGGAGGAGCCTGGTAGGCTGCAGTCCATGGGGTCGCTAAGAGTCGGACACGACCTGAGCGACTTCACTTTCACTTTTCACTTTGGATTGAAATTTCTCCAATTTTCGCATTGGAGAAGAAAATGGCAACCCACTCCAGTGTTCTTGCCTGGAGAATCCCAGGGACGGGGAAGCCTGGTGGGCTGCCGTCTGTGGGGTCACACAGAGTCGGACATGACTGAAACGACTTAGCAGCAGTAGCAGCAGCAAAGCAGTGTAGCACAGATTAAATTGGATCAGAGAGAACTTTTTTGGCAATGCAAGTTGGGGATGGGAGTGGAAGTAATGGGGCTTGAAAAAAGCAAATGAGTTCCAATATCTGAATTCCTTCTTAAGTTCTGCAAAAAAAACCCAGACTTTCAGCTCAAATTTGAACACGTCTAAGTGGGACTGTGTGTCTTCCCAGGGATTTTGCAGATTATTTTCCAATATAGGTTATTACAAGATACTGACCATAGGTCCCTATGCTATATAGTAAACCTTTGCTGCTTGCTGCATTTCTATTTTTTTTAAAAAATTAGAAACCTAGCTTTCTATTCATACTAAGTCAAATAAGTAGAATCAAAATATTATAAATTTTTTAGTTAGGCAAAAATTCCTAAATTTTCTAGAATATGTGTATTATACATACTATGTATATATACACATACATAAGCTTTTCTACTACACTTGATAAAGGCTTGAGAAAGGACAGCAGAACAAAAAAAGAGATGGGAAAACTGGAAAACATATGCTAAATGCATTGGGGGCACTGAATATGGAATAAGAAATTTGAAATAAATTAGATAAAAGTAAAAGATCATCATATAGTCCAGAAAATATCTTACTATTGTTATTATGTAACTATTACTCAATACCATTGTATCATGATTGGTTAACAGAAGAATAATAGATTTCTATACCACCAAAACTAACATTTAATAGAAAAATCTGTAATCACATTTTATAATCCAGATGCATAGCAGAATTAGCTTGGAACTTTTTGAAAAATACAAATGCTCAGGTATTTTTGCTTTTTTTTCTCCAAAGCTCCAGATATGTTTCAAATGAGCAGCCATGTATCTGCAGGTATTTTTACTTATGATTTGCAGTAATATACTTGAGCAACTCAAATCCAATCCTTGTATGGGTTCTGTCCCACCAGTATGGAGAAGCAGGAATTAACTTTGCTGCCATAGGCCTGGTGTCTGATTTCCTAATTATAAGTCATAAGTAAACACATCTCTAATAGATGGAAACCTTCCATATTCCTTTGCCATGTTGTGTAATTACATATTATTGGATTCAGTTTGCTAATGTTTCATTGAGGATTTGTATATCCATATTCATCAAATGCATTGGTATGTGATGATTTTTTTGGTAATGTCTTTGTCCAGTTTTAGTATCAGGATAATGCTGGCCTTTTAGACTGAATTTAGGAGTGTTCCATTCTCTTCAGTCTTTTGGAATAGGTTGAGAAGGATAGGTATTAGCTCTTTGTATGTCTGATAAAATTTCCCCTTTGAATCCATCTTGTCTAAACTTCTGGTTGCTGGGAGTATTTTAGATTGCAAATGTATTTTTACTACTGGTGATCAGTCTGTTCAGATTGGCTGTTTTTTCCTAATTCAGTCCTTGTAGGTTTATGTTTCTTGAAATTTGTTCATTTCTTCTAGGTTGTCCAAATTATTAGTGTATAATTGTGGCATTCTCTTATGATTTTTGTATCTCTGTGGTATTTGTTGTTTCTACTCTTTCATTTCTTATTTTGTTTGAGTCCTCTCTCTTTTCTTCTTAATGAGCATGGGTAGACATTTATCAATTTTGATTGTCTTTTTAAAAATCCAGCTCTTGGTTTGATTGATCTTTCCATTTCTGGTCTCTATTTTGTTTACTTCCTCTCTGATCTTTATTATTTCCTTCCTTCTGTTGATTTTTTTTTTTTTTTTTTTACTTTGGTTGCTCTTTTTTTTCTAATTCCTTTAGATGGTAACTTAGATTGTTTATTTGAGATTTTTCTTGTTTCTTAAAGAAGGCTTGTATCACTATAAACTTCCATCTTAGAACTGCTTTTGCTGAGTGCCATAGGTTTTGGAAAGTTGTGTTTCCATTTTAATTTGTCTTAAGGTATTTTATGATTTTCTCTTTGATTTTTTCATTTTTATTTTTAAAATTTATTTATTTTTAATTGAAGGATAATCACTTTACTATATTGTGTTGATTTCTGCCATACATTAACATGAGTCAGTCATAGGTGTACATATGTCCCTTCCCTCTTAAAACCCCTTCCCACCTCCCATCCCACCCACCCTTCTAGGTGTCACGGAGCCCAGTGAGTCCTCTGAGTCATACATCAAATTCCCACTGGCTCTCTATTTAAATATGGTAGTGTGTGTATTTCCATGCTACTCTCTCCATTCATTCCACTCTCTTCTTCCCCCGACCCCATGTCCACAAATCTGTTCTCTATGTCTATCTCTCCACTGCTGCCCTGAAAATAAGTTCATCAATACCATCTTTCTAGATCCATTGGTTTTTCAGTAGCATGTTGTTTAGTCTCAATGTGTTGTTGCTTTTCCTAGTTTCCTTTCTATAATTGATTTCTACTTTCATACCACTGTGGTTGGAAAATCCTTATATAATTTCCGTCCCCTTAAATTTGTTGAAACTTATTTTTGTGACCTAGCATGTGATCTGCCCTGGAAAATATTCCATGTGCACTTGAAAACATTGCTTATTCTGATGATTCTGAATGGAACATCCTATAGGTATTTATTATGTCCAACTGGTCTATTATGTCATTTAAGACCAATGTTGGTATTTTATTTTTGTCTAGGATGATGTGTTCATTGATATATGTGAGATGTTACATCTCAACTATTACTGTATTATTTTAAATTTCTTCCTTTATGTCTGTTAATCTTTGCCTTATATATTTACGTGCTTCTGCATTTGGTCCATGTATGTACATATATGTATAATATCCTCTTCTTATATTGATCCTTTTATCACTATACAGTGATATAGTGATATAGATATATAGTCCTTCTTTGTCTTTTGTTATAGTCTTTGTTTTACAGTGTTTTGTCTAATATGAGTATTGCTATCCCTGCTTCATTGTGATTTAGTTAGCATGTAATATCTTTTTTTGTTACCTAACTTTCAGTCTGTGTGTGTACTTAGCTCTTATATGAGTCTCTGGTAAGCAACATGTTAGTTCAATCAGTCTATGAACTAGTTAGTTCAATTAGTTCTATGTCTTTTGATTGGGGACTTTAGTCCATTAATATTTGCAATAATTGTTGATATGTATGTACTTATTGCCATTTTATTACTTATTTTACCATTGTTTCTGTAGTTCTTCTCTGTTTATTTCTTTTTGTTTCCTCTCTTGTGGGTTTGATGGTTTATTTTTTAATAGTTTGCTTTGTTCATTTTTTTCTAGTTTCTGTGTATGTATAAGTAGATTTCTGATTTGTCATTACCTTGGGGTTCATATATGTTGACCTATAAAAGCCTTCCTCAGAGATCAATGCAAAGAAATAGAGGAAAACAACAGAATGGGAAAGACTAGAGATCTCTTCAAGAAAATTAGAGATACCAAGGGAACATTTCATGCAAAAATGGGCTCAATAAAGGACAGAAATGGTATGGACCTAACAGAAGCAGAAGATATTAAGAAGAGGTGGCAGGAATACACAGAAGAACTGTACAAAAAAGATCTTCACAACCCAGATAATCACAATGGTGTGATCACTCACCTAGAGCCAGACATCCTGGAATGTGAAGTCAAATGGGCCTTAGAAAGCATCACTACGAACAAAGCTAGTGGAGGTGATGGAATTCCAGTTGAGCTATTTCAAATCCTGAAAGAGGATGCTGTGAAAGTGATGCACTCAATATGCCAGCAAATTTGGAAAACTCAGCAGAGGCCACAGGACTGGAAAAGGCCCGTTTTCATTCCAATCCCTAAGAAAGGCAATCCCAAAGAATGCTCAAATTACTGCACAATTGCGCTCATCTCACATGCTAGCAAAGTAATGCTCAAAATTCTCCAAGCCAGCCTTCAGCAATATGTGAAATGAGAACTTCCAGATGTTCAAGCTGGTTTTAGAAAAGGCAGAGGAACCAGAGATCAAATTGCTAATATCTGCTGGATCATCAAAAAAGCAAGAGAGTTCCAGAAAAACATCTATTTCTGCTTTATTGACTATGCCAAAGCCTTTGACTGTGTGGATCACAATAAACTGTGGAAAATTCTGAAGGAGATGGGAATACCAGACCACCTGACCTGCCCCTTGAGAGATCTGTATGCAGGTCAGGAAGCAACAGTTAGAACTGGACATGAAACAACAGACTGGTTCCAAATAGGAAAAGGAGTACGCCAAGGCTGTATATTGTCACCCTGCTTATTTAACTTCTGTGCAGAGTACATCATGAGAAACGCAGGGCTGGAAGAAGCACAAGCTGGAATCAAGATTGCCGGGAGAAATATCAATAACCTCAGATATGGAGATGACACTACTCTTATGGCAGAAAGTGAAGAGGAACTAAAAAGCCTCTTGATGAAAGTGAAAAAGGAGAGTGAAAAAGTTGGCTTAAAGCTCAACATTCAGAAAACTAAGATCACGGCATCTGGTCCCATCACTTCATGGGAAATAGATGGGGAAACAGTGGAAACAGTGTCAGACTTTATTTTTTGGGGCTCCCAAATCACTGCAGATGGTGATTGCAGCCATGAAATTAAAAGATGCTTACTCCTTGGAAGGAAATTTATGACCAAACTAGATAGCTTATTAAAAAGCAGAGACATTACTTTGCCAACAAAGGTCTGTCTGGTCAAGGCTATGGTTTTTCCAGTGGTCATGTATGGATGTGAGAGTTGGACTGTGAAGAAATCTGAGCGCTGAAAAATTGATGCTTTTGAACTTGGTGTTGGAGAAGACTCTTGAGAGTCCCTTGGACTGCAAGGAGATCCAACCAGTCCATCCTGAACGAGATCAGTCCTGGGTGTTCAATGGAAGGACTGATGCTGAAGCTGAAACTCCAATACTTTGGCCACCTCATGCGAAGAGTTGACTCATTGGAAAAGACCCTGATGCTGGGAGGGATTGGGGGCAGGAGGAGAAGGGGACGACAGAGGATGAGATGGCTGGATGGCATCACCGACTCGGGCATGAGTTTGAGTAAACTCCTGGAATTGGTGATGGACAGGGAGCCCTGGCGTGCTGTGATTCATGGGGTTGCAAAGAGTTGGACACGACTGAGTGACTGAACTGAACTTGTTTTAAACTGATAGTCATTTAAGTTCAAACAAATTCTAAAATATTTGTCTGTTTTACACCCTGCCACACACATTTTATGCAGTTGGTGTCATATTTTATGTGTTCATGTTTATCCCTTCACTGTTTATTGCACCCAGGACTCTGGTTCAGTCCCTGGGTTGGGAAGATTCCCTGGAGGAGGAAATGGCAATTGACTCCAGTATTCTTGTCTGGAGAATTCCGAAGACTGAGGAGTCTGTCAGGCTACAGTCAATGGGGTTGCAAAGAGTTGGATACAACCTAGTGACTAACACCATCACATAGTTGCTTTTATAATTTTTTCTCTTTTAATCTTCACACTAGCTTATTTAAGTGGTTGATCCTCATTCCTTACTATGTATTTTTATTTCCTAGTGGTATTTTCCCTTTTCTATAGATTCTTACTTCTTCTTATAGCTTTCCTTTTCAATTTAGGGAAGATCCTTCAACATTTCTTTTATGCCAGGTTTAGTGAATTTCTTTAGCTTTTGCTTGTCTGAGAAGTTCTCTTCAAGTTTAAATGATAATGTTGCTGGGGAAGATGTCCTAAACTATAGATTTTCCCCTTTCAGTATTTTGACTATATCATGCCACTCCCTTCTGGCCTGCAACTTTTCTGCAGTAAAATCAACTGATAGTGTTAAGGGGATTTCATTCTCTATGACTCTCTGTTTTTCTTATGCTGCCTTTAGTATTCTCTCTTAACATTTGTTGTTTTGATAATGACACATCTTTGTGTGGGTCTGCTTGGGTTTATCTTATTTGGGACCCTATGTTTCTCCTGCCCCTGGCTATCTGTTTCCATCTCCAGTATTGGAATGTTTTCACGCATAATTTCATCAGTTACATTTTTGATGCTTTCCTTCTTTCTCCCTCTGAGACCCCTATACTGTGGATGTTGGTACGTTTGATTTTATTCGACATCTAAATTCTTCTTGTTTTTTAAAATTTGTTTTTCTTTTTGCTATTCTGATTTGGTGATTTTCATCATTCTATCTTGCAGGTCACTCACATGTTCTCTATATCACTTAGTCTGATATTCATTCCTTCTGCAAATACCCTCTTTCAACAACACAAGAGAAGACTCTACACATGGACATCTCAAGATGGTCAATACCAAAATTAGATTGATTATATTCTTTGTAGTCAAAGATGGAGAAGCTCTATACAGTCAGCAAAATCAAGACCAGGAGCTGACTGTGACTCAGATCATGAACTCCTTATTGCCAAATTCAGACTTCAATTGAAGAAAGTAGGGAAAACCACTAGACCATTCAGGTATGACCTAAATAAAATCCCTTACAATTATACAGTGGAAGTGACAAATAGATTCAAGGGGTTAGATCTGATAGACAGAGTGCCTGAAGAACTATGGACGGAAGTTTGTGACACTGTACGGGAGGAAGGGATCAAAACCATTCCTAAGAAAAAGAAATGCAAAAAGGCAAAATAGTTGTCTGAGGAGCCCTTACAAACAGCTGAGAGAAGAACAGACAAAGGAGAAAAAGAAAGATATCCCCATTTGAATGCAGAGTTCCAAAGAATAGCACACAGAGAAAAGAAAGCCTTCCTCAGTGATCAATGCAAAGAAATAGAGGAAAACAATAGAATGAGAAAGACTAGAGATCTCTTCAAGAAAATTGGAGATACCAAGGAACATTTCTTGCAAAGATGGGCACCATAAAGGACAGAATTGGTATGTACCTAACAGAAGCAGAAGATATTAAGAAGAGGTGGCAAGGATACACAGAAGAACTGTACAAAAAAGATCTTCATGACCCAGATAATCATGATAGTGTGATCACTCACCTAGAGCCGGACATCCTGGAGTGGGAAGTCAAGTGGGCTGTAGGCAGTATGACTAAGAACAAAGCCAGTGGAGGTGATGTATTTCCAGTGGAGCTATTTCAAATCCTAAAAGATGATGTTGTAAAAGTGCTGCACTCAATATGCCAGCAAATCTGGAAAACTCAGCAGAGGCCACAGGACTGGAAAAGGTCAGTTTTCATTCCAATCCCAAGGAAAAGCAATGCCAAAGACTGTTCAAAACAATGCACAATTGCACTCATCTCACATGCTAGCAAAGTAATGCTCAAAATTCTCCAAGCCAGGCCTCACCAGTATGTGTACTATGCAATTCCAGATGGTCATGCTGAATTTAGAGAAGGAAGAAGAACCAGAGATGAAATTGCCAACATCTGTTGGATCATTGAAAAAGCAAGAGAGTTCTAGAAAAACATCTATTTCTACTTTATTGACTATACCAAAACCTTTGACTGTGTGGATCACAACAAACTGTCAAAAGTTCTTCAAGAGATGGAAATACCAGAACACTGAACCTGCCTCCTGAGAAATCTGTATGCAAGTCAAGAAGCAACAGTTAGAACTGGACACAGAACAATAGTCTGATTGCAAAAAGGGAAAGAAGTACGTCAGGGTTGTATATTGTCACCCTGCTTATTTAAATTATATTCAGAGTATATCATGTGAAATGCCAGGCTAGATGGAGCACAAGCTGGAATATAGATTGCCAGGAGAAATATCGATAACATCAGATATGCAGATAATACCACCCTTATGGCAGAAAGTGAAGAAGAACTAAAGAGCTTCTTGATGAAAGTGAAGGAGGAGAGTGAAAAAACTGGTTTAAAACTCAACATTCAGGAAACTAAGATCGTGGCATCCGGTCCCATCACTTCATAGCAAATAGATGGGGAAACAGTGGAAACAGTGACATACTTTATATTTGGGGGCTCCAAAATCACTGCAGATGGTGACTGTAGCCATGAAATTAAAAGAATCTTACTCCTTGGAAGAAAAGCTATGACCAACCTAGACAGCATATTAAAAAGCTGAGACATTACTTTGCCAACAAAGGTCTGTCTAGTCAAAGCTATGGTTTTTGCAGTAGTCATATATGGATGTGAGAGTTGGACTATAAAGAAAGTTGAGTGCCAAAAAATTGATGTGTTTGAACTGTGGTGTTGGAGAAGAGTCTTGAGAGTCCCTTGGACTGCAAGGAGATTCAACCAGTCCAACCTAAAGAAAATCAGTCCTGAACATTCATTGGAAGGACTGATGCTGAAGCTGAAACTCCAGTACTTTGGCCACCTGGTGTGAAGAACGAACTCATTGGAAAAGACCCTGATGCTGGGAAAGATTAAAGGCAGGAGGAGAAGGGGATGACAGGGTGAGATGGTTGGATGGCATCACTGACTTGATGGACATGAGTTTGAGTAAGCTCTGGGAGTTAGTGATGGACAGGGAAGCCTGATGTGCTGCAGTTCATGGGGTCACAAAGAGTTGGACACAACTGAGCGGCTGAACTGAAGTGACTGAAGCTGGAGATGGAGGAGCTAGGGCCAGAGTCATGTGTGAGGCAGGGCTTCCTGTCTGCTCATTGGCCATCACTGTTCTATCAGAAGTGGGGTTGGATCCCAAGCTGATGGAGCAGAAGTCCTGAGGGTCATGTCTAAGTTGACTTTCTTCTGTTTAAGTATGTGGTTGCCTCTCTCATAGCACTGGTACTCTTGTCTCAGGGGGCAGCAGTCTTGGAGAAAGAGGGGCTTGTGCAGTCTCTCAGCTTTAATGAGCCATGGGCTACTCTGGGGGTAGTCACAGATGGAGGTCTCTCTTGCATCTGATGTGCTGACTGCAATCATCAGCAATGGCAGCCAGCCCCCGCCAACTGCATCTAAGACTCCTTTGTCCCTTACAGCAGTTGTGGTGCTGAGCACGCAGGTCCTGGATGGACATTTGCTGTTTGTCTGGGTGAGAGCTATGGTGGTTTGGCCTCTTTCAGAGATATGGATCACCTCTTATGCACTAAGTAAATGCAAACAATAGCCACCCCCACTCTGCTAAGATGCCACCCAGGTCCTGTATATCCCATGGTTGAGCTCTCTTCCAGTTTTTTATAGCCTTTGCTGCAGAAAAGGTACAAGGTAAAGTAAGTGGGGCTGAAGCATTTGCTGGCACAGGCTGAGGTGCACTGCCAGAGTGGTTGTGGGAAACTACCTTCCATTTTAATCTTTCTTACAGCCTTGGTTCTGCAGGAGTCTTTCTGCCAGCTTCCTGTTAGTTTTCAAGGAGACTTGTTCCACCTGTAGATGTGTATATGTTTGATGTGTTTGAACGGGGAAGTGATTTTCAAGTCCTCCTTCTCCTCCATCTTGATCAATCAGGTTGAGCAAACAAGTATTAATTTATGTCTTAACACTCATATCTGTTTTTTTCTGCATTTGTCAGCCAGGCTAGTCTACATATAAGCTACTAAACTGCTGTTATTTATCTAACTTGAAGTCTCTTTCCCCAAGCCACATATGATGATCATGGTCTTTAGAAACTTATTACTTTCAGAGTGAGAGAAGGATGACGATAGCAACCCTTCTGGAGTTTGGAACAGAGCTAAAGTTGTTTCCATTTTCCTATGCCTTTCTGATTGTCATAGACTTTGCAATTAGAGCCAGCAAAGCAGTAACATTGGAGGAAGATAGAAAAGAGGGGAATAATGTGAATCCATCCAAATAAGGGCTCTCAAGTATGGTAGAGAAGCAGAGATAATTCTTTTGCTCATACCTAAGGCACCTCCCCTAGTTATCATAGAGCAGCTGTGCATCTAGGAGAACTTCATCATGTTCTTGTATTTTCCTTCTTGGAGTGATGGAATGATATGTGAAGGGCTTAAAACTCTCATGTGGCTATGGTTTCCATACTTCAGTGGAGCCCTGTGCTTTACGTTCGGCTTGGAGTCGAGGATTTCTTCAATGAAATCTTACACAAATAAGATAGATAAGAAGCTAGGCTTTAAAGTGGGAAATGGGGATCTCAGATTCTTAGTTTCTCAGCTCTCTCCTCCTCAAGGCTCCAGTGAGTCATCTTCTTAGACCACAAGATCTTCATAATATAGCTGAAAATCACTAAATTAGAAGGCAGTATGGTGAACACACCAGCCTAGTTTCTACCTCCTTGTCCTAATGAGCTATGTGGGCTACCCCCCTATAGGCCTGCTCAGGGTCACTATCCTTAGCTCACACTTTATGTCGACCAGCTCTTGGCTGGAATCCTGCTCTCAGTGACTAATAACTTAACCTGATTTGGGAGTGTCCTCTATGTTCTATTACTGCCACCATGCTCACCATTCTGAGATGGCATTGTGGACTCTCAGTTTTAAAGGCTGCTGGTCAGTTTCTGTAGATGCTGACTCAGCAGATGCTCAAGTTATTTTCTGCTTGGAGCAGTCTAGGCATGTTTTGTGTGCTTGAACCAATCCATGTTGCGATAGTCTATTTTTTCCATGAATGACTCTGAGTTGGCAACTTATTTCTAATACTGAGGCAGAACTTATAACCCAATGCTCCTAATTCTACTTCTTGAGAGTATCACAGAACAGGGTTCATTTCTCTTCCACATGAGAAACCTCATGTCTTCAAGTGTCTGAACATAGACCTCATGTCTTTGCTGAGTCTTTTCACATTATATATTATCTTTTCAGGATACATTTTATCGTTTTATTTTCAGTACTAAATAGTATGTTTATCTGATAACCTGCAGACATGATTTTTCTACTCTTTTAAGCTTTCAAGTACAAGAACTTCTCTGAGAAGTTCTACAGGAACTTCAGAGGAAAGTAAAATTTCTCTGTACTATCATTCTCTGCTTCCTGATTTGGCTATTCTTCTGGACCTGGAGCAGTAATTGATCTTGACTGAGAGATACATTTCTGATCCCCAAGGGACTGGATACAGTACACAGATGGAAAGGGAAGGGCCAGTTGGTAGTGACCTGCACACTATCTGAGGTGACACTTCTGCCCATTCCATCCCCACCAATGAATTGTACTGATGGCTACTGCCATCAAGCCTGACCTTTCCCAGGTTCTGGAAGAAAAGTCTGTTAATGCTTGTTCATCCACCTTGCTCATTCTCCTTGTGTATGAATATCCTCCCAAATGAAATAAACTTTTTGCCTCCCCAATAGCTAAGTGGCTAATGTAAAACAGGCATTCAGTACATAGTTGGTGATTGAATGAAGCCCCAAAGTTGGCCCCTCTCTTCTTCTCCAGTTATGCACCAAGGTCCATGCACTAATCCCTTCCCTCACCAATTCAGGGTCTTAACATTATGTTACCCTATTTACTGATTTTTCTCTGATAGTACATGCCAATTACCAAATCTGAACTCTTCTGCTATTCTGAGTGGCCAAGTCCATTTATTCCACTTGCAATCACTGATTTCCATTTTGCACCTTCCAACCCCTGTGTGTCCCAGTTTCCTGATCCCAGCAAATTCTGAAGAGAAACGCTTTTGACCTGAGTCCTGCTAACTTGGGCTTCCCAGGTGACCCTAGTGGTAAAGAATCTACCTGCCAATGTAAGAGACATGAGAGACATGGGTTTGATCACTGGGTTGGGAAGATCCCCCTGGAGGAGGGTATGGCAACCCACTCCAGTATTTTTGCGTGGAGAATCCCCATGGACAGAGGAGCCTGGGGGGCTACAGTCCACAGGGATGCAAAGAATTGGACACAGCTGAAGGGACTTAGCCCACACACACTGTTTCACAGGAATTGGGTCTTTAGTTGTAGCTACCTAAACCTCTGTTTATTGCCTAGTTTTTCACTCATTAATTCAAGGTACATACATTTACTGTATGCTTACTCTATTGCTGAGAAACAATAATGGATAAAATATTGGTCCTTGCTCAGGAAACCTAGGTTCTAGTGGCCCACTCTCCTGTGAATACTTTCATCTCTTTGCTGCTGAAAACTTCCTTAAGAGTTTATCCTGGTTCCCAGTGAGTCTGTCAGTTCTCTGGGACCTGGCCCCATCCCTCTTAGCACCACACCTCTCTTCTGCTGTCTCCGTGAACCCTGTGAGCACACCTTGGAAGCCTTGTGCTTACCAAAGTCAGCAGTAAGCCTGCATAGCTACCCTTGACCCTATAGGGGCATCATCATACCCTGTGGAACTGAAAAGTTCCCCACAAACGTGTACACACACACACACACACACACACACACACACACACACACACGAGTGTTTTAATGCTTGCTCTATTCTACTACATCAGAAAAGACAATGTTAGTGATATCAGTTACCTCTTTGATTCTAAGACTTCCTGTTGCATATCCCCAAACATTTACACTTGAGTTGACTAGATAACTGGGGGTCTCTTCAGGTTTCCTGGAATATATGGTGACAAGGGCCTACTGGTTCTGTTTCTGAACATGAATAGTGAGTGATCACAAGGACATATTTTCTTTTTCTTTTTTTCCTAATTCCATATGATGGCATTGAATGTATCAGAGTGCATATTCATTGCCTTTGCCTCCTGGGTTGAAATGTGCTCATGCATAATCAGATAAGGAGAAGTGGGCCCCATTCTCATTTTGAAACTCAATGCACCTGGAACAGAGAACCCCTGATTCTGCTTACCATCTGCTGGGGGAAGAGAAGGCCTCCCACTGCCCCACTTACCATACTTAAATTGAAGGGTGCTCTCCTAGCAGGCAATCGAGAGCTTGGATCCACAGCCCAGGTGTGGATTTCACCCTCACATGCCCCACATGAATTTGGAGGGGAATTCTTTGACATCCCATCTTGGGGGTTAGAGTGAAATATAATTTCTAAGTAGGAGAACTGGTAAGGAAAAGTCAGTGTTCTGTAAATCATAGAAAAAAAGAGACAAAAAAAAAATAGATAGTAAGTATATGTTTTATTTAATAATGTTCTCAGTAGTTTCAGTCATTTTTCTGTAATTTTCATGATGAATGCAGGCGATACTTTTCTGCATATCCTTAGTGTTGAGAAAACAGGCTGGGGAAATAATTTTTTAGTCAAATATGAAACTGTACATGATTCTAATACCTTAGAGGAGATTTCCTTCTACTTTCCATTGTTCTGCAAATGAAAAGTAAATTATGCTTTGTTAAAAAACTTTCCGTTGAATAGTTTTATAGAAAATGTTTCATTCACTTCAATAAATAAATGTACAATATTTTTTGAAAATTGAGACTCAGGCTTTGTAAAATTTAACTACTCCACCAAATTAGTCTCTCTGGTTCTTATTCTGCAATAGAAAATTATACTTTTTAACTTTTAGTTAAGTAGCACTTAAATAAAATGTCTAATTCACTTCCGAGCCTTTGTGAAGCATTAGACCTGAGATACACAAAGGTAGTTATAAAGTTAGAAAGCTAAAGGATTTTTAATGATTATGCCTCATTTTACTGAGAGGTACATCTTACTGAGTGACAGCATGGTTGAGTGGATAGAACACTGCTTAGAAATTAGGCTTCTTGAAATCTCCTCACAGGACTTCCAATACATCATTCTTTGCTGGTGCCTTAACCTCTCTGGGCATTTGGTTTTTCTTCCATAAAATGGATATAATAAATGCTGATGTCTACAAAGCTCTCAAGAATCCTTAAACAAAAGGAGTTTTTAAATTTAAATGATATAAGAAATCATCATGGACCTACCTAAAACCTACAAGGAACATTTAAAAGATTTCATTTGTGAGACCACTAATCCAAGTTAGAATTATTTTAGATCATGGGTTATTCTTTGTTCTAAGTTTGTGATATTGTTATTTTGATTGATATTTTGGAAACGGCATGGGGGAGGAAAGGAAGAAAGAAGAACTGAATATACTAAAATAATTATTTTTGCTTCCAAATGTAGAATTGCATCTTAATCAAAATAGTATTCATGCACTACTCAGTATGATATACTATGAGAAGTCCAGAATCTTCACAAAGCCTCAAGTCTGGCTTTATTCTTAGAAAAAAAAAATGGGGCAATTATGGTTGATATTTCATGTCCTTTTTGGCACTTTATAAACACAGAGCAGTTTTACACAGCAACAGAAAAGGAGGAAAGAAGTGTTAATCTGAAAAGCTGTGCACCCTGAAAACTGTACAATAATTGTTGGCCAACCATGGCCAGTTAGCCATTTGGGATGGGGTAGGGACTTGGCACTGATTTCCTTGCCAGCAGGGACAGGAGCTGTGTGAGCTGCTTTCAAAAGCAAAGGCCGTCTAGCGGTATGGCTTGGTCAGGCAAATAGTTAGTTATGGTGATCAGTTTGAGGAGGTGGAAGAGATGGTTGACAGTCACCTGAAATAAGAAGTGTTAATTCTTGGAAGAATAGGAAGTAAGGAAAGAGGGGTAATCACTGGTGAAAACTGAAAGTGGGTGTAGTACTGGGCTTTGCAGTCAGACCTTGAGCTTCTTGTAGAGTAGATTTTTGAGGTCCTACTAGTCAAGGTCCAAATCCTTTTTCCATCACTTACTTGACAGTGTGATTTGGGGAAAAATATATTACTCCTCAGATTCTCAATTTCCGCTTTTGTAAGATAGATTGAAAAATACCTTTCTGAATTATTGTGAGGAGTTGAAAAAATAATCTTTGGAAAGAGCAGAGTCTAGTCCCTTCCTGTCATTAGTCCTGGAAGGCAAATTGTGACTCAAGGCCAGGAAGATGGATGACCATCCCCTCAATGTCTACATTTGGTCAGAATTGATCCTAAGAACAAAAGA
Organism: Dama dama; assembly: GCF_033118175.1. NCBI lineage: Eukaryota > Metazoa > Chordata > Mammalia > Artiodactyla > Cervidae > Dama > Dama dama. The sequence continues at coordinate 54,649,023 of NC_083700.1, forward strand.
AGTGGTGGTAGTAGGTAGACCTGAGCCAACTGTGAGGAATGCTACAGAGCCTAGGAAACAGAGGCTGACTGTGTGAGCTTTGCTGTGCCTATGTGGCCAGTTTTACCTTTATCTCAATAATGAATTCATGTCTTAGTCACCTTCATATCTCCTGTACCTAGCACAGAACCTGGCACAACATGTAAATAATTATTTAACAAACCAAAGAGAATGAAAAATATGATGTACTAAGTTGGATTGCATATCCTCTGACAAAGGCAGAGCCAGAAGAACTCTGGCCTTCCTCATTTCAGTCTTAAAAAGGAACTTAGTTTAATCACTTGGCCCAGGTCTCAGACACATAGCTCCAACATTTTTATATATTATGAGACTCTCATATTAAGGAGGCTTCCCAGATGGTGCTAATGGTAAAGAACCCACGGGCAATGCAGGAGACATACAAAATGTGGGTTCCATCTCTGGGTCAAGAAGATTCCCTGGAAGAGGGCATGGCAACCCACTCTGGTATTCTTGCCTAGAGAATCCCATGAACAGAGGAGCCTGGTGGGCTACAGTCCATAGGGTTGCAAAGAGTTGGATATGACTATAGTGGCTGAGCACTCACACACACAGATTAAGGAATGATCCCCAAAGTAGCATGCATATGAGGGCATTAGGTAGAATCTAACAGGAAACGCTTGCCTAGGTGTAGTAGAGTATTAGCTTGTAGACAATGAGCTATTCCAGGGAAGTAATAAATAATTCATCTTCTATTATATAGCTCCTTCTCCCTAGAAATTTGGTATCTTTTAGATTTCTCTACAACTGGTAGGACTAAATTTATAAACACAATTATTCATGTAGTTATATGATATTTTTCAGTATCTTTTACATGCTATTTCTTATATATGATGTACTTGATTTATGGGCTGGGTTTATCATAGGGATAACAGACGATATCAGAAGAGTGTGTGTGCCCAGTTAGCAAGGAACTCAAGAAATCTTTTGTTGGGCTCAGACAGAATGAATTTGCATCCCATGTGTTTCTTGGAATCTTAGCCCAAATGTCAAGTTATTCAAGGAGAATTTTATATCCTGGTTAAAGCCAAATCAAAAGAAATCATCAGGTGTTGAATGGTTGCTAGATGAAGGTATAACTCTCTTGTGAATTCCTAGTTATGAGGGGCACATTCACTCAAGGTTTATCCCAGGGGCACACAAAACTTGACTCAGATTTTTTTAGTATTACATAGAGTTCAGCAAAATTAGATTTTCTAAGACAAAATTCCTAAATGAACAAGTTTTGACAGTTGTACAAATTCAGTGGGGAAATCTCTTACTTAAAAATGTTTTCTGGTCTTAGATAACACATTTAAAGAAAATCCCCAAGCCAAATATGGGTCTTGTTTGGAACACATCAAAGAAAGGGCCAGCATTGAAGAGACTGGGCCATCCTTGGTGTCCATCAGTTTTCATTGTTCCTTTGAAGTGAGAAAGGTTTTGGGCATAGAACTATTTACTCAATTAGAGAAATATTTGAAGCATTTTGCAGATTTGCGTGGCTAGGCAATATTGCCCTAGTTTCATAGGTGGACCCAGAGTAGTTTTAGTTTATGTATTTATGGCTCCTTTATAATCATCAATTTTACACATTTCAGAGATTATGTGTGGCCCGACCTTCACTGACTTTAGATATCAGACCAAGAGCACCTGCAGGAAATCAGTGCTTTGAAGCAAAGAGCTGATAGCACATCTTATCTCTAATGCTTAATTTAGAAGATAGTCATGTTTGTTGAACAGTCAATCACTGGTGTTGACTGTGGTTTTTGCATTGCTTTCTATCATGGTTGCTGCTCCTTGAGAAGACTGGTGTTCATGACTGTCCTCAGTCCTGGGTCTGATGTTATCCTTGGTTATCTACCAAAGACACAAGGTGTAACAACCTCAATTCAATAATCATTCATGATTCACTTAATAGGTACCATAGAAATCTAAAAGAGGCAATGCAAAGGACCATCTTAGTGTCCCTATAAAATAAAGAGCAGTATGGAATATAGTCCACATTTTAGAAAAGGCTACCATTCTAGAGAAAGAAAGAAGGAAAATTTGAGAAAGCATTTAAATCACAATAATTAATATTAACTAAGAAGAACAGATCATGTGTCATGGGAAGTGTTATTGGAAACCAGGAAGTGGGAGGATGAGAGTGTTACCTGGAGAAACTGGGTCTTGGTCTGGGCATTAATGAGGGCACAGAACTTGGAAAGAATGAAAAGGGTAATATATAGAGGTATAGAGCTGGCCTCCACAGGCCTTAATGTGGGAAACTGGCATTTTTTTTTTCTGTGGAAGAACTCTGAAAGTGAAAGTGGCTCAGTTATGCCTGACTCTTTGTGATCCCAAGGACTATGCAGTCCATGGAATGCTCCAGGCTAGAATACTGGAGTGGATAGCCATTCCCTTCTCCAGGGGATCTTCCCAACCCAGGGAACTGCCTGCATTGCAGGTGGATTCTTTACCAGCTGAACTACCAGGGAAGCCCTTGGAAGAACTCTAATACCCTACAAACATTCCCAGCTTGATGGAATCACTTGTGTGAGACTTTTCTTTGAAGATGAGAAAGAGACTAGTCTTTTGCAGTCAGTGTGGCACAGAGAATCCAAAGAGAAGCAGCCGTCATAAATTCACCTGGCTTTTCATGAACAGAGCCCTTCATTCCATGTCTTAGCTGCGTAATCAGATTGTCCAACCTTCTCAACAGTGTGGTCCATTGCCCCATCACTCCCCTTTAGGAGGACTAGGTAGCCATATTAATTGACTGTTATACTGTTGATCCTAAAATTCTGATTTTCCTCTGGGATTTCCAAAGAAAATCTTTCTCTTAGGTTATTTAGTGATATACGTGCATGCTAAGTTGCTTCAGTCATATCTGACTCTTTGTGAAGCTATGGACTATCGCCCACCAGGCTCCTTTGTCCATGGGATTCTCCAGGCAAGAGTACTGGTGGAGGTTGCTGTGACCTCCTCTGGGGGATCTTCCTGATCCAGAGATCAAACCAGCATCTGTTACATCTCCTGCACTGGCAGGCCCATTCTTTACCATGAGTACCATCTGGGAAGCGCTTAGTGATATATACATTAACCTAAAGAGCCTCAAATATTTTCTCAAATATTGATCAACTGTGGCCTCTTCAATTAGTTTGACTGAGCAGCAGGAATTCTTAACAGCTTGTCCACTACTTAATGCATTACAACAGGGCATCAGGACAACAGGATAGAGAATCGAGAAGGTAGAATAATATTACATTAATTTGAGGACCCCAAAACAACATAGTTTTGACTGTCCCAAAGAATTGTTAAGTTAGTTCATAAGAATAAATAAGTCAAATGTGTTGTTGTTGTTGTTTAGTCCCTAAGTTGTGTCCAATTCTTTTGCAATTTCATGGACTGTAGCCCACCAGGCTCCTCTGTTCATGGGATTTCCCAGGCAAGAATTTGAGTGGGTTGCCATTGCCTTCTCTAGGGGATCTTCCCAACCCGGGACTCCGACCCATGTCTCCTGCATTAGCAGGTAGATTCTTTACCACTGAGCCACAAGGGAAGCCACAAATGTGGTGACACACACTTAAATCAAGTATTTGTGCCAGTTAGATACACAAGTTACTTTTCAGGTTTTATTACGAAGCTAACCCTAAACTGGGCTTCCCTATTTATTACAAAGCTTTTCCTAAACAGGATTAGGAAGATCCACTGGAGGAGGAAATGGCAACTCACTCCAGTATTCCTGTCTGGAAAATCCCATGGACAGAGGAACCTGGCAGTTCATGGTCCATCCGGTCACAAAAGAGTCGGACACAACTTAGCCACTAAACAACAACTCTGTTTTTTTTCTTTATGATTCACACATTTTTCCTACATTTCTTTGTAAGTATTTTAAGTGTCGGTATGTGTGTACTTGTGTTCCTTTGTGTATGTGTTTGTGTGCACTGCTTTCTTGACTAGCCTGTAAACTCCTTGAGGGTAAAACTTACATCTTTTGAAATCACTCATAGAGCCTATCAGATGGATTTAGGTTCTAGTAAGAGCATAGATGTAGCCTAGCTTAATTCATAGAGAATTTGTTTCTGATTCCCAGTTTATCACATCTACCACTCAAAACATTTCCCTCAAAAGCTTTCTATTTCTTTCTAATTTTTCATTTCATGCTCAATATATGTGTGTAACACCAGTCAACTTCATCGCACTTCTTTTTATTTCCTTGTGTTGGAGCCATTTTAATAGTATTTGTTTCAAGTGAAGGTCTGTTATTCAAAGTAAACACACAGAACTTGGCTAGAGAAAACTATTTGAATAATATTCATATAGCAATAAAACCATGAAAATGTAAATATAAAATACAATATCCAGGGTTAGTAATGTATTCACACACTTTACTGAGTGCTTTTGGGATAGAATATAGCTAATCATAGAAGAATCATCATCTATACTCCATATAAACATCTTTCATCTGAGGAACTTGAAGAATTTTCACTGAAGATGATTATAATGTATATTCATAATAACTATTCTTCTCTCATCAACTTTTAATATCAAGACAGAGATGGGTCAGACATGCAGATAAGTTTTTGTCTAAAGACTCCACATTTTTTTTTTTAACTTTAAAGTATAGGTAGGGTACATGGGAAGGCACACTCTCTTTACGGGTAAATATGGAAATTCAACTCTCTCTCCATTCCTGCTAGCTAGTTACTCAGTGCAGTTAAAGAGTTTTGTTATTCACCTTTACAGTCCCAGTGGAGAAGCCAAGAGGATGTTTCTTCCTTCCAGGAAAGCTATTTTGAGTGCCAAAGCATTGTGTAACTATTAGATCATTGATGTTAAGGACTGTGGACTTATGATCTGGGTGTAGTGGAGTGTACTGAATTCTAAGGGAGGTGCTATTCATCTCATTGAAGATGACAGATTGCTTGGAGAGTGCTTGTTGAGTGACAGAATCTTTTAGGAAGAGCACTGAACTCAGAGTCCAAGGACTGGAATTTGGAACTTTTGCTCTGAGCTGTGCTATATTCTAGCCATGTGACTTAGGCAATGATAAGGATTATAAATAATGAAAGTAATATAAATAAATAATAATAAGTAATAAATAAATAATAAAGTAATAAAAGCTACACATTATGAAGTGGTTTTTATTCACCAGGTACTTTGTATCTGTCATTCTAATCTTCACTATGCCACCAAGTGGTAGGTATGATTTTCTCTGTATTACAGATGGGGAAGTAGACTCTAAGAAGTTCAATAACTTTCTAAAGTTCAGTTGGCAGAGCTGGGATTTAAAAATAAGGTCTATTTAAGGCCAAAGCTCAGGCTTTTTCTATTAGAAAATGGCAAAGTATTAGGACATGGCAAAATATTAGTACATGGCAAAAATGAGCTAATTAAAAAATTCTCCAATTATGTTGCCTTTGTAAACTACAATTCCTTTCTTTAACCTATAGTGTCACATTTGACATTTATAACTCTCTTGGGGTGGTAATGAAGGCTGGTATTTTATCTTCCATTTTAAAGATAAGGAAAGAGACCTGAGGGTATTGCTCTGGGTTTCCCCTGCCTGATAGTTTCTCTTCCATGTCCCCTGGGTGCTCCTCTTGATGTTGAAGGCATGTCTACAACCCTCTTCTCTATTTTAACTTTGCCCACTATATATCCCAAGGGAATTCTTCTAGTCCTATTTTACTGAATGCATTGATGACTTATTAAGTCTCTACTTTTATGACTCTTAAATTGATCACCTTCAAATCTCTACATGGATGACTCCTTCTAAGTTTGGGTCATCCACTCAGCACCTCCACTTGAATGTCTTTAAGGCATTTCAAGCTTAACAAGAGCAAGAACAAATTATTATTTTTTCAAATATCTGCCCAAACCAAGACTTCCACACTCTTCCCTGGATCAGCAAAAGGCACCACCTCTACCTAATTGCCCTGAGTAGACTACTGCAGTCCCACAGTAAGAGAATGGGAATTTGACCAAGAACATAAAGTACAGCTATGGTACAATGTTACAGCTATGAAAAGTTGAGGATGGCTTGCACGTGGAAAAGGAAGAAAAGGGAAGAATTAAGGATGGACAAATTTTCTCTTTATAAAATGGGAATATTAATAATAATTGTCTTATGGTTTTGAGGATTAAACATTAAAGGTGAAGTACTTAGTAAAGTATCTGGCATATAGGAAGGCTCCTGCAGGGCTGGACGTTCCTATTAAAGGCACCTTGTTCCTATGGTATGAGTAATGGGAAGAAAAATCTTCATATCTCGCATCCTATTGGGTCTGGCCCTGTGACAGGCAGTGAGAAAGAAGCTTGGAGAACATTAAATGTAACTGGGAAAGGATGCAGGTCCAAAAGTGACTGATAGTTCATCAAGTATTGTTTTTCATCCATACAGACCTTCTGCATATAGTCCATGCATGCTGTGCAGTGTGCAAGTTCAAGAATGCCATTGATTTAGACTGTGATATAAAGGGCATCCCCATATAGTGCAATGAATTGGCCTTATTACATGTTTTCTAATTTATTTTGTCCAACAGGGTGCAAAAAAGTTTATTTAACATGATCTGAAATTTCATGATTCTTGGTTGCCTTTTATCACCAAGGTCTTTTCAATTCCATGCCATCTTATCTTTAAAAGTACAAGAATTCTTCTCCCACTTCAAACCTCTACATACTAAATGCCATACATTGAAATCTCAATGGCTCTGTTTGCCATTCTTCAGGAGTTATTCAGGGACTCTACTTCCTAGGTGACTCAGTGGTAAAAAAATCTGCCTGCCAAAGCAAGAGATGCAGAAGACACCCACTTGATCCCTGAGTTGGGAAGATTCCTTGGAGGAGGAAATGGCAGTCCACTATAATATTCTTGCCTAGGAAGTCCTGTGGACAGAGGAGCCTGATGGGCTACAGTCCCTAGGGTTGCAAAGAGTCAGACAAGCCTGAGTGACTGAGCAAACATGCACAGTGACTCTATTTAATTAATTAAGAGGCAGGACATGTCTGCCATTGGAACAGAATATTTGGGAAAAGATATGTCACGGAATCCTGTATGTGGGATCATTACTACTGTGAATGGCAGAGGAGTTGGATGACTGTCATTTATCCTGCTTTCTCAGTGCCCTGCATTACATATGCCGGTTACAGGTGCTCAATAAATATGCACTACATGATTGAACATCTGATTCCCAATCCTTCTACTTTGTATGAGCAAGATAGGACTGGCACTTCTGAGGCAGTCCTGACATGAGAAATCTCATGGCGGTGGAAGGGAAAACAGCTGCACTGAGTTGGCTGCGCAGAAGATAAAGCACCATTGTGACATTGGTCCTGGACTAATTTGAGACACCGACTGTGCAATTCAGCATTAGACAATCTGATCCAGAGCAGTTGCAATTTCATGCCAGATGTTTTTAGGCCACACATGGAGTCTGAGAGTTGTTGGATTCCAAGTCCCCATGGCACAAATAGGTCTCGGCACATCATTTGAAGTTCGTGAGTAAGAAGGGTCAGCTCTGTCCTGAACTTGCTTATTCTCTCAGCCCGTTTGATTTTTACAGCTCTGCTGGCATTGTATCCTCTTGATTTTCACCTTCTTAAGCTTCACAATCCAAATTCTCTCCTGTGAAGACTCCAGCATAAAAATCACTGTCCGTAATTACTTCTGTTATTCTTTGACTCTTAGTAGGCATAGGATGCATATGTGTTATAGATCATGTGGGACATTGGTTTCCTGCTCCCGCTCAGTTGCAGTAAGTTAGTGATGGAATTAAAAATACACATATTCCTTCTTTGATTTCTGCCTGTCTTCTTTCTAATACAATTTTCTATCTATAAAATTTATAAATAAGCAAAAAATGGAACTTTATCACTGTGGAAGCTTGTTATTTCCCATCTCCACTAAGAAACCCATTTATTCTTTAGCAGGGAGTATATGGGATTATTTCAGAGCTTGTTAAAATAGTGGAGTCAATTTTGGCAGTTTCTCTAGGTAACCTCTGTGTATCCCCCGCCCCCCAACCCTATCCTCCCTAACTGAGGAAGAACTTCAGTATCCAATGGGCTTCTCCCATTACAGTAACCCAGCTCTATATTTAGAAAAAGATCTTTTGCAGGAGAGGTTAATCACACTACTTAAGGCAAATTCACAATAGTTAAAATAGGTCATTAGGAATTCATTCAGGTGTGGCTCCTGTAAATTGACTTCCAAATTTGCAAGGGAAAAGGGGAATGCTTAGTTTTAAGGACAAGACCTATTTAAAAATAATGTTACCTATTAGGAAGGATTATAGTCTACTAAAAGCTGTCAAATCTCAAAAAAAAAATCAATTTCTGTTTGAAAATCTTAATAAAAAATTTAGAGACTAACTAGAATAAGCCTGGATAACTAAATTTTGTTCAAGGGAAAAAGGACACCACTGTTACTATTAAGAGTATATGTCTCTTGAGGGCAGAAGATACATCTTGGTCAACTTTCCAGCCACTTTTTAGTACCTTACATAATCTTGCACATGAGAAATATTTAGTTGGTTCTGAGTGAAATTGGATGTTTGTACTTTGTTCTTTGTATTTTATTTCAGAGAATATACAAAGAGTAAGTTACAAAGAAAAAGTGTAGCTCTCCTTTCTAGACCGTTTGCGGGGCCATATGAAAGTGAAAGTCACTCAGTAGTGTCCAACTCTTTGCCGAGTTCATCGACTGTAACAGTCCATGGAATTGTCCAGGCCAGAATACTGGAGTGGGTAGCTGTACCCTTCTCCAGGGGCTCTTTCCAACCCAGGGATTGAACCCAGGTCTCCCACAGTGCAGGTGGATTCTTCAGCTGAGCCACAAGGGAAGCCCAAGAATACTGGAGTGAGTAGCCTATTCCTTCTCCAGTGGATCTTCCAGACCCAGGAATCGAACCGTGGTCTCCTGCATTGCAGTTGGATTCTTTACCAACTGAGCTATCAAGGGACCATATTGTATACGGGAAATAATGGAAACCTGAGATGCAAGAGACTAACCCGGCCCAGCCATTAACCAGCTGTTATGTTTTCGGTTGATAACCTCCACCAAACTTCAATTTGCCTTGACTTCAAACTCAGGCCATGGAAGCTAAATGCCTAAAATATGTTCATTTGGATACTTATTTTGCTCTTATCTAGGTCTAATCCTTACCTGTGTTGGTTACCAAAATAAAGGAATTGATTCATTTCTACCTTTGGAAATGAATTCTACTAAATTCATAAATTCTATGGTCTACTAAATTTTCTATCAAGCAGCTAACCCACCCTCTGATTTTCTCAGGCCAGGGAGATCTTCTCTAACTGCTTCAAACAGATCCACTCTGAATATATGGAGTTTTGAAAACTTACTTTGAGAACTTGTAAAATTAGAGCAGAGTAAAGATACAAATGGCTGTCCTTGCTCTACCAGTTGAAGTTTATAGTATTCTAATTACACTGGACCTGAACCTTTGGTGAGCCGAAGTAGTTAAACTATTTGGTGGGAGCAAATCATTACCCATGGGAGATGAATTTGCCCTTTTAGGATGCTGATTAGAGTCATGAAAAAGGAAATTTACTTAATAAAGGAAAAGTGAAGGGTATGTTGTTTCCAGAAAGTTTCTTATTCACACAAAATCAGGCCTGATACTGTTTGTTTTATTGTGATCATTTTATAATCACTTGTTTTAATGGATAATTCAGATCTATATTAGGAGAATGGAAGGGTGGCCTCATGATGGATGGGAACAGATACAAATAGAAGAGTGAAGACCTTCCTCTGGGAAGGGGGCTGTATTGTTCCATCCAGAGTCTTGTGATATTATTCAATAGGAGCATGCTGTGGGGTCAGTCTGAAAAAATCATAGACTAGGGGAGGGAGGAAACCATGTACTGTAGCTGATAGACAAAGGAATGTGGTCGGGGTGGGATTTCACCCTTCCTTATTTAAAAATAGAGTAATTGCTCTTTTTCATTGAAGGATAGTTGATTTAAAAATAGAGGAATTACCCTTGACAACTTCTCCCACCAGTTTCAAAGGGATGGGAATCCAGACCTTGTTCTACAAGGAGAGGCAAATTTGGAGCCGTTATACTCCTATGCCAAATCAGAAAGTAAACTCTAAGGTTCCTTCCAGTATTAATAACACTGTGAGTACCCCAAGAGACTATATGTACCCTGGGACCAGGAAAAGGCCATTCTTCCAGCATCACTTGGGAAAAACACAGCTGACTTTGGAAGCTGCTCCTGCCAGCAAAGCCTGCTCCTGAGATAATTCTCAACATTCACTATTAAAAAGCAAAAGATTGGGGGATTTAAACCACTGTGATTTGCCTCTTACAGGATATATGATGCTTATTGATTATTAAAATTCTATTGTATAATATTAAAATTGTGTGTACATGTTGGAAAGTTGATGTTAACTAATGAAGAACTTCAGTGGAAATAGTTCACCATGTTTAATATTAGACCTCAAGTCAAGAGGAATGTGAAGTGGCTACAGGTCCAAGTTATGCTGGGCACTGGAATCTAGGCCTGTTGGGCCAAGCATGTGTCAGAAATGTGGGGCAGTTCTAACTAGACAGTGCTACATATGTTGGTGAAGAACCCAGACTTGGAATTCACATAGAACTGGAATCAAGATTAACATCTAAATCTGAGAGTAGAAGCACCTTCCTCATAGTATTGCCATGAAGAGTCAACATAAGTGAATGCTAAATATTTAACACATAACAAGGCCCAGGACTTGGTCACTGCCAGTTATAAGACTGACTCCCTTGCTGACTACTTTAATTTCTGTTTTGTAGGGTGATCTAGGGGATGCACTTGGGGAAGGGGCTGGGACTGCCTGAGTATGAGGGGAACCCTTGAGGAATTGAAATAACACCTGTTTACTAAACAGAACAGAGGCAATTTAGTACCTATGAGAGCACATAGGCTGGGCAAACAGTCATAGGATTGAAAGAAATTAAGTTAGATAAAATGCTTAGCACAATGCCTGTCATGTAACAAGTACCCAGTTAATACTATTATTATTAATGTGTTATTCCCTCAGTCGTGTCTGACTCTTTGCAACTCTATGGACAGTAGCCCACCAGGCTCCTCTGTCCATGGGATTTTCCAGGCAAGAATACTGGAGTGGATTGCCATTCCCTTCTCCAATTATTATTAATATTACCACCTTATTTCCTCTTCTTCTTCTTCTATTGCTCCTCTTCCTCCTTATTCTTCTCTTTGCCATCCTTTTCCTCCCCTCTTATTATATTGCTTAACCCAAGAGTAAATACATGTCTTACAACTTCAAACGTAAAACTTGTTTTCCATCCAATCTTTGGACCACTCTTGAAGGTGCTTCCCAAACTTTCTCACAACTCTTGGTATCTTGGTGATTTTTCTGTTCATGAAGTAGCTAAGTCCAAATAGCTTAGTATTTATGCCCCAACATAATACTTGCAGCTTCCCTGGTGGCTTAGATGATAAAAAATCTGCCTGCCATGAAGAAGACCTGGGTTTGATCTCTGAAAAGATCCCTTGGAGAAGGGAATGGCAATCCACTCCAGTATTCTTGCCTGGAGAATTCCATGGACAGAGGAGCCTGGCGAGCTACAGTTCATGGGGTTGCAGAGTCATACATGACTGAGCGACTAACACACTAACATAACACTTGAAAAAAAAGTAATGCACAGAAATTGAAACCCAGAATCATATTTTTATTTTATTCTTAAATAACCACAATTACTTATTAATGAAATATGTGTGCCTGTTGGATACCTTACAACTTTTTAAACTCTGGAACCAGGCTGGATATCGTCTCCCCCATTTCTTATTCCACCATGAGTTTTGTGTGTCACTTAGTTTATGCTTATGTTTTACATAGCAATCATCAAAAACCTAACCCAACTTTGCAAATATTCTATGTCATTGAAAGGAATGTAACAAGGCTTAAGTTGAAACGATGCTAGTAGTTCAAAGGAGGTCTGAGAAATATGGATGTGTTCCCTTGAAATTGTAAAATATCCCTGTGCCCTGTGAATTTGCTGCAGTTATTCCTTGGTGGGTTGGCACGCAGTTTGGAAACCAGAGGATTAACTAGATAGATTTTTAGGAATAACAAATACTAATAGTTTGGGTCAGTTAAAGACTAATGCAGTCACAACTCAAAGGATGTAGTGGTCATAAACTCTTATGATTGTGCTTTGACTGTAGGACTCCTAGGATGAATGGTGGTTTGGCTGACTGCCAGTGAATTGAAGCTTGCCCAAGCTTATCTGATCTGCTAATTTTGAACTTTCAAGAGAAATGAGAACACCTTGAAAGGAAAAGCACATCCCTTACTTTTAGTCATCCTAATGGCCTTTGTCTGCTTTCTGAAGCTTAATTATTTGCTCAGAGGTACTGTGTGTTGTGCTAATTTTTCATGGAATTAATGTTCAAGTTATTGGATTAGTAACATTAATATATTTGTTTCTAAAATTGAATTTTTCTATCTTTGATCCTTCATTGGATTTTTTGGACTGCATTTAGATCTGTACTTGGGGGTGTGTTGTTGGCTTATCTTCTGTTTTGGAGGAGAGAACATTGTTTCTGGTAGAATTATGGAATCTCAAAAAAGAAGTAATTTTTAAGTAACCTGCTGCCACTACCTTCACATTTTGATGAGGAGAGACTTGCCCAGGTACACTCCTCACTGTGGGGCTAGGTAGGACTAGAACCCAGGTTCTAGCCTCCTACAATGGTCTCCTATTTGACCATCCTTGTCTACCCAGTGCCAGCTTAAAGGATTCCCTCTTCCATTGATGGCATTTCAGTGTATCAGGGCATGTCATTGTAAATGACCTCTTCCTGATCCTTAGTCACTGCTTCCTGATGAATTAGTGCTGACCTCAATCCTACACACAAAGCAACATCTAATCATAACTCCTAACATCACACTGAAATGCTACAAGGATTGGAAAAGTTTCTTTCTAGTATTTTTAGTTTCTTACAGTCATTTTCTTAAATAAGTGGTTTCTAGTCTATTTAGCATTACAAACCTTTGTAACTAAATAAAAAGTGATGACCTTGTTCTCCTGAAAATGCACACATACATATATGCATATTTTAGGGGTTCCGTAGACCCTCTGAACTCCTATAAACTCTGGGTTAAGATCCTCTGAAGTAGGTAATAGAAAGCTTTTAAAGTATTACTTACTTAACAAGATAATTATTTTGCTCTGCTTTTTTTTGCTAATATATATAAATCTCATGTCTTTAGCCTTTAACTTGTTTTAGTTTTTGCATATTTTCCATATAAAAGGAAGAGTAGAGATTGTTAATAGTTTGCTTCTGAGATTATGACAAATCATAGGCAAAGTTTCCTTTGAAATGAGAGATAGTTTACTAATAGTTTCCAAATCCAGATGTCCTTCATGAAGGTGCAGAGTGGGCTTTTAAAAATAGACATGCCTACCCTATGTGGCTCCATCTGAAGATCCAGGCCCCTCCTCCCGATCCAGGAGGTAATTTTTAATATGTGACAATGATATTGATACAGGAGATGCATGAACCACTGAAAATTCGAAATTCTCCTTTTCTAGGTATATTACCTCAAGGCTACAGAGGTGCCAAAATTAGTGACATAACTGAGAATTTATTGTAAAACTCCTGGTTCTCTGAATCCAATATAATTTTTTAAACAACATTTTTATTAGAAAACATTACAACTATACAGAAAGCTCTAGGGAGCAATGAAATTTAAAAAAAAAATCAGCTTGATCAAATGGTAACACATTGTCATAGATGCTTATGATTAAAAAATGTATAGGAAGACCAGCTTATTTTGATTTTTGGTTTCACCATATTTTCTTAATTCCCATGCCTTTCTTCTGCATTAATATATATTTTTCTGATATTTTACAATTTCTTTATTTTAACCATTCTGTGTGATTTTGTTATGTCTAATAAGCCATACAGTGCTATTGTTTTTTCAGTCTGTTCTGGTATTCTCTCTTTTCCATTTTTATTTATTGAGAATGCTGTTATATTTGGGCCTATTTCTATGATCCTATTTTGGATTTCTGTTTGTGTTTTCCTTTTTTTTTAAAATTAACTGGATGATCAAGTTTTTAGCAACCAATTCTCTCCCTCTCCCCAACACACACACAATAGTTATTATTTATGGCAGTTTTTAACTTGCTTTATAAAAAAAACAATGTGTGAACATGCAAATATTGCTTTAAAGACAATCATTGATTACATTTATTCACATATTTTATCAGTTTCTGGTCTCACCATTGTTCATTGATCTCTGCAACTTCTGTGTTAATTTGGCAAATTCCTGATGTATTAAAGATATTCTTTAAAGATCTTTTAGGGAAAGAATGTGAGTGGTAAGTTCCTTTTGTTTTTGCATATCTGAAAGTGCTTCCATTTTCCTTTTCTTCCTGAACAATAGCTTAAGTGAGTAAAAAGTGATAAATTGACAGAAATTTTCCCTGAGGACTCTTAAAATATTTGTTCATTCTTTTCTGACATTTATTTACTACTGACAAGTTTAACCTCAGTATAATTATCATGGCAATCTCAGTTTTTTTCCCTACTAAGTTTCATTTTTCTTTAATATCTTCAAATGTTCAATGCCCTACAGGTTTGATAAGATGTTGTTTGGCTAGATTTACATTTATTTATCTTGCTCAATGCCCAGAAAAATACTCAAATGTAAGTATTCATGTCTTCTTTAGTTTTTTACAGAATTCATAGTTATTAATTTTTCAAGTAATACTTTTTTATAATATTTCCATTTTATTTCCAGTTTATGCAGCATTTAGTAGACATAAATTAGATCTTGTTGTCTATTGCTTATGTCTTGTATCTAATATTTGATGATAAAAAAAACCCTTTTTTCTCTATATGCTTCAATCTGGGTAAATTTTTTCAGTTCAGTGTTCCAGTTTTCTAATTGTTTCTTCAACTATTTTTCAGTCCAGACTTTACCATACTATTAATTTTTTTTCTGTAATTTTTTTCCTTCCAAGACTTCTAATTGATTCTTTTTCATATCCATTTTTCTTTTATATCTCTTTTAAAAATAACATTTATCTTTAAGCAAATCTATTTCTTCATTTATCTCACTGAGCATCCTTAAAATACATGCTCTATATAATTGCTTTCTTTAGAATGTTACTATTCTGAATATTTATTTTGTTAGTTATCTTTCTTTCCACTGTGTTTCCTAATGAGTTTTGTGATTTTTTGGTTTAATGACTCATTTTGAGAGATTTTATCATGTTTGTTGTTGGGTTTTAATCCTTTCTTTCTTCTTGTATCTGCATTCCTGCCTGCATTCCTATCTGTGTGTGTGTATGTGTGTGACTGCCACCTCTACCTCTTTCCAGATTGCTGTCCTCTAAATGCTAATTCTGGATTTACACTCTGTAGTGATGCTGGGAATCTCATAGATGCATTCATTTAACCAATGACTGGCTTGGTTAAAAAATATATTCTGACTATGCTGGTTAGCAATCTATTTTTGCTTGTGATGCTATACTATGCTACATTGTTATCTTTGTTTGGTTTTGTTTTGAATTTTTGACTGCACAGTGCAGTATGTGGGATCTTAGTTCCCTGACCGGGGATAGAACCCTCACTCCCTGCAATGGAAGCATGGAATCTTTACCACTGGACTGCCAGGGAAGTCCCTATGTTATCTGTTGTTTTAAGCCGTCTTTATAGAACATACTAGCAAGTTTTGCTTTCTGCCATCAAGCAATAAGTCAGTTAGGCTCTTCTATCCATGAGATTTCCCAGACAAGAATATTGGAACCAGTTGCCATTTCCTCTTCCAGGGGATCTTTCTGAACCAGGAACTGAACCTATGTCTCCTGCGTCTCCAGCAATGCAGGCAGTTATTTTACCCACTGAGCCACCTGGGAAGCCCAATATCTATATATAATTATACACAAATATTAGTCTGAATTTTAAAAGCATAGAAATAATTCTAGTAATATTCTTAAAAAGCATAAAAAGATTGAATGTCATATAGGTAGGACTTAAAGATGTTTATTCTGGAACTGAAGACTAACAAAGCTGCCTCATCTTCATCCCATTGAGGGAATTGGTCAGATTTACCACATTCAGGAAAATCTGTATGACCTTCATTTGGATTTTTTTGTGTGTGTGAATGTACTTTTTTTTTTCCTAGAGAGAATTTATATGTTTGTATGTAGCATAATACATATTTCTGTGATGAAGCTGATCTGATGGAACCTATGGCATGTCTCTGATGTGTTATAATTCCACTAGACTCTGAATTCCTTCAATGATTAGACCTTCAGCATGGCACAGAGTCAAGTACATGTTGAGGCCCTTCTACCATGGTTCATAGCCTCACTTTTTCTTGTGGTCCACCCCACTAACCTTTTCATTTGAATTATAACCACCATTGTGGAGTCTTCAATAACCTTCCAGACTGTGTTAGAAACCTTTTGTACATTCACACTTAGCACCCTGTACAATGTATCAGGCACTATTTTTTGTAATCCCACAAACATTTCCGCCTTGCCCCCCACCCCTGGTTTCCCTGGTAGCTCAGCTGGTAAAAAATCTGCCTTCAATGAAGGAGGCCCCGCTTTGATTCCTGGGTCAGGAAGATCCACTGGAGAAGTGATAGGCTACCCACTTCAGTATTCCTGGGCTTCCCTGGTGGCTCAGACAATAAAGAATCTGCCTGCAATTCGGGAGACCTGGGTTCGATCCTGGGTTGGGAAGATACCCTGGAGAAGGGAATGACTACCCACTCCAGTATTCTGGCCTGGAGAATTCCATGGACTATATAGTCCATGGGGTTGCAAGGAGTTGGACACGACTGAGAGAAGAGCCTATATCTTTCAGCTCCATGTGGTGCCTGAAAGTGAAGTGAAAGTCGCTTAGTTGTGTCCATGATGCCTGGAGTAAGTTCAAAATACAGACTTTCGAACGAATGTACTCACTACTTCTCTGAGGGTTCTTTGAAAAAACTGAAATTTCTGATATGTGGGAGATACAACAATGTCCCTGCTTGCATTAGTCAAAATCTCAGGGATTTTACATAATAAAAGCAGATTTCTTACTCATATCTTGGCTCCTTGCAGTCTTTCAATACAGGTGGCTCATTTGGGACTCATGTCTTGGCTCATGCAGTCATTCAGGACAGGTGACACTCGGTCATATGGCTCTGTCATTTCCTTCAGTGTATGGAAAATGAGAAAGAACGAGAAAGACTAAATTTGCCATATTTTATTGGCATATTTTACTGGCCAGAACTCAATCCTGTGACTCCAACTTGCTGGAAGGAAGGTTGGAAAATGTAATCCAGTTATGTTCCAGGAGAAAAATAAAATGCAGTTTGGTTAATCTAGCCTTGTAACCTAACCACATTGCCATCCAGGAAGTATAGAACCTAGCTACCCATGTCATGTAATGTGTTATATATCACAACTATTTTTTTTCTTTTTAAAATCATAACATATTGGCTATCAGCCACTTGGGATTTAATCATCAACATATTCCTAGGCTTTTAGCGTGTCATTTATTATACTTTCTTGATGTGAACAGAAGTTGGTAGGGATATTTGATTGACAAATGTATTTTTTTTAATTTGAGAAGTAACTTTGTACCTTGATGACAGAAATAAGACATGTTGCTGAAAAAATTATAATGCAGTAAAATATTTTTAAAGAGCAGATGAAATTACCTACCTGAGCCCACACCATAGCTGGTAATACCTATCAATATACCTATCAAGGTAATGCCTATCAAGTATTACCTTTATTACTTTTCTCTAGTTTTAGTCAAATGAGTATTTGTGAAGCTCTCACAATAGACATCATTTGGGACAAATAACATCATTCCTTTTTCACTGAGTTCATCTTTTTTTGTTGGATCCATTTCTTCTCCATCACTAATGTTTCAACTACTAACTGGTCTGGGATGTGTTCTTTTAAATGAAACAAACCAAAGTAGGCACAATTAACTTACAATAACTAGAGGCAATTCAAATGTTTTTCTTTTTTTAATTGTAAGCAAATCTGCTTTAGCAGTTCCAAAGAAGTGACCAATTTAGCACTTGCTTTGAAGTGTGTTTAAATATGAGTTTCAATATGAAAATGACTATTCCTTGAGTTTTGTATATGGTAAATAAGGAAATTGAATTTTCCTTTGGAATGCTCTATTTCTTATGTTTCAAAGGAAGGAGTCAGGATTTGGTAAATAAGATATGTACCTCCATTTTACAGGTTTTCTTTGATTTCCCTAGCCTAAGTAGTCAACTGAAAGGATTTATTTAAATCAGAGCTATAAGACTTACTATATAATGTGCAGTATAATTTTTTTTTAACTTCCATCTAACTGAGAAATTTATAAGTTGAGATTTAAGAGGGCAGGCATGAGGACTGACTGGCCTCCTATAGTTTCTCTGAAACCTGAAAGATTATTATATCAAAAGTCAGCATTTCATGGCCCCCCTATATCCATAAAGAAAATTAAAATCATATGCCGCACAGCAAGCTTAAACCATTCAAAATGCTCATAAACATATTTAAAGCCAAAATTACAGCTGTTTCTCAACTCTCGGTACCACGTATGGCTCTGGATATGGCTCTTACATTGCTGTGCACACACTGTAGCAGTAATTACTGTATTTTAAGCACCACACTATTCCATACGAGCATTCCGTGGTGGTGATGCAGCAACCTGATGACAAAGAGCTCCTCCTGTCCTATGTAATTGCCCTCACAAGGGAAGCACCGCGTGTCCTTAATGTTCCACTAGACCTTTGCCTTCCTTTGTTAAGAAAAAGGACAACAGGCCTTCTCAAATGTAGAACCAAAGGAAGCATTTTGTTGAACATGCACAGGGTGGTAACCCATTGGAAGTGTTTTCTTTCTGTACTTTTGATGCAATTTCAAATGTGGGATTTAATAGATTGCATATCAGTTTAAATGAAGGACTCCCTGGTGTTCGATAGCTCCACACTTGTGTGCACACCTTTTCCTGCCACTGGGCTCTGAAACAGGGCTGAATCAACAGTCAAATATGATCTCTAATTAACTTGCACTGGAACATACCATCAGTTCTACAGAGATGTAGAAAGTGTGAAATCTTTGCAAAATGGAAATTTCTCAGATTCTGACAAAGTGAGAGCACATTGATTATTATTGTTTAATCCTCACTACTAGTATTTTATGTTTTTATTGTTTCTTTTACCCCCATTTTCAGAATTTGAGGTAATTAGTTGAACAACTCTCCAGTGAGAAAGGCAAATGGTACACTGCCATGATGATGGACCATGCAGTATGAGATAACACTTGCTTTTAGAAAGTATTTACCATAAGTTTGGTGTCTTGTGTTCCCTTGATCCCAGCTATGTTTATGCTGCTGCTGCTGCTGCTAAGTCATGTCAGTCGTGTCCAACTCTGTGTGACCCCATAGACGGCAGCCCACCAGGCTCCCCCATCCTTGGGATTCTCCAGGCAAGAATACTGGAGTGGGCTGCCATTTCCTTCTCCAGTGCATGAAAGTGAAAAGTGAAAGTGAAGTCGCTCAGTCGTGTCCGACTCTTCGCAACCCCATAGATTGTAGCCTACCAGGCTCCTCCATCCATGGGATTTTCCAGGCAAGAGTACTGGAGTGGCGTGCCATTGCCTTCTCCTATGTTTATGCTACCACCTATCTTAACAGGCTGTCTAGTAGGAAAGGAACCTATATAGCATATCATGGCTTTCTCTTGCCACAAATGTAAAATGCATATTTAACCCTAATGGTGCAGACACTTAAGAAAAAAGTAGAACTTGACAGCATAACATTTAATAGTTTGGGATAAAGGCCATCTTTTAGTGATAGTTTTGCAAGGATGTTTAAGATTATATCTTGTTTATTGACATTAAAAACAAATTAGATGTTACCCACAAGTATTTGTCCTTTTGGAAGTAAAATAAACGTATATTATTTATATATTCATTTCTGTTTCTGAGAAGGAGTTCAAGGATGAAGTCTGCTGAAAGCCTTTGAGTACAGAGTCTAGGTGAACTTCTACGAGGTCTAGGAAGACACAAAGTTGAGTTGGGCCTAGTATTTGAAAAGAATCTGGCAGGATCACTGTCCAATATATGGAAGTTTGCTGCAGATTAAAATGACAGAAGAAAGATGGTTCAATAGAGTTTTCTTTCTCTTTGGGCCACTGGAGTCAGTCTTCCTCTCCTCAGTACCATTCTCCTAGAATAAGTCTAACACTCTGTCTTTGGGTAGAGGAGACCTGTCCATAGGCAAAATCTTCCACACACTTCTTTTATGAGAAGTCAATAAAAGTAGAATTGCTTTGGCTAAGGAAGAAGTTTGAAGGACAGGATCTCCTTCAAACGCAGCCTCCACATTTTGTCTTCCCCAAGTCTTCTCTCCTTAGAAACCTCAGTGGAAGCTAACGACTTCCCTGAGTGCAGTATGAAAATCACTGACTCAAGGCAACTCAGAATTCCTGGGACACATTTCCATTGACCTGAGGAGAAGTCATCTTTGCTCTCTATTTTGTCTGATAAAATAAAGAAAAATACTGGAAACTCCACGTTTGAATGTGCAAGACGTTTTACAATATAGATTCCCCTAAAGACAGTAGAATTTCTGTTTATATACAACAATAACTGGCAACACACATATATTTCCAAATATGGGAAGGAAAACTATGAATACACATATGTGTATGTTTATAGGATCAGAGTTATGCTTATGCAGAATAAGTAGATGCTTATGTTGTGTAATTAGGAAAAAACCTCCTCAGACAAAATATACTTCCCACTGGCCCTGTTGCATGTGTTGGGTCTCCCATTACTCACTTCTTCAGGTAGAGGAAATGGCTGAAAAAGAATTATCAGCTGAATTATGGCATATAGTTTGCTGTTATTGATTTTTAATATTCTATTTTCAACCAAGTCTGCAGAGAGGAAGATTAGGGGAGTTTGCAAAATACAAGACTGAAAAGATTTTTCAAAGAGAATAAAGGGTATGGAGAAGAAGCTAGGTTTTGGGGGAAAATATTTAGGTTGGATTTGGAAGAGACTGACCAACTGCAGTATGACATAGGTTATCAGAGACAATCTAACATTTAAAATCAGAACTATCCAGAAAGGAGGATAGATATGCTGAAAAAAATCTTTGTTACTTTTGCAGTTGTATAACTCCTTAGGGTTTGTGTGAATATAACCTGTGCATAAAACCAGTAATCAATTAGCATTTGTATGAAGACAGTGAGAGGAAGATTGATTAGATGGCCTGAATCATACTAGAAATTTTTCACTTGTGTTGTTGTTGTTCAGCCTCTCAGTCTGGTCTGACTCTTTGCGACCCAATGGACTGCAGCACAAGCCTGCAGCACTCAGGCCTCCCTGTCCTTCACTATCTCCCAGAGTTTGCTCAAACTCATGTCCATTGACTCAATGATGCCATCCAACCATCTCATCCTCTGTCATCCCCTTCTCCTCCTGCCTTCAATCTTTCCCAGCAGCCAGGTCTTTTGCAACGAATCAGATCTTCACATCAGATGGCCCAGGTATTGGAGCTTCAGCTTCAGCATCAGTCTTTCCAGTGAATATTCAGGATTGATTTCCCTTAGGATTTCCTTTAGGATTCCTTCCCTTGCAGCCCAAGGGACTCTCCAGCACCACAGTTCACAAGGGTCAATTCTTCATTGCTCAGCCTGCTTTATGTTCCAACTCACATCCGTACCTGACTACTGGAGAAATCATAGCTTTGACTATAGGGACCTTTGTTGGCAAAGTGATGTCTCTACTTTTTAATATTCTATCTAGGTTTGTCATAGTTTTTCTTCCAAGGAGCAAGTGTCTTTTAATTTCATGACTGCAGTCACCATCTGCAGTGATTTTGGAGCCCAGGAAAAATAAAGTCTGTCACTTTTTCCATTTTTTCCATATCTATTTCCTCATCTATGAAGTGATAGGACAGGATGCCATGATCTTAGTTTTTTTAATGTGTTGACTGGCTTCTGTACTTCTTACTGAAATATCTAGTCTCTCTTTCCTAAACGATAAAAGAGAAAACTTGACAAGGGCATCCCTCGTAATCCACTGACTGTTCTGTTGTGCCAAGAAATGCATGGCATAGATCAATTTCTCTCTCTACTCTGTGCTACATAGTAAGGGGTAAGGGTACAAATGGGACAAAGGCAATGGGTCCTTCTATAATACTGAGCAGGTGAACAGCAAGGAGACAGGTTTTACAGGTTCAACATCCAGTGGACAGTCAGTTACCTATAACAACATCAGATGTGAAATTACCAAAGCCAAAAGATAAACAACTGCTCTAAGGCAGATAAATTTTACCAGCATACTTAAAATATGGGTCTTCCATGAAAATTCAGAAGAGAGGAAGATTTTAAAATAAATAAAAATAAAGCCAGATGAAAAAGAAGCCTACAATGATAAATTGCAAAGTTTTAAATGGCCATTAAACTTGAGCAAGTCAAATGGCTACCAAATGGAGTTTCATTTCTCATTTTATTTATAAACATTCACATAAAATTTCAAGGAGAAAAAAGAAAAAAAATCCTTGAACTCCTGTGAAAGACATTTTGTGCTGTGTATGTTGAATTACTATTAAGTATTCACCTGTCTTAAATGGGCTTTTTCTCCAGCCTCTGTATCATACATCTTAATGTCAGTAACATCTGCAACGGAATGGTAATGTGGATCAGTGAAGATAATCACCAGTTAATAAGAGCTTCAAATCGTGCTTTGGCTAGTGTACACCGTTTACTGTGTTTCTTTGGATAATTTACCAGTACCATTTTATTTAATGTTTATGCTTGATCGAAAAGTGCTTGTGTATGAAATTAGCTGCAAAACTGAATTTTTAAAAATTACTAGCACAGTGATCCTTTGGCACCATGCAGTCTTTCCCTTTTAGTTTTCTTTTGAGCTTAGATCTCAGAAGTCATCATTTAAAATCCCTTCTTGGTTTGTCTTTGTTTACATTGGTGACACACACGTCACCTTGCTCTTTTTCGCTAAGTGTATGTATCACAAAGATGCAAAGATGAAAGGTAGAAAATCTGTGTTTTTTTCCTCCATTGATAAATCTCAAGTGCATTGGGTCTTGCAGGGAAACTTTGACCTTTAGTATTTCTGGTTTTGTTGCTCTTTATTTATTTTGCTGCAAAAAGCGATTGGTCATGAAAAATAACCCAGGGGCAATGCGGTGGGTAGTGGCGGGTAGGCGGAGGAGTGACCTGGTTTTGATTAGTTAATTCAGATTAGGGAGTAAATTCTGATTTCACAGCTGCTGCTCAGGTTCAGTGGCACTACCAATTTTTCCATTTCAAGTTCCCATATATAAAGCTGACAGTTTCCTCGGCTAGAACCCTTTTTAATGTTCCTCTTTGGCACAGGCTCTGCCTTTCCCCCCATGATTTTCAGTAGCCTTCCTCCCCCATGCAGCTTTGCCAGAGCTACTCAGTTGTGGGCTTCAAATCTCCTGTAATTCCAGTCCTAGCAGGCCCTTAAAAACATAGCAATGCACAGATGTGCAGTGAAAATTTTAAAATGTGCACTTTCTTTTAGGAATATGAACACTGAATATCACATAAACCTCTGATGTTCCCCTTGCCACCTTCTAGAGCTAAGCTAACACTTCCTTCTGTGTTTATATTCGTGCCTCTTAGGTACGTGGTCGGCCTGGCTTTCGGTTCTTGAGTTTTCCCATCTCTTTCCTTCTGTGCCAAATAGCTCACTGGTTTTACGATATGGGCAGGGGCTGATGAGGGAATAGTTTGAGTCCACAACCTCCACTTTCATT
Source organism: Dama dama (assembly GCF_033118175.1). Lineage (NCBI taxonomy): Eukaryota > Metazoa > Chordata > Mammalia > Artiodactyla > Cervidae > Dama > Dama dama. Next base: position 54,672,852 of record NC_083700.1, read on the forward strand.
CACTGCCTGAGCTGCGTTTTAATACAGACCTTGGTTAGAGACAAGTCTAGTTCTCCACAAAGTTCCCTTTTACAGTTTAAATAAAGAAATGATAAACATCAAAAGAGCAACAGTTTTCCAAAGAAGCCAATATGTAATAGTCATGCCCAGGAGCACTGTTATAACTGAAAGCCTTACAATGAGCATTGAATTGTAGCTTTGTTCTCGTTTGTTTTTCCTCCCTATAATAGGGTCCCTTAAAAGAATAAAGGGAGGGAGGGAAGTTTGAGAATTGAGACTGAAATGAGTCTGATCATTTAGATGTAATGAAGCAAAGAAACAATCTTCAGTTCTGGAGGCTTTTTGTTGTTGTTATCGGAGTGGGTATAGATACATTGAAAAATAGCTGTGTGCAATCCAATTGCAAAATAAGTCCTGTCATGTGAGTCTTTAGTAAACAGGTGAAGTGAGTATTTTGCGGGTACAGTGTGTGTTAGGCCAATGGAAAACAGTCTCCTAGAGGACTCCATGTCCTCTGAAATATCAAGAAGAGATGGCTCTAATATTTTTCTTTTGTTAAAAAAAAAAAGCATTAGTGGTGTGTGTGTATCTTCCTATTTTCCTCATTACAGAGTATTTATGGAGTTAGGATTTTTCCTTTTCTAAAGATGGGCGGTCATTCTTCAAATTACAGATTGAAATCTTCATGCTTTTCAGGGTTGTTGGGTCTTTAAAATGCCATCTCTTCTAAGAGACCTCCATAAAATGAGGGATTCTGAAAATAAGGCTAGTTTAAATAATGTACTGGTAGCAGATGGGTTAACAGGCATGAAGCAGAGCTGAGTGCATATGCATTGTTCAGTGTCTTGCTTAGCTGTGAACTCCAGGAAGGCATTTTGCATCCAGGTCAGCTGGTTGGGGCTGCTTGTCATCACCCAGGAATGGTCACTTCTTCTAGGATGCTGGGTGTGTGAGTTGCTTTAGGTTTTATTACCTAAAGTATCTGTGAATAGAGTGTTTATCTGAGGTTGAGAGTTAATCCATAATTAAACTGACGAAAAGCTTGAAAATACTGAATAAAAGGCACTGTAAGTTTGCAGTAGTCAAAATGAAGAAGGAAGATGGGGACTGCTATGCAGAAAATGCAAACTAAGGCCTTTCTATGTGCCTATAGCAAAGCCAGGCAGACAACGCACATTTAAGCTGGCATCATAGCTGAAGACGATGGATATTGGTTCAATATTTAGAACTTTGGTCTGGAAATCAGGAGATGTAGTCCCAGTCCTGGTTTTAGTGCTGACTTCTCTGTTAAAGCATTCTCCCCAAAGCCACGGGTCAGCAGGAAAGCAAGTCATTTTCATGTTTTGTGCCTTACATTTGCCCATCTGTGAAATGGGGATGACAATATTCTATGCTATTCCCTTCTTTACTGGAGATTTGGTTAAGGGAATGAGATAACATGTGTGGATGAGCTATGACTTCTTCCGTGGAAAGATGCTGTAGAAATACAAGCACTCATGTGTTGTTTAAAGGTATCAGCGACCTGCCGTGGTGTAGACGCCTGTCAACAAGTCACGGCCCTACACACCCTTGCTACATCTGAGCACCCTCCAGCCTGCCCAGAAGGCGACATTCAGTGTCTCCATGGAGAACCACTTCAGGGATTGACACCTTGAAGTAAGATCCACTTTAAATATAAGGTGAAAAACTGCTCTTTTTCACACATTCTAAGTCTCTCATGCGTACAAATGAAAATAAGGAGATTTATGAAATGGCAATGCAAATCTTCACGCTAATCAACAGAGTTTAGAAAAAATCAGCCAGGAGCCCTGAACATGCCTGTGGCAAGCGTTCTGCTTAGCCTGCAAGAGATAAAGTACACTAGTACATATCAGTTAGTCTAATTTATTCAGAGTCGTTGCCATATCACAACCTTGTGTTTGATTTTCTTATAAACTAATAATTTCTTGAATGAACTAATACTGCTACAGCCACTAGTACCTCCACCTTGTAGAAGTTTTTTATTGTTGTGTATGCAACTAAATTGAAATATCTTTCACTTGAAATATTGACTTTAATATCTCATTTGAAAAATTCATGAAGCCTTTGATGTTAAATCCATACTCAATTTAGCCAAATGCCATTAGAATATGCAATACGCCTGAATACAGAAAGCATTATTGTCTGTGTTTCTGCAGAAGAATTACATTTTATGACTGTAACGTCAGGATCTTTTTTGGATTTGTGCATGAGGAAAGGAAAGGGAAAGGCAGCACATTAGATGCAAAATGAAAAGTGGTATTGATTAGGCTCTCATTTACCCACTCTCTGCCTCATTCCCTAAATGCATGGAAATAAGGGTTGTGCCACTGCAACTAACAATGCTCTATAATGAATGGAACAATCTTTAGAAAATTAGTGTGAGCATGTATGATAGTGCACAGATGTTGCTCCGAGTAACTGTCATACATTTCTTTTACATCTCCATTTACATAAGTCTCTTTATTTCCTAATAGTATCATAATAGAAACATGACAATAGTTAATGATTTCATAAAACATGTAATGTAAAGGCTGTCAGAAAGGTAGAACCTTAATTGAAACCTATAGCTATACCGCATTAGAATTACATTTCCTAAATGACTCATGTTAAAAATAGCCCTCTTGAAAAGAGAAAGACAAAGATAGGTATTTAAAAACAAAACAAAGCAAAACTCAAGATTTCAGCAAATTAAAAATCTTCTCCCCTCCAGCCACGCCCCCAGTAAAACACAGTGACGGACAAATACTGCAAAATCCACGGCGAGCTAACAGACTGGTTTTTTTTGCCTTTAGTAATTTATGGGCACTTTCCCCCCATCTATCGATCACCTTTTAAAAAGTAAACTGCATTAACATTTTAGATTATAATGGCTCCAGAAAATGTTTGATTTTTATCACTACTAAAACATCGTCGTTGCCGCGCTTCCGTTAGCCAGTGAGGGAAGCAGGAGACTTCTTTTTGAGTGAAAAGGCCGCAGGCACGTGCCTGTTTACACAGGTATTTCACCAAGCCCTGCAGGAACGGTGCTGGGGACAGGCCATGGCTGGGGTTTTTTTTTTGAGACTACAAAGAACACATTTATGAAACTGAAAAAAGAAGTGGAGGAGAAGGAGATGGGGAAAGGAGAAGCCCTTCCCCAGTGGGATAACTGACTAGCTGTATTATTAATAGAAGACATCCTCCGGAGAGAGTCGGTTAGGCAGTCCTGGAGCGCCAAGGAGTTCACAGCCCCTGCGGTTGCCTGCTCAGCAGCACCATCTGCTGGTCAGCCTGTGGTCTCTGTCAGTCCGGGTCGGGAAGTGGCCTGTTTCAGCTCCAGACAAGGGTCACTGCCTGACTTCAGTTTTAACATAGAGCTTGTGACATTGTACAGGAGGAAGTGATTAAGACCATCCCCCAGAAAAAGAAAGGCAAAAAGGCAAAATGGCTGTCTGAGGAGGTCTTACAAATAGCTGAGAAGAGAAGCTAAAGGCAAAGGAGAAAAGGAAAGATAGACCCATTTGAATGCAGAGTTCCAAAGAATAGCAAGGAAAGATAAGAAAACCTTCCCCAGCGATCAATGCAAAGAAATAGAGGAAAACAACAGAATGGGAAAGACTAGAGATCTCTTCAAGAGAATGAGAGATACCAAGGGAACATTTCATGCAAAGATGGGCTCAATAAAGGACAGAAATGGTATGGACTTAACAGAAGCAGAAGATATTAAGAAGAGGTGGCAAGAATACATGGAAGAACTATACAGAAAAGATCTTCACGACCCAGATAATCACAATGGTGTGATCACTCACCTAGAGCCAGACATCCTGGAATGTGAAGTCAAGTGGGCCTTAGGAAGCATCACTATGAACAAAGCTAGTGGAGGTGATGGAATTCCAGTTGAGCTATTTCAAATCCTAAAAGATGATGCTGTGAAAGTGCTGCACTCAATATGTCAGCAAATTGGGAAAACTCAGCAGTGGCCACAGGACTGGAAAAGCTCAGTTTTCATTCCAATCCCAAAGAAAGGCAATGCCAAAGAATGCTCAAACTACCGCACAATTGCACTCATCTCACACGATAGCAAAGTAATGCTTAAAATTTTCCAAGCCAGGCTTCAACAGTACGTGAACTGTGAACGTCCAGATGTTCAAGCTGGTTTTAGAAAAGGCAGAGAAACCAGAGGTGAAATTGCCAACATCTGCTGGATCATCGAAAAAGCAAGAGAGTTCCAGAAAAACATCTATTTCTGCTTTATTGACTATGCCAAAGCCGTTGACTGTGTGGATCACAACAAACTGTGGAAAATTCTTAAAGAGATGGGAATACCAGACCATCTTACTTGCCTCCTGAGAAACCTGTCTGTAGGTCAGGAAGTAACATTGGGAACTGGACATGGAACAACAGACTGGTTCCAAATTGGGAAAGGAGTACATTAAGGCTGTATAGTATCACCCTGCTTATTTAACTTATATGCAGAGTACATCATGAGAAATGCCAGGCTGGATGAAGCACAAGCTGGAATCAAGATTGTTGGGAGAAATATCAATAATCTCAGATGTAGATGACACTACCCTTATGGCAGAGAGCAATGAACTAAAGAGCCTCTTGATGAAAATGAAAGAGGAGACTGAAAAAGTTGACTTAAAACTCAACATTCAGGAAACTAAGATCATGGCATCTGGTCTCATCACTTCATGGCAAATAGATGGGGAAACAATGGAAACAGTGAGAGGCTTTATTTTTTTGGGCTCTAAAATCACTGCAGATGGTGACTGCAGCCATGAAATTATAAGACTCTTACTCCTTGGAAGAAAAGCTATGACAAACTTAGACAGCATATTAAAAAGCAGAGACATTATATTGCCAACAATGGTCCATCTAGTCAAGGCTATTGTTTTTCCAGTAGTCATGTATGGATGTGAGAGCTGGACTATAAATAAAGCTGAGTGCCGAAGAATTGATGCGTTTGAACTGTGGTGTTGGAGAAGACTCCTGAGAGTCCCTTGGACTGCAAGGAGATCCAACCAGTCCATCTTAAAGGAAATCAGTCCTGAATATTCATTGGAAGGACTGATGCTGAAGCTGAAGCTCCAATACTTTGGCGACCTGATACAAAGAGCTGACTCACTGGAAAAAACCCTGATGCTGGGAAAGATTGAAAACAGGAGAAGGGGACGACAGAGGATGAGACAGTTGGATGGCATCACTGACTCAGTAGACATGAGTTTGAGAAGGCTCCGGGAGTTGGTGATGGGCAGGGAATCCTGTCATGCTGCAGTCCATGGGGTCACAACAAGTTGGACACGACTGAGCGACTAAACTAAACTGTGAGTTGCAATTTACGACCAATAAGGGGTGGGGGAAAGTAAAATCATGTTAGAGAAGGCTCAGCAGAACTGGACTGGCCATATAGAGTATATATGAAACTGGCTACTCTTGTCTTTTTTAAAGAAGGAAAGAATGTAAAGCCTTGTTTTTATGGAGTGAGAAGTGTAAGAATCCCAGGGATTTTAAAAAACAGGACCAAACCATCTGTGCAAGAAAATTTATTCTCACCTTGATCCTTCAACATCTTGGGTATCTTCCATCCTATTAAATTAAAGCATTACTGAAATATGTTTAAAATTGAGCACCATCCATCATAGAGATTGAGTTAGAATATCTACATAATATTTACACATCTCAACAGGAAAAGTAATTTTTCTTTTCAGTAGTTATCATTTTCGAAAACCCAGGTTGACTTGCAAGCCACTGTCTGTCTCATCCCTTAGTAAGCATTTCCTTCGCTGATGCATTTCACTGATTTGATCTCACTGATAGGGTAATAAAAATCATTGGTCACTCAGACACAGAAAGGCTGGGAGCCATGTGTTGAATCACCTGCTGTTAATTCAGAATGAGGTATACAGATGGGACTCGGGGACCCAATTGTGTTAATCTGAGAAATCCCTCGGCAATATCCCATGGATTACAATATTGCTGAAAATATCCAGTATATTACTGCAAGTTAAATACTTCTAGAATTAATTATTAAAAGTGTATTTACCAAGGTTTAGCAACTATTTAATATGTGTTGCTTCCCAATGGGGGATTAGCCTATCTAAGGGCTGTGGAATCTTGGGGCCTTTGGAATTTATTTAACAAATGATAAGCACCTGATTAAAAATAAATTAAATGCTAGTTAAAGTATTTAGGGAGCTCATTTCAAGTGTTTCATTAGTAAGGAGTTTCCCCATCCCATCTTTATTGTTTTAGAGTTACTGACTTTATATACTGAGTAGGAAACAAAATGGCTGCCAGAGAAAAACTGAATGAATGACCATGTTTCTTAATTAATTAATTTTTTCTCTTGTAAGAGTTTTACTTTTTTAAAGGGGATTTGTTTTTGTTTTTTTTTTAAACCCCATGAAAATAGACTTCTTAATGCTATAGAATTTTGGAAGAAAATGTTTGATAACAGGTCCACCAGTTATAGGTTGTTCTTATAGAATTTGTCTGTGTTTCTATTTTCCTCTTGGAATGCATATGTAAGTGTCCCTGACTCTCTTTTCCAAGTTTCTTTTCTGGACCTAGAATTTAGATATTAATGCAAGAAAAAATAATCATTGTCTCTTGTAGAATCTTACATAGAACAAAATGTAAATCATAATTTATGACAAAATGGTTGAATTCATCTTTTGGATGTATTGTGTGCCCATTATTATTATTTGCCAGCCATTGTTTGAGGCCCATTCACATACTTTTTTTGAGGTCAATTTTCAAGAAATTGTATGCTTATAAATTTATATGCATGATATGCACAATGCCAGTCTGCTTAAGTTTGAAGCAGAAAAGTGTAAGGGCTCAGACCAACATAGATCTTTCCTTAAACAGAGCTTTTGTAGAAAAAAGGACTGTTTTGAAGCCATTCCAGGAAAGCAATGGAAGTTTTACATCAAAACAGACCTAAAGACATGTTTATAGATGAAACTGTATATTTTGTTTTAGTACTTAAATTATGTTTCATGTGTTTGAGGTCAGTTTCTTTACATCTGGCTGTTTTTGTTTTTTAAAGTGAAAGTCCCTTGAGAGTAGACGCTCATCTTTATGTAATTAAAAGACATCCTGACTTTCAGTATTTTATGCTTGATGCAAACAAGTAGAAAGTAATGATGAGTTCTGAACTTGGATCTCATCCATATCAGTGTCTAAGAGCTGTAGATTAGGATGAAACAGGGGGAGTGGGGGTCTGGGGGCGTGGTAGAGAGGGCAGAATCTGGTGGAGAGAAATGCTGTTTTTGATGATGAGACACTGCCTCTCCCTTGTGATCCTCAGTTATGTTCCAGTAGAGATCTCGGAGCTGAAAAGCAGATATCATTAGATACTTGGAAGGACTAATCTCAAACTAAAGATAGTGATGCAAGTGTACATCTTATAAAAAAAATATGGCAGCTACAGTGGATTTATTCAGATAGGGCATTCCTGCTGTTGACCAGGTATAGGCCTATAGTCACGAAATCCTGATTCTAAACAGGACTTAGACTTGGATTTGGGGTAACAGAAGCCTCCATGGAGCCACAGACTAAGACAGATAAAGTGCTGGTAAATAAGAGAACCTGATCACAATACAAAGATTGACTGGTGTGGGTTGTGGCTGAGAGCTGAAAGTCAATGATAATAATTGAATCAGTTTATCTTCAAGATCAGGGATAATCAACCTAAAAGATAAAAGGAGTGGCCCTCTTCATTTATCAGCCACATCCTGAAACCAGAGGACACACCTGCTTAAAGTTCCTGCATTAGGCAACTCCAAAGAAAAATGTAGCCTTTCCACAAATCCTGTAGATAAATGTATGTAATATAAACTTTCCATAGTTAACATGGGTAGATTTACCACTATGAGGAGAGTGAACAAAATTAGGTGAAAATAGAATGCATCTTGGCTCTGCTCATTGGCCATGGCCAGTGGTCAGGCAGCAGATGTGGTCTTTATGCTACTAGCAAAGGCTTTGAAACCTCTCCTGGATTAACTCCCACCCTCATGACTCCCTGAGCAATGCCGATAACAATTAGCCAAGCGACTGATGCTGCTGTTGAAATTACCTCTTTGGTCTCACAAAGAGCCATCCCCAGTCTATGGAGAATAGCCAGCATGTCTGCAGAGATGGCAGCTTAAGGGCTGAATGCATCCCATTGTATGTCAGAGTTGCGTTATTCCATGGAAAACCCTTCAGCAGAAAGGATATCTGATGGTATTTTATGCTGCCAGGTAGTATTGGTGAATGCTGGGCAGTTTTGTCTTGAAGCAAGGTTCTTAGAAGTTGCCTTACATGCTACGGAGGTTCTTGGTTTCAGACAGCTAAAGACACTGATACTGACTACCTGTTTGTGGTCACTATATGTTTGTGTATATTGTTATCATAATGTTCAGGTCTCGAACTGTGGGAAAACCAACATGCTGAATATATGTATATGGTATCTAGCTTACAGTGAAACTATTCTGATATTACTGTCAAATAAAACCATTTTCTGGTGCATTAACACTAGAGCCAATCCATTCCTAATCCCTGAAACTAAAAATAATATGAGTGGCTGCTTTCTGACGCAGAAGATGTTGGTTTTAAGACATTGGGGAATGTGGAATTTGGGCTCAAAGGGCATGGCTTCCTCTGATGGATATTCATATCTTTTGGTACTCTATACATTGCTTTCTACTTAAGAAGGACCAGATGAAAAGGGCTACTCAGTGAATACAGTCTAAATTAGAGTAGATTGTTACTAGGTGAGTCATTGAGAGAGCGTAAAGTAATAACTGATGATGACTAATGCTTCTCTGTTGGCTCAGTGGTAAAGACTTCGCTTAGCCAATGCAGGAGACATGGGTTCATTCTTTGGCTTGGTAAGATCCCCTGGAGAAGAGAATGGCAACCCACTCTAGAATTCTTGCCTGGAAAATTCCATGGATAGAGGAGCCTGGTGGGCTACAATCCATGGGGTCTCAGAAGAGTTGGATTTAGCTACTAAAACAACAACATTTATCGAGTACTTCATATATACTAGCCACAGTACTCAGTTCTTGCATTCATGAGTTTATTTCTTCCAACCACCTTTGAAATAGATACTATGATTTCTGCTTATTTTTCAGATGACTAAAACCAATGCTTAGAAAGGTTAAGAAAACTACCTAACCTGGTAAGTGACAGAGCTGGTTTTGACTTCGGCTTATCTGATTCCAGATCTCAGTCTTTTTCTCCTGAGTGTTTAGGTAATGAAAACGTTGGTGTCATATGGAATCAAAGACATTAGGGTTAAAAAATAATGTAATACAAACTATTCTTAAGACTCCCAAGAGATAGTGAAACTTGCGACAATCACCCAGCAGCCCCTCCACCCCAGTTTTGGACACAGAGCTTACCTCCTGGTAGAGGGTTTCCTCCCTGCTGACATTGCTCTGCCTCCCCTCTTTGTGAGAAATATGATAATGAATTTGGTTGGTGCATTTCTTTATACTTTCTCTACATACCTGTCTATCCTGAAATGATGTATCTTGTTGTTTCACGTTACTTTTCATTAAACTCTGATGGATGTTTCTTTGAAAGTTGGAAAGAAGGAACCCAAAGAGAAGAGGGAAACCATAGCACCAATCTCCCATGGGAGTGTGTTGTGCAGTGGTAAGCCTGTTTTACAGATTTTTGGTATTTTCTCAGGGCTGTATTAAAAGTCAGAGTGATTTTGCCAGTGTATATTCAGGGAAAATGTTTCTGAACCGCAAGCACACAAAACAGATCTTGAAACAGTTGCCCTGTTCTATAACTGGGGGCAGAATAGAATTTACCCTCTTGCCTGTATGGTGCCATGGTCAGATGGTTAGTTTTCTCTGATTCTGCTTTTTCTGGCATTTGGAAAATATACCCCAAGAAGTTAAAATCATCATCCTTACTCGGTGCGCGGTGGCAGCTGCCTGCCTGGTGGCTTCTGGTAGTTTCCTGAAACGTGTGGGCAGAGGAACAGAAGGGCTGAGGAAGGAAATAGAGTGACTGGAATAGCTTTGCCGGCAGAATGTTTGTAGCTGAAGGTGGAGCATATCCAGAGGACACTGTTAGGAATATTTTAAAATCACAGGTGCGCTTCTGCTCCCTGCAATTTAAAGATACACTGCAAATGCAATTTGTATAACTGTTTCACAGAGGGGCTACATGGCTTCCTTATTTCTAAGATAGGATTCTTGTGGCTCCTCCCTAGGCAAAGAGAAGATGAGCTGTGTCTACTTCTTCCAAGAATGAATGAATTTTAAAGTTAACTCTATTTCTCTGGAATCTGGGGTAGAGCCTGTTGGAACTCAAGAAAAATCTCTGAAACAAATGAATAGCTAGAAATGTCACATTTTCCCACTTTAGGCTAACCACTAACCCAGTTGTCTTCAGTTCAGTTCAGTTCAGTCACTCAGTCATGTCAGACTCTTTGCAACCCCATGGACTGCAGCACACCAGGCCTCCCTGTCCATCACAAACTCCTGGAGTTTACTTAAACTCATGTCCGCTGAGTCAGTGATGCCATCCAACCATCTCATCCTCTGCCGTCACCTTCTCCTCCTGCCTTCAATCTTTCCCAGTATCAGGGTCTTTTCAAATGAGTCAGTTCTTTGCATTAGGTGGCCATAATATTGGAGTTTCAGCTTTAGCATCAGTCACTCCAATGATTATTCAGGACTGATTTCCTTTAGGACAGACTTGTTGGATCTTCTTGCAGTCCAAGGGGCTCTCAAGACTCTTCTCCAACACCACAGTTCAAATGCATCAATTCTTCGGTGCTCAGCTTTCTTTATGGTCCAACTCTCACATCCATACATGACCACTGGAAAAACCATAGCCTTGACTAGACGGACCTTTGTTGGCAAAGTAATATCTCTGCTTTCTAATATGCTGTCTAGGTTGCTCATAACGTTCCTTCCAAGGAGTAAGATTGTTTTAATTTCATGGCTGCAGTCACCGTCTGCAGTGATTTTGGAGCCCAGAAAAATGAAGTCAGCCACTCTTTCCACTGTTTCCCCATCTATTTCCCATGAAGTACTGGGACTGGATGCCATGATCTCAGTTTTCTGAATGTGGAGCTTTAAGCCAACTTTTTCACTCTCCTTTTTCACTTTCATCAAGAGGCTCTTTAGTTCTTCTCTTTCTGCCATAAGGGTGGTATCATCTACATATCTGAGGTTATTGATATTTCTCCTGGCAATCTTGATTCCAGCTTGTGCTTCATCCAGTCCAGCATTTCTCATGATGTACTCTGCATATAAGTTAAATAGGCAGGGTGACAATATACAGCCTTGATATACTCCTTTACCTATTTGGAACCAGTCTGTTGTTCCATGTCCAGTTCCAACTGTTGCTTCCTGACCTGCATACAGATCTCTCAAGGGGCAGGTCAGGTGGTCTGGTATTCCCATCTCCTTCAGAATTTTCCACAGTTTGTTGTGATCCACACAGTCAAAGGCTTTGGTGTAGCCAATAAAGCAGAAGTAGATGTTTTTCTGGAACTCTCTTGCTTTTTCGATGATCCAGCAGATGTTGGCAATTTTATCTCTGGTTCCTCTGCCTTTTCTAAAACCAGCTTGAACATCTGGACGTTCACAGTTCACGTACTGTTGAAGCCTGGCTTGGAAAATTTTAAGCATTACTTTGCTATCGTGTGAGATGAGTGCAATTGTGCGGTAGTTTGAGCATTCTTTGGCATTGCCTTTCTTTGGGATTGGAATGAAAACTGAGCTTTTCCAGTCCTGTGGCCACTGCTGAGTTTTCCCAATTTGCTGGCATATTGAGTGCAGCACTTTCACAGCATCATCTTTTCGGATTTGAAATAGCTCCTCTGGAATTCCATGACCTCCACTGGCTTTGTTCATAGTGATGCTTAAGGCCCACTTGACTTCACATTCCAGGATGTCTGGCTCTAGGTGAGTGATCACACCATTGTGATTATCTGGATCATGAAGATCTGTTTTCTACAGTTCTTCCATGTATTCTTGCCACCTCTTCTTAATATCTTCTGCTTCTGTTAGGTCCATACCATTTCTGTCCTTTATTGTGCCCATCTTTGCATGAAATGTTCCCTTGGTATCTCTGATTTTTTCAAGAGATCTCTAGTCTTTCCCATTCTATTGTTTTCCTCTATTTCTTTGCACTGATCACTGAGGAAGGCTTTCTTGTCTTTCCTTACCATTCTTTGGAACTCTGCATTCAAATGGATGTATCTTTCTTTTTCTCCTTTACTTTTTGCTTCTCTTCTTTTGACAGCTATTTGTAAGGCCTCTTCAGGCAGCCATTTTGCTTTTTTGCATTTCTTTTTCTTGGGGATGGTCTTGATCCCTGTCTCCTGTACAATGTCACGAACCTCCATCCATAGTTCATCAGGCACTCTATCAGATCTATTCCCTTGACTCTATTTCTCACTTTCACTGTATAATTGTAAGGGATTTGATTTTGGCTATACCTGAATGGTCTAGTGGTTTCCCCTACTTTCTTCAATTTAAGTCTGAATTTGGCAATAAGGAGTTCATGATCTGAGCCACAGTGCACTCCCTGGCTGCAAAGAATATAATAAATCTGATTTTAGTGTTGACCATCTGGTGATGTCCATCTGTAGAGTCTTCTCTTGTGCTGTTGGAAGAGGGTATTTGCTATGACCAGTGCAATACTCTATTAGCCTTTTCCCTGCTTCATTCTGTACTTCAAAGCCAAATTTGCCTGTTACTCCAGGTGCTTCTTGACTTCCTACTTTTGCATTCCATTCCCCTATAATGAAAAGGACATCTTTTTGGGGCGTTAGTTCTAAAAGGTCTTGTAGGTCTTCATAGAACTGTTCATAGAACTTCATAGCTTCTTTAGCATTATTAAGTCAGGACATAGACTTGGATGACCATGATACTGAATGGTTTGCCTTGGAAATGAACAGAGATTATTCTCTCAGTTTTGAGACTGCATCCAAGTACTTCATGTTGGACTCTTTTGTTGACTATGAGGGCTACTCCATTTCTTCTAAGGGATTCTTGCCCACAGTAGTAGATATAATTGTCATCTGAGCTAAATTAACCCTTTCCAGTCCATTTAAGTTCGCTGATTCTTAAAATGTTGACATTCCATCTTCTGTTTGACCACTTCCAATTTGCCCTGATTCATGGACCTAACATTCCAGGTTCCTATGCAGTATTGCTCTTTACATATTGGACTTCCATCATCCACAACTGAGTGTTGTTTTTGTTTGGTTCCATCTCTTTATTCTTTCTGGAGTTATTTCTCCACTGATCTCCAGTAGCATATTGGGGAGCTACTGACTATACAACCTTTTATTTATGTCTGTTAGCCCCACCACACTTATCTAGTTCAGCTTTGATTTGGGATTAGTGCTAAAGATTGCTTTACACATAGGTGGATTCTGAGCACACCTTCAAAGGTAAAAGGAAAGACTTTTCTGTGCCCACATTTTTCATTTATTTGCTAAAATTGGAAATTCCATCTGAGAAATTTTATTGAAAGGGTTAGAAGAAGGAAGTAAAGTGAACCTCCTAAAAGTAGTAGTTGCTCAGAGTTCTAAAATTATATATCATATCAATAAACTTTTTTGAGTACTTAGCCCCAAATATGCATATTTATTGATTTATAAATTATATATGCAGTATTGCAGGAATATGGTCATACATAATAGAACATATGCAAACATTTTAACTGGAGGAAACAAAAGTGAAATAAAATATTTTATTTAGTAATGGTGCAAAGCCCTTTATTGTCACAAAATTATTATTATTATGACTATGATTAGTTATAATTAAAAGATATTTATCATCTTGGTTTAAATACTTTGTGATACTACTTGATTTGGTTCTAAGTTCAGCTTATTTTAAAAGTTTATTTTAATACCTTTTATAGCTAAGAGAAATGCTTCATTAAAGTGTGTAGGTAAAATGAAAAAAGACATTGTGGCTGCATTTACCAAATTGTGATACCCAGTTTTTCTTTTCCTCCAGCACTATTCAGGCAATTGTGTTGCTCCTTGGCAAGCAAATGTCCATCTTTCTTGATGCTAATTAGAAGGTATACACTTTAATATTTTAACAAATGAATTTACATTCCTCTGTGAGTTTTGTCCTAGAGAATTTTTAAACAGGTCACAATATTCTATTTTCAAGTTGTTAAGAAGTATGAAGAGAACTTTTTACAGGTGACAGACATATCGTTTTCATTAATAAAAGTGTATTAAAGAGTGTTAGAAGATGGTGGAGGAATAGGATGGGGAGACCACTTTCTCCCCTACAAATTCATCAAAAGAACAGTTGAACGCTGAGCAAACCACAAAACAACTTCTGATCGTTAGCAGAGGACATCAGGCACCCAGAAAAACAGCCCATTGTCTTTAAAAGGAGGTAGGACAAAATATAAAAGATAAAAAGAGAGACAAAAGAGCTAGGGATGGAGACCTGTCCCAGGAAGGGAGTCTTAATAGAGGAAGTTTCCAAACACCAGGAAACCCTCTCACTGGCAGGTCTGGGGAAAGTTTTCAAATCTTGGAGGGCAACCTAACTGGGAGGAAAAAATAAATAAAACCCACAGATTACATGCCTAAAAGCAACTCCCAGCAGAAAAGTACCCCAGATGCTCGCATCCACCACCAGCAAGTGGGGGCTGAACGGAGAGGAGTGGGCAACATTGTTTAGGGTAAGGACCGGGCCTGAATGCTCTGATGGCAATTGGAGGGAGCTAACCTGAGATAGCAACTTAAACTGTGGGATAGCAAGAGAGAGAGAGAAAATTAACCGGCAAAAAGCGCTATCCGAACACACTGCTGGCCCGTTCACAGAACGAAGGAAGGACTGAGCAATTCCAGAGAAGAGCTAGACGGCTGTGGGCTGGCCCATCCCCCTCCTGAGGCAGGAGGCGGGGGGGAGGGGAAAGGGGCAAAGTTTCCCATCTCAAAACTCACTACTGGACACTCAACTGCACTCCAGAGAGAAGAAATCCAGTTCCACGCACCAGAACACTGACGCAAGCTTCCCTAACCCCGAGACCTTGACATCTGGGACAACGTAAAATGCCCCAACATTAGAATCATAGGAGTCCCAGAAGAAGAAGACAAGAAAGGCCATGAGAAAATACTCAAGGAGATAATAGCTGAAAACTTCCCTAAAATGGGGAAGGAAATAGTCACACAGGTCCAAGAAATCCAGAGAGTCCCAAACAGGATAATCCCAAGGCAAAACACCCCAAGACACATATTAATCAAATTAACAAAGATCAAACACAAAGAACAAATATTAAAAGCAGCAAGGGAGAAACAGCAAATAACACACAAAGGGGTTCCCATAAGGATAACAGCTGATCTATCAATAGAAACCCTTCAGGCCAGAAGGGAATGGCAGGACATACTTAAAGTAATGAAAGAGAATAACCTACAACCTAGATTACTGTACCCAGCAAGGATCTCATTCAGATATGAAGGAGAATTCAAAAGCTTTACAGACAAGCAAAAACTGAGAGAATTCAGCACCGTCAAACCAGCTCTTCAACAAATGCTAAAGGATCTTCTCTAGACAGGAAACACAGAAAGGTGGTATAAACTTGAACCCAAAACAACAAAGTAAATGGCAACGGGACCATACCTATCAATAATTAGCTTAAATGTAAATGGCTTGAATGCCCCAACCAAAAGACAAAGACTGGCTGAATGGATAAAAAAACAAGACCCTTATATATGCTGTCTACAAGAGACCCACCTCAAAACAAGGGACACATACAGACTGAAAGTGAAGGGCTGGAAAAAAAATATTTTGTGCAAATGGAGACCAAAAGAAAGCAGGAGTTGCAATACTCATATCAGATAAAATAGACTTTAAAATAAAGGTTGTGAAAAGAGGCAAAGAAGGACACTACATAATGAACAAAGGATCAATCCAAGAAGAAGATATAACAAATATAAATATACATGCACCTTACATAGGAGCACCACTATATGTAAGGCAAATGCTAACGAGTATGAAAGGGGAAATTAACAATAACACAATAATAGTGGGAGACTTTAATACCCCACTCACACCAATGGATAGATCAACTAAACAGAAAATTAACAAGGAAACACAAACTTTAAATGACACAATGGTCCAGCTAGACCTAATTGATATCTATAGGACATTTCACCCCAAAACAATCAATTTCACCTTTTTCTCAAGTGCACACAGAACCTTCTCCAGAATAGATCACATCCTAGCCCATAAATCTAGCCTTGGTAAATTAAAAAAAATTGAAATCCTTCCAGTCATATTTTCTGATCACAATGCAGTAAGAAAGATTAGCTCTCAATTACAGGGGGAAAAAAAAAAAAAAAAAAACTTAAAAATTCAAACATATGGAGGCTAAATAACACGCTTCTGAATAACCAACAAATCATAGAAGAAATCAAAAAAGAAATCAAAATATGCATAGAAACGAATGAAAATGAAAACACAACAACCCAAAACCTATGGGACACTGTAAAAGCAGTGCTAAGGGGAAGGTTCACAGCATTACAGGCTTACCTTAAGCAACAAGAAAAAAGTCAAATAAATAACCTAACTCTACACCTAAAGCTGGAGAAGGCAATCGCACCCCACTCCAGTACTCTTGCCTGGAAAATCCCATGGACGGAGGAGCCTGGTGGGCTATAATCCATGGGGTTGCTGTGAGTCAGACACGACTGAGCGACTTCATTTTCACTTTTCACTTTCATGCATTGGAGGAGGAAATGGCAACCCACTTCAGTATTCTTGCCTGGAAAATCTCAGGGATGGGGGAGCCTGGTGGGCTGCCATCTATGGGGTCGCACAGAGTCGGACACGACTGAAGTGACTTAGTGGCAGTAGCACACCTAAAGCAACCAGAGAAGGAAGAAATGAAGAACCCCAGGGTTAGTAGAAGGAAAGAAATCTTAAAAATTAGGGCAGAAATAAATGCAAAAGAAACAAAAAGCTGGTGTTTTGAAAAGATAAACAAAATTGACAAACCATTAGCAAGACTCATTAAGAAACAAAGAGAGAAGAACCAAATCAACAAGATTAGAAATGAAAATGGAGAGATCACAAGAGACAACTCTGAAATACAAAGGATCATAAGAGACTACTACCAGCAGCTCTATACCAACAAAATGAACAACTTGGAAGAAATGGACAAATTCTTAGAAAAGTATAACTTTCCAAAACTGAACCAGTAAGAAATAGAAGATCTTAACAGACCCATCACAAGCAAGGAAATCGAAACTGTAATCAGAAATCTTCCAGCAAACAAAAGCCCAGGACCAGATGGCTTCACAGCTGAATTCTACCAAAAATTTAGAGAAGAGCTGACACCTATCTTACTCAAACTCTTCCAGAAAATTGCAGAAGAAGGTGAACTTCCAAACTCATTCTATGAGGCCACCATCACCCTAATTCCAAAACCAGACAAAGATGCCACAAAAAAAGAAAACTACAGGCCAATATCACTGATGAACATAGATGCAAAAATCCTTAACAAAATTCTAGCAAACAGAATCCAACAACATATTAAAAAGATCACATAGCAAGATCAAGTGGGCCTTATCCCAGAAATGCAAGGATTCTTTAATATCTGCAAATCAATCAATGTAATACACCACATTAACAAACTGAAAGATAAAAACCATATGATTATCTCAACAGATGCAGAAAAAGCCTTTGACAAAATTCAACATACATTTATGATAACAACTCTCCAGAAAGCAGGAATGGAAGGAACATACTTCAACATAATAAAAGCTATATATGACAAACCCACAGCAAACATGATCCTCAATGGTGAAAAACTGAAAGCATTTCCCCTAAAATCAGGAACAAAATAAGGGTGCCTACTCTCACCACTACTATTCAACATAGTTTTGGGAGTTTTGGCCACAGCAATCAGAGCAGAAAAAGAAGTAAAAGGAATCCAGATAGGAAAAGGAGAAGTGAAACTCTCACGGTTTGCAGATGACATGATCCTCTACATAGAAAACCCTAAAGACTCTACCAGAAAATTACTAGAGCTAATCAATGAATATAGTAAAGTTGCAGGATATAAAATTAACACACAGAAATCCCTTGCATTCCTATACACTAACAATGAGAAAACAGAAAAAGAAATTAAGGAAACAATAGCATTCACTATTGCAACAAAAAGAATAAAATACTTAGGAGTATATCTGCCTAAAGAAACAAAAGACCTATACATAGAAAATTATAAAACACTGATGAAAGAAATCGAAGATGACACAGATAGATGGAGAAATATACTGTGTTCATGGATTGGAAGAATCAATATTGTGAAAATGAGTATACTACCCAAAGCAATCTATAGATTCAATGCAATCCCTATCAAGCTACCAACGGTATTCTTCACAGAACTAGAACAAATAATTTCATGATTTGTGTGGAAATACAAAAAACCACGAATAGCCAAAACAATCTTGAGAAAGAAGAATGGAACTGGAGGCATAAACCTGCCTGACTTCAGACTCTACTACAAAGCCACAGTCATCAAGACAGTATGGTACTGGCACAAAGACAGAAACATAGATCAATGGAACAAAATAGAAAGCCCAGAGATAAATCCACATATCTATGAACACCTTATCTTCAACAAAGGAGGCAAGAATATACAATGGAACAAAGACAACCTCTTTAACAAGTGGTGCTGGGAAAATTGGTCAACCACTTGTAAAATAATGAAACTAGAACACTTTCTAACACCATACACAAAAATAAACTCAAAATGGATTAAAGATCTAAATGTAAGACCAGAAACTATAAAACTCCTAGAGGAGAACATAGACAAAACACTCTCTGACAAAAATCACAGCAGGATCCTCTATGACCCACCTCTCAGAATATTGGAAATAAAAGCAAAAATAAACAAATGGGACCTAATTAAACTTAAAAGCTTTTGCACAACAAAGGAAACTATAAGCAATGTGAAAAGACACCCTTCAGAATGGGAGCGAATAATAGAAAATGAAGCAACAAACAAAGGATTAATTTCAAAAATATACAAGCAACTCCTGCAGCTCAATTCCAGAAAAATAAATGACCCAATCAAAAAATGGGCCAAAGATCTATACAGACATTTCTCCAAAAAAGACATACAGATGGCTAACAAACACATGAAAAGATGCTCAACATCACTCATTATCAGAGAAATGCAAATCAAAACCTCAATGAGATACCATTACACACCAGTCAGAATGGCTGCTATCCAAAAGTCTACAAGCAATAAATACTGGAGAGGGTATGGAGAAAAGGGAACCCTCTTACACTGTTGGTGGGAATGCAAACTAGTACAGCCACTATGGAGAATAGTGTGGAGATTCCTTAAAAAACTGGAAATAGAACTGCCATATGACCCAGCAATCCCACTCCTGGTCATACACACCGAGAAAACCAGATCTGAAAGAGACACGTGCACCCCAATGTTCATTGCAGCACTGTTTATAATAGCCAAGACATGGAAGCAACCTAGAAGCCCATCAGCAGATGATGGATAAGAAAGTTGTGGTACATATACACAATGGAATATTACTCAGCCTTTAAAAAGAATACATTTGGATCAGTTCAAATGAGATGGATGAAACTGGAGCCTATTATACAGAGTGAAATAAGCCAGAAAGATAAAAGGCCAATACAGTATATTAATGCATATATATGGAATTTAGAAAGATAGTAATGATAACCCTATATGCAAGACAGAAAAAGAGACACAGATGTATAGAACAGACTTTTGGACTCTGTGGGAGAAGGCGAGGGTGGGATGATCTGAGAGAATAGCATCGAAACATGTATATTATCAAGTGTGAAACAGATCGCCAATCCAGGTTGCATGCATGAGACAAGTGCTCGGGGCTGGTGCACTTGGATGACCCAGAGGGATGGGATGGGGAGGGAGGTGGGAGGGGGGTTCAGGATGGGGAACACATGAAAATCCCTGGCTGATTCATGTCAATGCATGGCAAATCCACTACAATATTGTAAAGTAGTTAGCCTCCAACTAGTAAAAATAAATGGGGAAAAAAGTGTATTAAAATGGAAATTATTCTAAATATTAATTTTTAAACATTATTTGCATTGTCTAACTTTTAGTTTTTTGTTTTTGGTTTTAATGCAGCTTCTTACCCAAGGTTGAAACATCCAGTTAAACATTAAAGACCAGATCAAGTATGTTTTATTTCCAAAAAAGTTAGCAAGTTCATAATTAATGTCTCAAGATTTTCTAGTTCTTGGTCATGAGATAATTAGCTAACTTCTATGTGATACAAAGTATTTTTATGAGCCCTTTCTATTTCTTTGTAGGGAATTGTAAATATTTTACTATATTTTAAAGGTTTTGTGGTTGTCATGGCTATTGTTAATCCAGTAGGACTTTGACACTTTTAGCTTCAACTTTTTGCTGTAACAGCTTGTGCACAATGCCAATGAAAAGATTTTTTTTGCATAAATTTTTAAATCTCATCCACTTGTGAGTCTTTGTTTAGTTACAACTTGGTAACATAATACATACATTTCTTAAGCTAAGCATGCTGCACAATCTCAGAAGACAAGGGAAGCATTCTGAGCACCCCGCCCCCCCCCCCCCCCCACACACACACTTGACTTCCTTTTCTGTCCATAGGGTACCTTGTGTAACTTACGTGGTATGTGACTACTTGAAAAGCAGACTGCATGGGGATACTGGGGTCAATCTAATATCTATGTTAGATATTAGTAAACTTTTAAAACATCTTACAGAAAAACTCAAATGAACTTTTGGTCAATCCAATAGAAGAACTGATATTTTCCTTCTCTATCAGAGTATATCACTATACACCCCAAATCAGAAACTGCATTTATAGCACTGATTCTGTTACAAAGCAAATCTCCTTTGGTTATGGAAGTCCTTGAAGAAATTATGTCATTCAGAATGAATTAATTCGACTTTTTGAAAACAGATTTTGATAGAGAACATGAGTGAAGTAAATAGACTCAGTCCTTGGAGATGGTGAATGGTTATTGAAATTCAAGGAGAGACTGAGATGATAATGTACAAAACTAGGAAGCTGGGGGAATGATGCATAAATTCTAGGGTTTTGCAGCAGTCGATTTTTTCTTTCTACTTTTGTGGAAATTCAGAACTGCCTGGCAGGACAAAGCACATGCTGCAGCTGTAATATTCCAGTTTGGAGTGCATTTCTATACTGGGCCCACCAGAAGAAAAGGGATTGGGCCAAGGAATAGCCAGTCCTCAAACTGGACCTGGACATGGCCCCAAGCCATGGCAAAGATGTTTGGTCAAAGTGTAGGTGATTTGAATCCCAAATGATGGTTATCTTTCCATGGAAGGTTTGTTGCCCTCCCTTGAGTTATGAATATGGTTTGGCTTTTCTTCTGAGGTCTAAAATGTAAGTGTTCAAATAGCTTTTCTGACCTCTGCCTGTTTTCAATGGGGGAGTTTGAATGGTGGTTGTCCAGTTTAACATGTTAGAGTAAGGTCCCACAGCAGGGTAGTGGGAAAACCAGTATTTTCAAAGACTATAAGTTCTCTCAGGAAAGCTGCTGGGGTTGATAACCTTCTTCTTCTTGTTCTCCTTGAGCCTGGCAGCAGAAGTAGAGGATTTCATTTTGTTCACTGTATTATTTTAATTTCTGGGATAGTGGGCCATCACCTCACCTCTTTTTTCCATTTTCTTCTTAGTTTCCTTTACCCATTCCTTGAAACATTGTCACCAGATACAGGAAGGCACAACCATTTGTATTCACTATCACAGATGATTGCCATCAAATAACATAATTAGATCATGGTCCCTTTATACTTGACATTGGGAGGAATAAGATGGGTATTTTATAAAATGACATTTTAAAACATCTGTGTTTTTTAACATCTACCTGTTCTCTGGAGAAAACATGTTTACCTTTGTGAATTAAAATACATCTATTTTCTGTAAATCCGGAGTGCCACATCAGCTTATGTTACACTTCATGAGATGAAAAAACCTTCAGTGTAACACATGTAAGATAAAGTCTATACTCTGTGCTGAGTCTGATGCTGATGGATGAAAACTTATTAGAGGAATGCAGTTACCATGCTTGGAAACTTTGCTGTTAACAGTTTTCCATATATCTTTTTTCTAATGTGAGCCTTATTTCAGAGAGTTCAGATTAAATGATGAAAGACTAGGTAAAAATTTTACCAAAAAAAAAAAATCTCTCAAACTTGTATACTTTTCAGATTGATATAACTCATAGGTGAAAGTGGGTGGTGAAGAGGGACAGGAAACAGTACATTATCAAGTCCTCCTCCACAGAATCCATATAAGCAACTCTGATTACAATGGCCTTGTACTGGTTAAAAGGAGCTTGTGAGACACAGAAATACATTCTATAAAATATTAATAACTATGGGATGATCAATGTCAGTGAAAATTCTGGATTATGGAAATTTAAATATGTACCTAGTGCTTTTAAATATAATAGCACTCTATTTATGGAGATCCCAGGTCTCTAGCAAATGTAGTCATCAAGACTAGACTAAAATTCAGAACATAGAAAAGGTCTTACTGACAGTGCCAGAAAACCTTCCAGAAAGCATATGTAATGTGCTTCATAGGAAAGCATTGCTTTACTCACAGAACCTTGTCTGGACCATTGTGTATAAAATAAGGCACTTTATTATAAACACCAGGGACATACTGATAGAAGATAATGAACAGTGATGACAAGAGGGAGAAGAACTATTGAAGGCCAATATAAATATGATAATTTGACATGACTTAATAAAGGACAAAGCAGTCCCTTATAGCATAATAGGATTATTTTCATGATGGTGACCTTGAATAAATAAGAATGGGTTAAATTATGCTCTATACATTCTGTTTGAAAAGGCAGATGATTGTGCAATGTTTTTCTAAATTCTTTCAAAAAGGATTAAATAATAGTAATTTGCACCCATTGAGCATTTACTGTGGAACAAACTTTGATCTAAAGACTTTTTAAGAAAAAAAAAATAAAGACTTTTTATGTATCATCTCATTAAATATTCAGAACAATGGAACAACATTAGGAAGTTACCATCATTATCCCCATTTTACAGATGAGAAGTTGAGGAAAAAGACTTGAACTTGACCAAGGTGGAGACAATTAGACTCAGCCTCAGCCCCCACTTAAGTACTGTGCCACCCCTCCCTAATTGAAATAAATAAATACTTCTGCTTAAAGTTAAAATCTCAGTTGCTTAGAAATTTTACTGTATGGATTCCTGATGATGCAATATAAACGAGACATTTAAACATCTATTAAAATAGCCTTAATTACGACTCAGCTGCAGTTATGTTACCTAGTAAAGTCTTTCCCTGATTTCCCTTAGTGATAGATAAGAATGTTTTTACAATTAAGGCTTTGAGTGTTTTCTGTAGATGGAGGTTTATACACAGTATGAAGATAGCTTCAAGGTTGACAACTTGCTGTCAAGATACTTAGGGAAATGCTGAATCTATCCTAGAACTTGAGATTTACAAAATCATTAAGCCTTGTATAATGTATTATTCCTTTGCTTCGCAAAAACATTTTTTTACAGATAGTACAAAGGTAAAACTGAGCCTTGCTCCTGTCAGAATTATCTAATTTCTAATTAGGGGAGCCTGATTTAATGAGATTTTCCTAAGTAGTTGGATAAGCCTTGGATGACTGACTTTAAGTAAGTGATGTGTTGTTTTTTTGTTTTAACCAGTTAATCATTTGTTGCTTTCATAATTGATCAGTCCAGCATTTCTCATAGAGCTGGGTAATTAGGCATTTATTAGAGACACTATAGGACTATGAGATGAGAGATGAGAAAGAAGAACCCCAAAGGGACTTACAGGCTGCTGTGGTTCCTCACTCCCCCGCAGGCTGCAAAGGGCAGGGGTACTGCAGCAGAGCTGGAGGCCTGCCTGAACACTGGTCATCACCAGGTGAGGGTGATGCTAACTACTGCTGCCAAATGTTTGAGTTTGTTCACACACTAGTGTCAGCAGTTTGGTGAAGTTAGTACTAATATCAACTGCCAGAGCAATTACCTTTCTCCACAATCTCTTTTATCTCTTTTTATGTACACAAGACTACTGGGAATCACTAAAAATTAGAGAGAAGACAGTCATCTGAAACTCTTTGGGTCATCATATTATTTCAAGATAATGAAGGGGAACACTGGAGATCAAACCAGTCAATCCTAAAGGAAATTGACCCTGAATACTCATTGGAAGGACTGACGCTGAAACTGAAGCTCCAATAATTTGGCCACCTGATGTGAAGAGTCAACTCACAGGAAAAGACCCTAGTACTGGGAAGGATTAAGGGCAAGAGGAGAAGGGGGTGACAGAGGATGAGATGGCTGGATGGCATCACCAACTCAATGGACATGAATTTGAGCAAACTCTGGGAGATAGTGAAGGACAGGGAAGCCTGGTGTGCTGCAGTCCATGCGTTCACAGAAAGTCAGACATAGCAAATGAACAACAACAACAGGGTAGAAGATTCTGGATGTATATAATAGTTTATCAGAATTGGTTAAATTCAATTAATTTCTCTGAAAGTTATCATAGAACAGGCAAACAAAATGATGATATTGGCTACCAAGTAGTTTGTTTAACCTTAACGATTTCACCTCAAATCTGTATTAGTCATGTTCTTAAGTTTTAATAAAAATATTTCTAGAAAGTAGATATGCTCTGGGTTTTCCAACTCTCTACACATCCATGGAGTTCACCAGATTCAAAAGGCAATGCCTTTAGAGAGAGCCTGGCTTGGCAGCTTGGAGAATTTACTGTGAACAGACAAAAGACAGCCCAGCACAAACTGCAACTCAACCCTCACACATAGAAACACGTGCTCCCAAAGCCCATTTCTTGCAATGAATAATGAATTACCTCTCCTGTTTTCCTGAACTTCAGCCTTTTTCCAAAGGGCTATGCAGAAAAGTGCATTGATGTGGAACAACCAGGTAAGATGAGACAGTCAGTTCAACCCATGTTATTAAAGAAATTGGTTCACCTTTCTGATTCTGTGTCATTGTAGTTTCAGCCATTCATTTGTTCAATAAGCAGTTTGGTATGTTCTGGGAAATAATGAATATTGATCATAAAATCGATCACTTATTAAGAAACAGACTAAGGGAAATTGTTTATCCAATCAATTGTAATTTTTGATTTGTTATTTATATTTTCCAATTTCGTCCACCCCTCCCTGAGGCTCTCCTGCTCTCAGGAACACCAAGGGAAGGCCTTATAGATACTGGCTGAAACTTCTGAAAGAGCACAAAACCCATTACATTCACTATAGATTGTGCAGACTTACATGCTGCTGCTGCTGCTGCTAAGTTGCTTCAGTCGTGTCCGACTCTGTGCGACCCCAGAGACAGCAGCCTACCAGGTTCCCCCATCCCTCGGATTCTCTAGGCAAGAACACTGGAGTGGGTTGCCATTTCCTTCTCCAATGCATGAAAGTGAAAAGTGAAAGTGAAGCCACTCAGTCATGTCCAGCTCTTTGCAACCCCATGGACTGCAGCCCACCATGCCCCTCCGTCCATGGGATTTTCCAGGCAAGAGTACTAGAGTGGGTTGCCATTGCCTTCTCCAGCAGACTTACATAGCCTATAATAAGAGAGAATGTGATTGAGAACTGCAGACATGCTGCCTCTTACACCTGTGGCTATTGGGCTGAAACTATATAGTAAAAGGATTTGTTGAAAAGGGTGTGCACATACTGTTCATGATGTGTAAGTTAGCTATGTCATGCTTTAGAAGATAAAACACTTGTACCCAATTAAAATGTGTGTTTGTGTGCTCAGTCATTCAGTTGTGTCTGACTCATTGCGGCCTCATAGACTGTAGCCTGCCAGGTTCCTCTGTTCATGGAATTTTCCAGTATAGAATACTGGAATGGGTTGCCATTTCCTACTTCAGGGGATCTTTCCAGAGATGGAACTCATGTCTCTTGGGCGCTAACCAAGATATTGAGCATACCTGGAAAGAGAAGTTGATTGCTTTGGATACATATGATATTTGTTTTCGTTGAAGCGTTCCTATTTTTAAATGTTTTTCATACAATAAAAATGAAATTCACCACTCTTAGGGTTGTCTGAAGCTGTAACAATGAAAATGTGCCCAATTGGGGCAGATTTGAAAAAGCTAAGCGATGCAATGTGTAGATGGAGCTTCTAGGAATACAGGGGCAGGGGGAGGATATATATATATCCTTCAAGATCCTGGGAAAAGTGACCACTGTTTTCTTGTGTGAAATATTGATGAGTACTTTGATGAACCCTCTGGGGAAAGCTTGAGTGATTCCTGCTATGAAACAGCAGACCTGATCACCATTCTAGAGGTCCTTGTTAAAACAAGGAGAGAATCAGGTACAACCTCAGAGCACATATGTTTCTGGTTTCATTTTTCACTTATGTGGGAAACCAGGGCTTGAAACCAATGTATAAACTAATCTCATTCCTAGTAGAAATGATTCCAACTTTTTGCCCTTTTCCCACAGCGCATCTAAGGTAGGGAAATTGTAACTGCATCCCCAAGTGGCTAATTAACTTTCCCTGGGATTTGTGAGCACCAGGTGAATATATTGCTTGTGCTCATACTTCATCTGAAATGTGATTTTGAATATCCCTCTAGCTGGCTGCAGACACTGATGAAAATTGCCTGTCTCTTTTTTTTTTTCACCCTGTTTTCCAGCTTCCTAAGATCAGAACCCTTCATTCACAGCTTGTGGTAGCGAGTCTAATTTATACATGAATTTGTAAGTTTAGACGATTAGTGAATCTCTTAATGGCTACAGAAACTGGGAATCCCTGAAAAACTAAAAAAGATTGTTAATTTGATGTTACTAGTTGGACATCCCACATGGTATAGTGCTAAAGAATCTGCCTGCCAATGCAGGAGATGCAAGAGATACAGGTTCAATCCCTGGGTCGGGATGATCCCCTGGAGTAGGAAATGGTAAGCTACTCTGTATTCTTGCCTGGAAAATTCCATGGACAGAGTAGCCTGATGAGCTATAGTCCATGGGGTCGCAGAGTTGGATGTGACTGAGCACACACACACAGTTGGATGTGCCAGTTGCATTTATCTTTGTTATTGTTCAGTTGCTAAGTCACGTCTGACTGTTTTTGACCCCATGGACTACAGCATGCCAGGCTCCTCTGTTCTCCACTATCTTCCGGGAGTTTGCTCAAATTCATGACCATTGAGTCAGTAATACCTGCAAAGCTCCTTTGTCTGTGAATGTATCTTTAGACTTAACTATTTTGCTTTTCACCTGCTTTTACCTATTACTTTGAAGCTTCCCTCTGTAAACTAGTCTTCAGTTTGGTTGACATTCCTCCTAGCTGTAAACTTGCTTTCAGTACAGGAGCAAGAGCTACTAATAGCTGATGTGGTAATGGTTTCATGAGCATTCCTTGTGGTTGTGACTGTCTCTTCAAAAAATTCTTTTTATTAATCTGCTTCTGGTCTTTTTATTTCCTCTTCTTGGCTTGTTTTCCCCTCATTTCCTTCACCCTAGGTTTCACCAAACCAATCATTACTTGTCTTTCGCATCTCCAACAATTCAGTCCTCTCTGGATCTCTCCTTTTTTTCTGTAAACCATGGATATCCCTCTCCTTACAAACCTTGATTACCAGCCCAGCCCCGCTATCCAGCCTGCCTCTGCCCTGCAAGCTAAGAACTTACTTCTCAACTTTCCTTCCCTGAAAAACTCCAAGAACAGAAACGGATGCTTACCACCTTACTCTTCAGGATATTACTGTTTTGTTTCTAAAAAAGTAGACCTTCTATTCACTGCTGTCACTTCTTAACCATCTTTAACCATCCAGACTTTGCTTTATGACCTTGACTATGTTTTTGGGAAGATTGACTTCCAAATCTTTCAACCACTTTTTAATCCCTAAGTTATATGACTTATCTGCAACATGTGATGTTTCTCCTCCATACCACCTTTTTTTATTCCTTCGTTGGAAATGTATCCATGAACATAGAAGCTAAAAATTTCTGTCCTTATATTCTAAAGGAAGAATGCAGACAGTAATTGATATGCTAAACAAGAACTGTATTATCAATTGTGAAACATACAGAGAGCCAGGACTGGATGAGGCAAGTAAGATGTCTCAAAATTTAAGGCATCAATCCCTCTCACGATTGGCATTTGTACTACCTTACTTCTTTGAATTCTGTGCCCTAGATTTCTCATTTGAACTAAAAGGGAGACCTGTAGTGCAGAGGTCCCCAATGCAGGAATGTGTTTGTTAGGTTCCAGGAGAAGCAGTGATAGAATGGAGACAGTGAGCTGGGGCAAGTAGTGAGAGATGAGTTTGGAGAGGTAACACGTGGAGAGGTCACATGGGGACTGAGAGTTGGTGGCCATTGTAAGCTCTTTGGCTTTTAAAGACTGGGGAGCAAGTGAAGGGTTATTGGGAAGAGGACTGATGTGATCTGCCTGCCATTTGGAAAGTCTCACTGGGATTGCTGTGTTGGTCTGAGAACACTGCAGGTTTACAAGTAGAAGCAGGGATGATTGCGTCAGTCTGAGGCAGGAGATGAGGGTTTGGATGAGACCTGGTGGGAATGACAAGGGTGAAAATTGGTCAGACTGAACAGATTTGGAAGATTGGGTCAACTTGATTTCCTGATGGACTGGATACAGATGTGAGAGAGAGAGAGAGGTGTCAAAGTTCATGCCTATGTTTCTGGCCTGCACAGTTGAGCAATGTGAACCTCTCCTCCTCTGGCTGCCAGCAGAACATCTTTCAGTTCTCTCTTCTATGTTTCTGACTTTGTTGTCTTCTTCATGCAATCTTTTCCTGCTTCTGCCCCATTATCACAGCTGTTAACTCCACTGTTTCCTCAGGCTTCTCCTCTTTCTGTTTTCCCTCTTGTTCCCTGTCATGACATCAAGGCTATCTTGTGCTCAGTCGCTCCAGTCGTATCCGACTCTGTGCGACCCCATGGACTGTAGGCCGTCATGCTCCTCTGTCCATGAGATTCTCCAGGCAAGAACACTAGAGTGGGTTGCCATGCCCTCCTCCAGGAGATTTTCCCAATTCAGGGATTGAACCCTCATCTCCTGTGTCTCCTGCATTGCATTGGAAAATGAATGTATCCAAATTCCTGTCTCTAGTGCTAACCTGTCTTGGGCTCTGATGCTCTGTTTCCAGCTTTTTATTTCCAGATTGTTATTAAAGCCACAGTCATCCTCTCAGTCATCTGGGTTTGAAACTCTTTGTCCTTATTGCCCTAGTACCTTATGAAACAATGTTAAGAAAATTTTCTTCACTAGGACTTCTCTTTGATGTCTTTCAAATAGGCCCCATTTGCATCTGTTTGTGTGGCCTTGTTTTTGCCTTTCCTCTCCATTTATGTGTCATCTTTACCTGTCATAAACCTACTCATTTTCTAAGACCTAGTTGAAATATTCCTTCACAAAGCTTTCCTATTCCCTGCAGGTAAAAGTCATCCATACCCTTGGTCAAGACTTGATGGCCATTTCAAGACATGGATCACAACTACCTTGCACCTTAAGAATTTAGTTTCTTGTTTCCTTGATTATCAACTCTTGGAAGCATGGGCCATGTCTGTACCATGCTTGTAACCGTGGTGGTGCTTGGTAGTCTTTATTTACTCCTCTCATTCCCAAAAAGTCCCTGAATGCCTAATCTGTTTGGGCCTCCAACACTAATCCTGACACTCAACACAAATATACTGAATAAAGTAGTAAATAGGTGGAGAAATGTGATAGTGAATAGATGATCAGCCAGTGGAATTTGTGATATCCTTACTCTTGATACCTTTTAGCAGTGGAGGCACATAAGCAATATAAAAATCTAAGTATACTGATTCTCAGGAAAAGCAGAAGGAATTCTTTGGAAATGTAGGCTCTTTTAACCCATTTTGGTCTCTAATAATTAATATCAATATATTATTATTATTTTTGCTTTCAGCTGCTATTCTTAGCTTCTCTCTCTTACAAGTTCCCAAAGTAGAACTCTTATGAGTCAAATCATTGCCCTCGAATAACTTTGTCCTTTCTCCTTTTCTTTCACCCTGTTTTAGCATTGGTCAGTTTCTCTCCAATCCCTGCTAGTAATTGGAATTTGATTAATATTTTGTGAGTTCTTTAAATAGGAGGGAGACTACAACTCTAAGATTATGCATTTGTATATTATTCATTTGTATGTAATATACAATGTGTGTAGGGAGTCATATACATAACTCTCTAAAGGTTATGTATGTGAATTTGCTTTAGACAAATACACTGTGTTTCCCTTGCTCATTCCTTTAAATTTCAATTTCCTAATATATGCTCCATCCCTGTTGAGCTGTTTTAAAGTTTTTAGGAAATAAAGAAGCACATCACAGTTTCCTTGGCTACTGCATGTGCTTGTGTGCTCAGTTGTATCCCACTCCTTGTAACTCCATGACTCTAGCCTGCCAAACTCCTCCGGTCCATGGAATTTCCCATGCAAGAATGCCGGAGTGGCTTACCATTTCCTTCTCCAGGGGATCTTCCTGACCCAGGAATAGGATTCACATGTCCTGCATTGGCAGGTGAATTTTCTTTATTTTTTTTTTTTTTTTCCCTTACCACTGCACCACCTGGGAAGCCCTGGCTATTGCACATATACATAGAAACAAGAAAGGATATAAGACCTCCCTGGTGGCTGAGTGGTAAAGAATCTGCATTCCAATGCAGGAGACATGGGTTCAATGCCTGTTCTGGGAGAATCCCCTGGAGAAGGCAATGGCAACCCACTCCAGTATTCTTGCCTGAGAAATCTCATGGACAGAGGAGCCTGGTGGGCTACTGTCCATGGGGCTGCAAAGAGTTGGATATGATCTAAGGAAGGAACACATGTAAGGAGAACTCTAGCAATTGAGCACTTGGCTTTTGGATACCTGAACCATCTTGTGGGAAACTATTCCAGCAGGCTGAAGCAATTCTAGCAGTTTGCCCTTCTTGTGCAGCAGATTATTTTTGTCCTTGCTCCTCCCTCTGTTTCCACTTCCCCTTTCCCCTGTTTTATTCACTGGTGGCTTTTCTCTCTGTTTCTTCTGTCTCACGGTTTCTGTTTAATTGTTGCTTCTACTATCATATGGCTCTTCCTACTTTGTGGATTCAGTTCTGCCCATGTGCCTTTCAGAGTGTGTGAAACAGGGCTCTTTATAGATCTCTCCACGTGTCACCTACAAGTTCCTCAGGGTGAAGACCTGATTGATTAATTTGTTTTCAATAAGACAAAGACACTCTTGGTTAGAATTTTGCACTGAATCTCTGTATGGGCTTCCTGTGGCTGACTTTGGAACAGGTACTAATTTCTGCTACACATATTGAAAATAAAAATTTTAGGAACAGAGATCTCAAAATACAGGGTAAACTGTATATAGATAGGTAGATGTGTGTGACTCTTCGGGGGAAGATTTTGTGTCTAATAAGTTCTCAGGGTAGATAATTATTTACCAATTTTTGTTTAGTTTAGGAAATATTTTCAATGAATTATTTATAGATTATGTCTATACAGGACGAAGTAAACTGGAGATTTTAGTTCTTCTATTATGTTGCTTACTTTAGGTAATAATAGCTGATGATATACAGAACATAAAAGAATCATAATGCTGAAAAGGGTGTCAGATATAATCTTATTCAGTAGTTCTCAAACTTATTGATCTCGGGGCTACTTTACAATCTCAAAAATCACTGAGGACCCCAAAGGGTTTTGGTTTATATGAGTTGTAGCTCTCATTATTGTTAGATGTTGAAAGCGAAGATTTCAAGTGTTTATTCATTCATTTAAAAATAATATTACTAAATATGTTGTCAATAAATAAAACAACATATTTCTATGAGAAGCAACTATATTTTTATTAATGAAAAGAGTGACATTGTTTTACTTTGGTAAATATTTTTAAGGTATGGTTTAATGGAAGATAGCTAGATTTTCATATATACTTCTACCTTTATGTTGATATCATGTGTGTTAAAAGATAAATTGAGGCATGTTAAACTTTTCATGACTTTGAGTATGCATGGATTGAAATTGGGCACTGCCAAAGAAAGTGATTAGGAGGGGCCCACCAACAGGAACTAGGGGCAAGTTTCTCATAGAGAAGATGAAAGCAAAGCAAAGAAATTATTTGGTTGCCTACAGCTTAAGGTTGTCTAATTTAGGAAACCTACCTCAGCTATTTGTGATTAGTGTTCTTAAGTTTTACTTTCCTGGCTTCGGGTTGATGGCTCTTGCTTAGGTTTTGATTTGCTTATGTGAGCTACCAAGGTATTAGATGTACCTCTGTCTAATGACTGGCTCATGTAGTCTCTGGAAAGTTCCAGTGGATACTTGTGAGCCACTGGGAGTCAAACAGGCAGATGACCTCCTAGTATTATTATTCAAAGAGACTTTGATTTCACAAACAACCTGAAAGGAATTCAGAGACTTCCAGGGTCCTTGGACCACATTAAAGCAATCAAAGAATCTTATTTTACAGAGAAGGAAACAATGGCTCAGAGAAGTGAAGTGACTTGCTCAGGGACACACAGTAAGTTGATGGCAGAGCTGGTGTTGAACTCAGCTATCCTGTTCCTACATTGCACCTAGATTCAATTACTAAAGGAACGACTCTGTCCACATTGTGACTTGAGGATGACAAATTGCAAGGTCTCCACTCATTTCTCACTGTGGAAGCTTGGCTTCAGGTAGTTCACTAAACTCTAGGAGATGGAGTGGTGTTGAAAGGGCTCAAAGATTAGAACACTCGATCCAGGAGATATCATCCTTTCATTAGCCTGTGTGTGCTGGAGTTTCATCCAAAGCCTTATGTACTGAAGATTTATTATAGAAAAATAAACAAACAAATCAGAACCTAAGAGGACATGACTGATTCACACCAGTCCCTTCAGGATTTCCCAGGCTAGATCAGATGGGCAAGTCCAGAAGCGTGAGTCTCCATGACTGCCTTTAATTTCCCCATGGTCCAAGGCTAACATTGTCCTCTACCTTTGTTTCTGCTCTTGGCAGGAAATCATTTTCTCCTGGTTAGACTTCATTGGAATTCAACCCAAACAATGATAGGACAGACAGCTATATTCTTGCACTTTCTTGAGCCAGTTCTTTGGGGGAATATTTGTGTTCAGTGATATAATGATGAAATGCAAGGCTTATAGCATATTTGTTGTTTGTTTAATTGTTTAGTCGAGTCCAGTTCTTTTGGAGACCCCATGAACTGTAGCTGACCAGACTCCTCCATGGGATTTCCCAGACAAGAATACTGGAATGGGTTGCCATTTCCTCCTCTAGTGGATCTTCCTGACTCAGGGATCGAACCCACACCTCTTATATTGGCAGGCAGATTCTTTACCGCCAAGGCACATAGTATTTAACGAGGAATGCAATTTTGAAATCCTTTAAAGTTAGTTTTGGGCTTTGCTGATGGCTCAGACAGGAAAGAATCTGCTTGCAGTGCAGAAGACCTGGGTTCAATTCTGGGTTGGGAAGATCCCCTGGAGGAGGGAGGGCATGGCAACCCATTCCAGTATTCTTGCCTGGAGAATCCCATGGACAGAGGAGCCTGGTGGGCTACAGTCCATGGGGTCACAAAGAATTGGACACAACTGAGTGACTAAGTACAACACAGCATAAAATTAATTTTAAGGCAACAAAAAAGAAGTATATTTTTATTCAAATTTTTACTCAAATACATATATCTATGTATCCATGTAATATGTATATACATGTGTGCTTGTATCTGTGTGTATCTGTATCCACGGGTATGCATGTCTATATGCATGCATACACGTTTCATCTTGAATTTGAATGGCCTGTAAATAATTATAGCAATAAACACTCTCTTCTTAAAACAGGTGCATGTACTTTTAGAGAAACATATGAAAAACTATTGAAATTATTCAGTTTTAAACTTGAAATTTAAAATGTGAGCTTTCTTTCGACAGACAGCATATGACTAAGTATATTCACTTTAATGCATAAAACTTTCCAGATTATCTAAATAAGTGATTAATTTCTCAAAGTTTCAGATTCAAAAATAAAATGCTATTTGTATATAAAGTGAATTATTCTCCTTTTGAATGAAGAATTTTCATGTCAGGTAATCTTTATGGTTCATGACTTGAAATGTAAGGGCCCAGGAACATTTTTGTCTCATGGAGTTGGTGTGTTGAGAATGCAGTTTATTGATCCCTGTGCAGTTAGGTGGGACTATGCTCTCTTCCAAAGTGAGCTGGGGAACATTCTATGACTGGCCAGCGTTCTATGGTTGCATTTTCTCTGATTTTGAAGAGTATTCTAATCTTCTCCAGATGAGTGGAGTCACAGCCCTTTTTCATTGACAGCCAAAGGCAAACACCACACTATCCAGCAGATCAAGTGCCACTTTATTCCTATGTCCACATTCCTGGTGAGATGGGCAAAACATTAGGAAGTTTTCCTGAGAAGACTTTCTGAGCTTTTATAATATTAAGACTGACATTTTCAAAGTGAACTAGTATGCCATAAGCCTTTTTGTTCCCCTGAAAATATTAATAAGCTTTTCTCACCAAAAATAGTTATAAAGAAAGACAATTTTGCCTACTATCTACCAACTAATTTCAGAGTGTTGTTCTATGATCTATGCTGTTTTCTAAAGTTTTCACAGGAATTTTGGAAGTCTTTTATCTGCCTCTTTAAATCTCACTCTCTCAGCTTTGCATCCTCTAGGTAACCATAACCTGGATTTTGGTTAATCTTTTTTTTTTTAATTTGCCAATTTTTAACATATATAAATGACATATACTCTATTTATTCC
Organism: Dama dama; assembly: GCF_033118175.1. Lineage (NCBI taxonomy): Eukaryota > Metazoa > Chordata > Mammalia > Artiodactyla > Cervidae > Dama > Dama dama. Next base: position 54,707,693 of record NC_083700.1, read on the forward strand.
TCTGTGTTTTAATTATTTCCTGAAGTGTTATGTTCTTGAGATTGATCCATTACTATAAATTCTTTTTTTTTTTTTAATGGAAGAAGACCAAAAATCTAAGTTAAAGGGTCATTTCTCTGTTACCTTTTTATGAAGATCTCATCAAGTTTTTAGCTGCTTCGTCACTTATTCCTCTCAAGTTGTGCATGTTATTGTTTATTCGAATTTTATGAAAGCCACTATTATTCACCTATGATTAGTTGAGAGGCATTGAAGGGCCACCACTATCAACCACAAACAAAAAATATCTCTAAAAAATTCTGTATGTTCTTATAATTCAAGTATGTTTCCTTTGGCAGGTTAGTTTAAAAACTGGGTAAATGTCTTTGAAAGTATTAACAAAAAATGAAGATTGTGAAAGAATGGACCAATAGTGTTTGTAGTCGTATATGCTAAGAAAAAAAGACTTTTTTACAAGTTTGGAAGCCTAAGCTGTCCTGGTTCCGATGAATTGGTCCATGACAGTAATGAATGGTGGACTAGTTGCGTTAAAGCAGTGAGGGAGCTAATAGCAGGTTTGAGACTGGGTTTGAATAAATCATCAACAAACACACAATCGTGCTGGAAGAACAGGCCATACCCTGTGCAGCCATGTGCTCCCTAGTTGCCTGGAGACCATGAATCTTGGGCATTGTAGAAATATTGGAAATAGTTTTTGTCACCTTAAGTTTCCTAAGCTCTTTAAGATACAGAACATATTTAAATGTTAAATATATTTAGTGTAAAGTTCAATATGTATTTTTCTTAAACTAACACTGCCACTATTACACATAAAGTGTTCATGATTATATGTAAGGTGTTCAACAGCTTTAAAATTAGGGTCTATATTTAAAATCTTAAATGGAATTGACCTTTCGTATCACTTTTGAATAAGTGCAACACAACTACTGTGCTACCTTCTAGAATCCTTTCAGTGATTGTAGAATTCATTCAATATGGTATCATTAAACTTGTAGGAGGTAGAAACCATTACAAAAAGCCCATTCAAATTTGGTTAAAACTATTATGAAAATGATTTATTTAATTTATATGTATAAATAATATAACCAAAATGCAGGAAAAAAGTTACTAAAACATAATTCTGTACTAAATTAAAACAGTGTTTTCATTTTGCCTCTCTTATTATGACAGTTGAATTATATATGCTGTATTAAATGGATGTCTGGTGTAAAGAGCAAAGATCAAGAAATGAGTGTTTAGGACAGTAAATTATATGTTAAAAATCTATAAATAGCTTAATAAATATATTCCCTCATGTAAAAAGCAGAAAATTGCAGGCTACAAAGTAGATTATTCAAATGGTGCTGTTTTGAAATCACCTTAGGAACAGTACATGTTGTCTCATTGAGTTTAAAACTTCTGCATATAAAACTTCAGTTTTATAAAATTTGCTACTTTTGAAATGCTTTTATTTATTTTTTTCTTATGTCTCATTTCATCCGTGAAATTATTTAAAGTGACATAAATATCTTATTTGGTTCAGGAGGGCAGAATTCATAGTTGAGATAATCAGAGAAGAGAGAAAATAATAGTTTTCTTATTTTTGGCAGGCTCCAAGCTGCAGTCCCTAGGATTGTCCACGAGATTGTGCATGGTATTCTTCAGGTACTGGAGAGGGTCACTGTGCCCTCCTCCATAGGTTCTTCCCGACCCAGGGATTTAACCCATGTCTTCTGCAACTCCTGCATTGGCAGGTGGATTCTTTGCCACTGAACCACGTAGGAAGACCTAGCTACTCTATATTCTCCTTATTTTTGACAGCAACAGTTATGTTCAGGAAACTATGCTGGGACAACAAAGATGAAACAGATAAGACAACTGCCCTCAGAAAACTTGTTGCTTTAGAAGATAATGCATGTACTCACTCAAGTGAATAACACTATTATGTAAAAAATTAATAATGAAGTTGGAGATGTCTAGAACAAGATTCATGTTGGATTATCCAACAGAGGAACTCTGTGACATCAAAGTCTTATTTTGGGGAGGGAGATTCCTTAGAAGTAGGGGGAGAAAATGGCCATATTAGCTTTTTTAGAGAAATGCTTCTAGAAGTCCCCTGAAGAGGAAAGTTAAATTTTAGACAAGAAAGGGATTGTTTATTCATTCTAAAGTTGTAATATCTAATTTTCTGAAATGATTTGCATGCCAGGAGAGAGAATTCTCCTGAAAGGAGATCAACAGTAAAGCCAGGCATGGGAACCATAGCAAGTACTGTGTATGTATCCTTTGCAGGAAAGGAAGCCCACAGATCATAAAGACATAAAAAGCCTTTATGTCTTTTTAGGAGAGAAGTGGGGCAGCTTCTAGGCCAGTAGAGTGGGGTTACTGGTGTATTTGGAACATTGAACTTTGTAATTATTTCTGAAGTCTTTGGTTTTCTTGTGGCCAATGGAGCAGAATGATTCAACAATTCTAGTTTCACAGGGGTACAGAGAATGGAGACATGAATCCTCCTGGAAGATAAGTTTATTTTTATCCAAATATACAAATAGTTGTTTGCAAGTTATTTGTCTTATGTTATCATGCTAAATTATGAGCTCTTTAAGGGAGTGGCCACACTATTGTAAAGGATGCTTTTAATTGTTAGTTATAAAATAACCCAATGCAACTGTCTTAAACCACAAATAATTTATTAGCTTACATAAAAAGTTTTGAGGTTGGGTGGTCCTAAGATTGGTTATTTCAGTGGTTCAATGATGTCATCAAGGGTGCAGTTTCTTTCTAACTTCCCCTAATGTCTTTCTCATCAAGTCAGCTTCCTTCATGGTTGAATGAACTGTGCTAGGAGGAATGGATTCCAGGCAGTGAATGACATGAACAAAGGTGCAGAGTCTGAAGACCACAGGGCAATGTAGGAAACAGGACATTTTTTTATTTGACTGAACTATAGTAATTAATGGGGGCTTATATTAAAAAGGGTATGTCCAGGCATTGTAGGGCCCTGAATATGAAACTAAGAAGTTTAGATTTAACTCTTCAGACTATTCAGAACCATTGGTACTTTTTAGCTAGAGCACTGATAGAACCAGGAAAGGGCTACAAGAATATGAATCGAGCCTCTCAGCAGGATGGGCTGGAGAGTAGAAGGCTTAGAGGTGGCCTAAATCAGAATGAAGCCTAAAGCAACAGCTCAAACAAGTAGAAATCAAAGTCTGAAATAGGGTAGAGGATGTTAGATGACCTCACTGGGTCAATGGACATGAGTCTGAGCAAACTGGAAGACAGTGAAGGCTGGCATGCTGCAGTCCATGGGGTTGCAAAGAGTCAAACATGACTTAGTGACTGAACAACAAGATGATGGGAAAAGGTCACTAAAAATATCGATACAAGAGCTAGTGCAGAGGTAGAATTGACAGGATTTGTCCACTGGTTGGGGGAGGAAAAGGAGGTGAAGTGTCAAAACATATAAGACATATCATTAATGCAAGTAGGAAACACAAGGAAGGGGATGGGAAAAGTTTTATGGCTTATCCTCTATACCAGGCACAGGCATTTTGCAACAGTGCAAGGATTCGCTTCCAGGACATATCCATGAGGGAGGCTTACTATCTCACTCTACCAACGGGGAAATTGAGGCTAAAGGAGAGGTTTAAGAAATGTTTTTGTGCTTAAACAGTTAGCAAATGGATTTGCTAAAACTTAAACTGGTTCTTCCCAATTTCAAAGTTCATGCTTTATCCTTTCTATCTTCTAAAATGCAGGGAGATACTCATTTATTTTTATTGTTTTTCTTGAGTCCCCAGTGGCCTGGAGAATGTTCTCTTAAATGACATGCAAGGGTACCCAACCTCTGACTTTGACTTGCTTTTGCAGCTTCATTGTCCATTACATATCTTACTTCTTCCACCCAATAATGATTATTATTTGGAATTTCATAAGGACACCAAATTTCATCCTTCCTTCCTCCCTCCTTCCCTCCCTCCTTCCCTCCCTCCCTCTTTTTTTCTTTTCTTCTTCCTTCCTTCTTTTCTTTCTTTCTTTCTTTCTCTCTCTTTCTCTCCTTCTTGTTACCTGCTTTCTTATCCCAGAATGCATTTCCTCAACTCTCATTCCTATGGGAATTACAGCTATCTAATTCCTCCATCACTGTTTTTCTGATTATTCATTTTTACTCATTTTGAATTCCCAAGTACTTTATTTGTGATTACTTTAGTAACACCTGATCACATCTTCCTCATAAAACTCTCAGATCCTTAAGGATAGATAGTGGTTTCATCAGCCCTCATATTCTATAAAGAATGTCTTACAAAACCATATGTTTACAGGAAGTTAGGGATGGAGAAAGAAAGGAAAGGAAAAGAGAAATACAAGAGAAAATAAAAGAGAGGAACGATACAGAAAAGTGAAAAGTAACTTGAAGATTACTTTCAATTATATTTACAAAGTATTCTTTATACTTCTTTTTTTTTCCTCTCTTTAAATTTAAGTATAGGTGATTTACAGTGTTGTGTTAATTTCTGTTATACAGCAGAGTGACTTCATTATGAATATAGACATACATACTTTTTTCATAATCTTTTCCATTATGGTTTACTCCAGGGCATTGAATATAGTTCCCTGTGCTACATAGTAGGACTTTGTTATGAATCCATTCTAGTTTTAAAATTTATTTAATTGTAGGAACATTGTTTTACAATTTTGTGTTGGTTTCTGCTGCACAACAGCATAAATCAGCCATAATTATATGTAGATCTCCCCTCTCTTGAGCTTCCCTCCCCTCCCTTCAGGTCATCACAGATTGCCAGGCTGGGCTCCTTGTGTTATAGAGCAGCTTCTCAGCAGCTAGCTGTTTTACACATGGGAGTGTGTATATGTCTATGCTACTTTCTCTGTTCATCCCACTATTTCCTTCCCTCAATGTGTCCACAAATCCATTCTCTACATCTGTATTTTCATTTGTTCCCTGAAAATAGGTTCATCAGTGCTATTTTTCTACATTCCAAACATTTGTGTTAATATGCCATATTTATTTTTTCTCTTTCTGACTTACTTCACTCTGTGTAACAGGCTCTAGGTTCATTCACCTCACTGGAACGGATTTAAATTTGCTCTTTTTTATGGCTGAGTAATAGTCTGTTGTATATATGTACCACATCTTCTTTATCTGTTCATCTTTCAGTGGACATCTAGGTTGCTTCCATGCCCTAGGTACTGCAGATAGTGGTGCTATGAACATTGGGGTATGTGTGTCTTTTTCAATTATGGTTTTCTTAGAGTATGTGCTTGGTAGTGGGATTGCTAGGTCATATGGTCGCTTTATTCCTAGTTTTTTCTTTTTTTAAGGGATCTCCATACTGTTCTCCATAGTGAATGTATCAATTTGCATTTCCACCAAAAGTGCAATAGGGTTCATTTATTAAAGAATGGGAAATGATCTTTTTGAAGAAAGACTCTTGTCACTCTAGTAAGGAGATTTTAATAATAGGAAGTGGATTTATATTAGAATATATTCCAGTATGACTTAAGGAAAATGTAGTCAACATTTCAGAACTGAAAAAATCCTCGATCATCTAGAACTATAGTAAAGAATAAAGCCAAAACATCGTACAGAGCATGTGTATACTAAATATTCCTAGAAATTTTTGAAAGAATTGATAATCTGTTATTTTTAAAGATTTTTTTTATGTGGAATATTTTTTTAACGTATTTATTGAATTCTTGATAATATTTTTTTTTTCTGTTTTCAGTTTTATGGCCACAAGGCTTATGGGAACTTAGTTCCTTGACCAGGGATCGAACCTGCACCCTCTTCACTGGAAGGCAAAACCTTAACCACTGGACTACCAGAGAAGTCCCTAATAATCTACTTTGAGGGATTCTTTCCCCCTCTGTGATTCATACCACAGCACATTCAACTTATTTCATGTATCTCTCTCCTTCACTAGGGGCAAGTGTTGGGCCTTATAAATCTTTGCTTTCTCAGAGCTCAGCACAATCCCTGGCACCTGGTAAGCCCATAATCAACGCTAAATGAAATTGTATGTACAGTACACAACCGTGACACAGACTAAGCAAGTTGCCGGTGCTGAACTGTATTCACAGGGAATTAAGCAGGTTGAAAAGTGTCATAAGATTTAGCTTTTGTTTAGCCAATGATTTAAACAATATATCAATTAGTATATCATTAACTTGGGGGTTTACCTACTATTTTACCTTACTGAGCACAGTACTAAAGAGGGAATAGGTACATACAACATGGATCCTGCCATTCAGGAGATTGTTCTCTGCAGTTAATCCTAGTGTGGGGAGATTTGACCAAATTACAAGAAATAAAAGCTATACTATACAAAACCATGGGCTTCCCATCATGGATTTCCCAGGTGCTGCTCAGTTCAGTTCAGTTCAGTTACTCAGGCATGATCGACTCTTTGTGACCCCATAGACTGCAGCACGCCAGGCTCCCTTATCCCTCACCAACTCCCAGCGCTTACTCAAACTCATGTCTATCGAGTCAATGATGCCATCCAAACATCTCATCCTATGTCCTCCCCTTTTCCTCCTGCCTTCAATCTTTCCTAGCATCAGGGTCTTTTCCAATAAGTCAGTTCTTCACATTAGGTGGCCAAAGTATTGGAGCTTCAGTCCTTTGGCATCAGTCCAATGAACACCCAGGACTGATCTCCTTTAGGATGGACTGGTTGAATCTCCTTGCTGTCCAAGGTACTCTCAAGAGTCTTCTCCAACACCAAGTTCAAAAGCATCAATTCTTCAGCGCTCAGCTTTCTTAATAGTCCAACTCTCACATCCAAACATGACTACTGGAAAAAGCATAGCTTTGATTAGACGGACCTTTGTTGGCAAAGTAATGCTTCTGCTTTTTAATATGCTGTCTAGGTTGGTCATAACTTTTCTTCCAAGGAGCAAACATCTTTTAATTTCATGGCTGTAGTCACCATCTGCAGTGATTTTGGAGCCCCCAGAAAAAACTCTGTCACTGTTTCCACTGTTTCCCTATCTATTTTCCATGAAGTGATGGGACCAGGTGCTATGATCTTAGTTTTCTGAATGTTGAGTTGTAAGGCAACTTTTCCACTCTCCTCTTTCACTTTCATCAAGAAGCTCTTTAAATCTCTTTCTGCCATGAGGGTAGTGTCATCTGCATATCTGAAGTTATTGATATTTCTCCCAGCAATCTTGATTCCAGCTTGTGCTTCATCCAGCCCAGGGTTTCTCATGATGTTCTGTGCATATAAGTTAAATAAGCAGGGTGACAATATACAGTCTTGATGCACTCCTTTCCTTATTTGGAACCAGTCTGTTGTTCCATGTCCAGTTCTAACTGTTGCTTCCTGACCTGCATACAGATTTCTCAAGAGACAGGTCAGGTGGTCTGGTATGCCCATCTCTTGAAGAATTTTCCAGAATTTGTTGAGGTCCACACAATCAAAGGCTTTGGCATAGTCAATGAATCAGAAGTAGATATTTTTCTGGAACTCTCTTGCTTTTTTGATGATCCAGTGGAAGTTGGCAATCTGATCTCTGGTTCCTCTGCCTTTTCTAAATCCTCTCAGTTCAGTTCAGTTCAGTCACTCAGTTGTGTTCGACTCTTTGTGACCCCATGAATCGCAGCACACCAGGCCTCCCTGTCCATCACCAGCTCCTGAAGTCCACTCAAACCCGTGTCCATCGAGTTGGTGATGCCATCCAGCCATCTCATCCTCTGTTGTCCCCTTCTCCTCCTGCCCCCAATCCCTCCCAGCATCAGGATCTTTTCCAATGAGTCAACTCTTCACATGAGGTGGCCAAAGTACTGGAGTTTCAGCTTCAGCATCAGTTTTCCTATGAACACCCAGGAGATGGCTTCAGATGCCTCCGCACAGGTCTTCTTTGTGTAACCACCCAGCTGAAATCAAGTAAGGCTGTTCCATACCCGTGTTGACATCCATGGTAACTACTGCATTCTGGTGTCAAGGAGTGTTATCTCCACAAATGCTTGCCTTATAGCAATTTAAATTTTGAGCTTTAATTAATGAAAAGCTTTGCCTTCTATTAAAAGAGCTTTATGAACTATCAGAAAGGTATAGACATTTACATAAGTGCAAATTTATTTCTGGCTGGCTGGCTGTTTATCATCTAGCTATATTTGGCTTGGCAGTTAGTGGGGCCTTTGGGATTCCGTCCATGGTCTCTCCCTTAGAAGGATGCTCTCCTCTCTCCTGCGGATTTTGGCTCCTCCTACTGAAGGCCTGGTTGGATGCTTCGTGGGGAAGAGGAGGCTGCATGTATTCCGTGTCAACTCTGTCAGGAGCTTGCTTACAGTGTTGTTTGATCCCAGATATACTAGCCTGAGGAATCTCCTTCTTTTACTTTTCCTTTTTTTTTTCTTCTCCCTCTTTCTAGTCTAAATGCTATCAGATAAAAACAATAAACTCTCCTAATTCCTAATGAAATGATTTTCTCCCTTTCACTGCCCTAAAATGCGTATTTTATATTTCCCAATATTCTTGACATTCTTTCAGTTCAGTGGTTTTTTGCACAATAGTCCACCTATTTGACATTTTGGAGTTCACACTTATGCTTCTGGTATTAATTTCCACCTCAGAAATTTATTACATCATATGCAAATATTAACTGAAAAGACATGGCCCCAGCCCTGAGGTGTTGAGACCCTAGGAAATGTTTTTAACAAAGAAGCGTGATCAATTACAAAGGCCCCACATTAGTGGAGAAATTCATACATATTGATAAGGAGCTGATTGTGTGCACACATGCTCAGTGTTTCTGGGGTTCAGGGAAGGAGTGTCCAGTCAGGGTTAGCAGCAAACCTGGGGGTTTCCTGGATAGGTAATCCTCATGCAACTCTGTAAGAGATAGGTAAGATTGCATTCTATCTAAATCATAATCACTACAGCATCATAGGTAAAACTGAACATTTTCTAAAAATTTGTTTCTGATATGAGATCAAACTTCAGGATAGAAATTGGTGCCTTTGGATTCAGAGATATTTTGTCGTTAGGAATATGGGTAGATACTCTTCCCATCTAAGAATTCAAACAGGCATGAATTCAGAGTACACTTGAATTAGATCTTAAGTAGCTATAATGAATACACCAATTTTTTCTTTTTGTAAACTAAATTTGCAGGTTTAGTGTTTCTTTAATAAAGTGCTTTTCTTTTGGAAAAGGGAGTTCAGTCAACTGAGACCTTTTTTCCAGAAAGCTCTGCTTTACGTAAAGCAACTACATCATAAGGGAGGGAAAAAAAATGGGACAGAAAGCACTAGCTATGGTTAGGAAGAAATCGAGTGAGTGAAACTAAGGGCATGTGAAGAACAGTCAATATCCAGCAACAGCAGCAAAACAGTTTCAATTTTCTGGATTATTAATTCAAATTCACACGCACATGCCAGTTAAAATTAAAGGCCTCTTTTTATTGCACTAGTTTAAATTAAAGATTATATTCTGCTCCACAAGTCTGAATTAAATAGCTTATTTTGCACACCAAGCTCTCATTTTAAAGCTAATAAAGAAAAGACATAGCATGTACGTGCAAGCTCGAGACAGGAAGGGTCTAAATTACTACACCTGTTTCACTTGGGAGCTACTTTATTAGTGTTACAAAACTTGGCTTTCAATTTGGCACTCAGAAGCACATTTAGAACAAGCATTTCTTTGTTTTGACAGAGAAGCTGTGGTAAATGAATGACGTTTGAGCTAGGTGTGAAATGTGAAGGTACAAAATTAACTGGTAAGGTAATTACTGTTCTAATTCTGCATAAACAAGCGTTTTGAAAATCATTAATAGTTCAGGGAAATAATGTTAGTGATTAAATAAGGTGGCTTGCATCACTGAGCACAACTAAGCTCCTTTAATTACATTTGAAAGCAAGGGAAAGCAGCTAATTAAAATTAGCACAAGGTTCCTGAATGACCAGCACTGCATTGTTGCTCTAACCTGTATAATTGTGTGTTTATTAATACGTCTTCATTTTCCCTCTCGAGCATTTAACAAAATTATTTAAAATAACTAATAACCTTTAAGGAGTAAATGTGACTGAATCCAGTTATCAAAAGGAAAACTGCTGGCCTCGCTCAGGCCCACCATTGATTCCCTTTCCCAAATCCCATTAACACTGGTGGGAACTCCATGGTTGAAACCCAGCAAAGTGATGCCAGGCACTTTGTGCCATTGGACGGTTAGCATCCCTGGCAATGCTTTATGGGATCCTGGCTTGACCACTCATTGCCCGCTTTAAGGAAAAACAATATAATTTGGGGTTAGATGTCTCACTTGACTGTTTTCAGAGCCATCCATTCATCCATGCAATTAACTAATTCATTTGTTTATAAATGTCATTCCTTCAGTAAAATTTATCGAAACTTTACTACTATTCCTGGAGTTATAGAGATGAAAAGGACATGGTTCCAGGAATGACCAGCTATATAACTTGAAGGAACAGTACAAAGTGAAAATGGGAATCCAACAATCATCAAGGATTTCATGACAGAGCATTAAGTCAAGTGTGGAGCCTATTGAGTGTGGGGCCCTGGGCAATTGCACCAGATTTGCAGCAGGGAAGCTCAACTCAATGAGCTCAAGTTGGAAGATAAATACAAAAGCAAATGGTGATAAGAAAATGTGTTTCTTGTATGCATTGTTGTGGGCAGAGGAACAATACCCCAACAATTGTTCTCACGTGTGCTGGATTGTACAGATGACACCATGAGTCACTGCCCACTTCTACCGAATATTCCAATCTTTAACCTGCTGGAATCAAAATTCACTCCTCTATTCCTACGCTTCCTAAAAACAGTAATCTTGGTTATTTATGTGGAGATAGGTATTCAATAAAGGAATTTAAGAACATGCTCAAAGTGTGTTGACTGTTGAATAAATGGAATAAAATGACCTATTATGATAGCAATAAAAGATTTTTTTTTTAGTGCTTGTTATATGTTGTAAGTACAGTAAAATAATCTAATTTGAAAGTTCCAGCAACTTTGCAAGATAAGTACAATCATTGCCCACATTTTGTAAATGCCAAATTTGGGGAAAAGTATTTAAGAAACTATGTGACAGAGCTGTATTTAACTCAAATGGTCTGGCTCTGCCTGGAGAAGGGAATGGCAAGCCACTCCAGTATTCTTGCCTGGAAAATTCCACGGACAGAGGAGCCTAGTGGGCTACAGTTATGGAGTCACAAAGAGCCACGACTGAGCATGCATACACATTCTGTCTCTATAGCCTGTGTTTTCAGTCACTGTGCTGAAAGATGATGAGGGCAAGAATAATTGCTCTGACTTGGTCCCTGTTTTCTGCATTTCAATTTGTGAGCATAGATCGACTTGGATTATTTGAAAATCTGAGATGTTTGTTGCATGCCAATAAAGTAGTTTAAACATTGGATATAATGGGGAAATTTCAGTTATTTTTTCATTTAGGGAAAATAATTAGTACTTAGGTAGGAATTTATATATCAGTGGAAATTTTATGTTAGAGTTGTCATCAGCCCCCTATGAAGTGGCCCAGTGGACCTGGTAATTACTCTGGTCCAACATCTCTGGGAGAGATCCAATGCTTTTCAAGTTTCTTCTTGCCCTGAAAAATGTCTAACAACAGACTGTGCCATATCTGAGAGAAAGGCTGCAGAAAATTTTAAAGATTCTTTTGTGTTTTGAGAAATTTGAGTTTGCATAAAGTTTGCAATAAAGTAAACATGAGGTGTGTAAAGATGAACCCTCGTTGTCACACTAGCCTCCAGAAATTGTGTTGAGGAGGAAGAATGGCCATAGGACTTGATCCACTCTAAGACCACAAAGGAAGCCTAGATGGTAATACTAAACATCTCCATATAATGTTCTAAACAAGATTTATAAGAAGATTTTTTCCTTATCCTTCCCCTCTGTGTGTGTGTGTGTGTGTGTGTATGTGTGTGTAGAAGTCGTTTCTTCATTCTCTTTCTCATATATTTTTTCTCTTTTAAATTTTATCAGATGTGAGAAGTGAACCAAATAAGGCAGCAGCACTCAACTAATTTCTGTTTTCAAATTATTTCTATTCCAATCCTCCATTCTTGACTTTTTCTCTGAAGATCCACATGAAAGTGGGTCAGATGTATTGACGTGGTTGACCACACAAGTTTTCATGCTTTTTGTCTGTGTGGCCACAGGTTTAACATGATGAACATTCATTTGATAGGGTCAATCAAAGGAGTTTGGGATAACTGAGGCAAGCTGGAATCAAGATTGCTGGGAGAAATATCAATAACCTCAGATATGCAGATGACACCACCCTTATGGCAGAAAGTGAAGTGGAACTAAAAAGCCTCCTGATGAAAGTGAAAGAGGAGACTGAAAAAGTTGACTCAAAGTTCAACGTTCAGAAAACAAAGATCATGGCATCTGGTCCCATCACTTCATGGGAAATAGATGGGGAAACAGTGGAAACAGTGTCAGGCTTTATTTTTTGGGGCTCCAAAATCACTGCAGATGGTGATTGCAGCCATGAAATACTCCTTGGAAGGAAAGTTATGACTAACCTAGATAGCATATTAAAAAGCAGAGACATTACTTTGCCAACAAAAGTCTGTCTAGTCAAGGCTATGGTTTTTCTAGTGGTCAGGTATGGATGTCAGAGTTGGACTGTGAAGAAATCTGAGCGCTGAAAAATTGATGCTTTTGAACTATGGTGTTGGAGAAGACTCTTGAGAGTCCCTTGGACTGCAAGGAGATCCAGCCAGTCCATCCTAAAGGAGATCCATTCTGGGTGTTCATTGGAAGGACTGATGCTGAAGCTGAAACTCCAGTACTTTGGCCACCTCATGCGAAGAGTTGACTCATTGGAAAAGACCCTGATGCTGGGAGGGATTGGGGGCAGGAGGAGAAGGGGATGACAGAGGATGAGATGGCTGGATGGCATCACCGACTCGATGGGCATGAGTTTGAGTAAACTCTGGGAGTTGGTGATGGACAGGGAGGCCTGGCGTGCTGCGATTCATGGGGTCGCAAAGAATCAGACATGACTGAGTGATTGAACTGACTGAGGCTGTCTGAGAGAACCATGTTGGTGGCGTTTTGTTCCGTTGTAGCTGGATTTCATTTAGTGTTGGCAATGAAGATCTACTCATTCTTCTATATTACAATTGCATCATTTCATATTAAATGTTTTGTGGGCTGATGTGACTGAAAAATCTTGGAACTACATCATTCACTCTTATTTTCTCAGTTACCCAAAACCATAAGAGCAGATGATAAAGTTTTCTTACTTAGCATATTTAGAAGTCTTAGTTGTTTGTTTAGTGGAAAATTAAATCATCAAAAGTCATAAAATTTTAAGTGGGGGAAGAACCATTGGGATAACAGATGCTTTTAAATTAAATGAAACATTGCAAGTGTTCACTGATAATCTCAACAATAATATAAGCTCTACTTTTGTATCCCATCCTGTTTTTAATCTACTGCTTAGAGGTCCCTTAAGACTCCCATTCTTCATTTACTTTATTAATTTTGCTGATTTCTTGGACTGGACTTCTCCAACATCTGATCTGAGCATAATTATACTACCACATCATCTTTGCCAACATTTTCCTAACCCATTGAATGTTGATTGTTTCTTTGCAGTTCTTTTAAAGATATTCAATATCTTCCCAATTGTTGAATCTGATGTCTGTACTTATCCTTCTTTTTCCTTGACCTTACTGCATCATTTGAGATGGTTGGAAATTCCCTCTTTTCTTGAAAGATCCTTCTTCCATGGTTTCCACAATCCTTTCATGCCCTGGTTTGCTTTCTACCCATCTGACTTATTCTGCTTGATCTTGTTCATGGACTGCATTATCTTTTCCAATGACTTGAATACAAACCATACCTCAAAGTTTAGTTTCTGCATATATTTCTTTGTACTTTGAAATGGTTGTGTTAGCCATATTGGCAGTGTCCTATGTGATTTTTTAGGAAGATGAATTTTCCTTTACATTTCTTGCCATAGTTTGTAGTTATTTATGATTATTGAGTCCTTAATAGATTGCCTGCCATAAGAATACAGCATTTGTGTGTACTTTTCTCATCAGTTCCCATCGAGCACATTGCACATTGCATTCCCATTTTGCAGTGTTTGGGATGGAGAAAACACTTGATAACTCTTTGTTGAAAGAATGAATGAATAAATGAGAAATTTCTATATTTCCATTTTGTTATTTCTGCTGCGCACTGGTCTCAGGTCTTTAGTTGCCTAATGGATGTCTGTATTTTAGTGTCTACGGCCACCTGAAACTTACCATGTCTAAAACCAAACTGTCATTATTTCTCAAATCGTATCTGAATACAGCCTCTCAGCTTGTCAGTGACCCTACTATTTCCCAAGTTACAAAGATTCTCAATTATTGACTCATTCTTAACTCCTTTCTATTTGCCTTATATACATTTGTCTTCTATGCATTTCTATTTACTGTATATGCATTGTCTCATGTTAATTCCCATAGCATACCTATGAATAATACTGTAATATATATAAATATATATATGTATATAGGCATATTAGTGTTCCCATTTTAGAATTTAAAAAAAACCCTGAGGCATGAATAAATTGTTTCATCAAATTCAGATGACTATGAATTTGATGGAGCTGAAATTTAAGCCCACATTTGTATATTAGACTTCCAAGCTTGGACTCAGAGCAAATTTCATTTTTATTTACTACCTGGAAGTTTTTTCTTTCCATTGCTGCCACCCAATCTGTTTTCCCATCCCCTTGAGCCTGCACTATTGCAGTATTACTCAAAAATTTTCTCTTCATTTCTTTCTCTTTCCTTGCTTTTTACAATGGTCTCAAAATATTATTGTCTACTCTAACTTTCCATGACTCAACAAAGACTTTGAAATAAGATCCATTTGCTAAATTTTATTTTAAGGTCCTTTCCAATCTAATCTTCACTAAATGTCTAGTCCAGTTCTAAACATAGCCATAAATATATGCTACCTTCTGGCCAAATAGACTTAACTGCTTCCTCTATTATGCAACCTGCTTTTCTATTGCAATCTTTTACACTCATGATGCACTGGCTGCTTTTTAAAAAATTATTAATCTTATTCTAAGTCCAAGTCACGTATTCATGCCTCTAAGGAGCCTTTCTTAATTGCTCCATCTGATAATAATCTCAACTTCTTATGAATTTCTTAAATATTTACCGATAATATTCGTTACTAAAATGCCTTATACGTAGTTCCTAACAAATCTTTGTCAAATGAGTTCATGTGTTATTTTATTTGTAAGTTTTCCCAATGAATTTATAACATTATAAATGTTAGGGATCACGTCTTATGCAAACCTATAAACTTTATCTTTGATTGTGACTCAGTAAGGAATCCCAGAATACTTAGGTATTTTATTTTACTTATTTTATAATTACTCTATTTTGTGTGGAATAAAAGCACAACTTAACTTCTCTGCAATTAAACTTAACAAGTATTTATTGAGCACTTATTGTATGTTAAGTCCTGGGAATGTAAAGATAAATAAGCCATGATTTCCCAAAACCTAAATATCTCTTAGGGGGAAATGAAGACATTCAATTGACTATGAAGAAAGAAATTATTTCTCTCTGGGATGGTAGAAGTCAGAGGTCTTTACAGAGAAGGAAACTTGACTTCGGTATTGAAGAAGAATACTATTTCACAAGGTGAGGAATAAAAAGAAAAGCGTTCCAGATAGAAGAAACATTATAAACGAAGACTCAGGAGTGTGATAGGGTGTGCACATTTAGGGACTAGCAAGTAGAACAAGATGGTCTGAGCTTGAGGGAGGTGGAAGGAGATGAGGCTGGAGAAAGAGACTGGAGTACAAATAGGGTCTTGAGTGCCAAGTAAAGGCTCTGAATTTTACCTGAGAGACAATGGGAAGACATCAAAGCTTTGGGAACTGCAAATGGCATAACTAGAACTATGCTTTTGAAAGAAAATCTGTTTGGAACACTGCAAATGGTTTCATGTGCAGGAGCCAGGGTGCAGGGAACCCAGCTTGGGGTTAATATTAAGCTCAAACAATAAATGGTAGGAATTTACAGGAGGGATATAATGGATTTCAAACACATTTGGAATGGATGAATTCCAAACACATTTCAGAGATAAGACAACTTAAATTCCAAAGATGATGCCTCAATTGACAATGTATATTGTCAATAAATGCATTATGTGCTTGTGTACAAAGGCAGGCGGGTTCTTTACTACTGATGCCACCTGGGAAGCCTGTACTATAGTATGGTGGTTGAGTCGCTAAGTCGTGACGGACTCTTGAGACCCCATGGACTGTAACAGCCTGCCAGGTTCCTCCACCCATGGGGTTTCCCAGGCAAGAATACTGAAATAGGTTGCTATCTCTTTCTCCAGGGGATCTTCCCCATCCACAGATCGAACTCGCATCTCTTGTGTCTCCTGATTTGCAGGCAGATTCTTTACTTCTGAGCCACCAGGGAGCCGGTACAGTAGTGTATATATTGTCAAATACTGTATTACAATCTCAGTTATTTTTTCCTCTCATTCTATGATGGATTTGTAGGGTTGTATTCACCCCATCACCCTCAACTTCTCTTATGTCCAAGAGCAACTCATTATTTCCAAGGTTGAGGAGGAAACTACAGGATAGCGACAAAAAAACAAAACAAAAACAAATCACAATTCAGAGGACCAAAATAAGGATAAAACTGAAACTTTTTCTCTTTAGCCCTATATTTTAATCAATTCTACACTTGAACGAAGAGAACCACCAGGATAAATTATGGGATATCTCCCCCTAGAATCTCTCATTGCGTTTCAGAGAGTTCTTTGTTTCAAACTTTGTAGGTAGGTCATATTTTATGAAATGAAATTTCTTTGATAATTCATGGTCATTCATGTGGACATAATTTTCATTTGCATGACAACTGTGGAAGGTTCACATTCCTGTAACCAGGAGTGGGGCTTGGGAAGGGAGGGTCAGGAGTGGAAAACTGGGAACAGAGTTTGATTTGGTGTTGTAGCCATCCTGACACTTTCCACCTCTGGGTACTTATTTTATTTTAAATCCCAATGTCTCATTCCATTAGTGTTTTGATTTTTTAAAAAGGTGCAAACTCCTTAACCTGTTCTCCATTTGAACGATGTTCTCTTTGAGAACACAGAGCCAGCAAATTACTTAAAACAGCAAAGTGTCATGATTCAATAGTCATAACTTTTCTTCATATTAATAATGGTTTCCCCTCTGAATTATATCTACATGTCAATCATATCAATAGACTAGAAAAATGATGTTTGGCAATGTTACAAAACACAGACTTCTTGGAACCTGGTTATTTTCTATTTTTTAAACCTTTAATACTGAGCTAAAATCAATACTAAATTTGAAAAATAATCAATAAAGATATATTATATTCTGTTAAATATTTGGTGTAAATCTTTCAGCCCTTACAAATTTTGACCTTATGGTGGTGTATACTGGTGAATCATAAATTAGGTGTTTTTAAAACACATATGTTTTTAATTAATGCATGATATAATACAACAATAAATACAACCAAAAATAAAATGCTAATTTATATTTTATATTTAGATATAATCAAGTCAGGTTGAAACAGACACTTGATGTTTCCCACATTGATTCAGCATTTATATCTCAGATGTAAAAGGATCCAATGAATAATAATTTACATATATATACATTTTAAACAGTAAAAATAGATGGAATCATGTATAGGTTTGCATGGCAAGATAGTGGAAGACTAGAAAGCAGTTCAATTGTGAGATGTAAAAACTTGGGAAATTGATAAGCAATTTAAGAAAGATGTAAATTATAGCTCCAAATAAATTATGCAGTTAAGTATTTTAGAGTCTCTACTAGTAAAGTCTAGGCATTCTGTGTTCTTTATAAGCAGCTTTCATGTTTTTCAAAATTAATAAGAACCTAAAATAGCTATCCTGGATTAAAAGATTTTTATGTATGTTTCTATTAAGGTAGGTATGGAATGGTGTTGGTTGACCTTGCGGAGATAGACAGTGAGTCAGGCTGACATAGGGGAGGGATCCCTTAAGAGTGTTTGTTGACCACAAGTTTTTCTCTTTCTGTTGGTAATCTGGTTTTTTGAGTATGAACTGCTCTGATTAATAAACCTACACAGCAGCAAGGTCAGATGATTATGAACATAAATTCTGGCATTGCACTGATTGTGTGACCACGGGCAAGAAATTTGATTTTTCTTTACCTTGGTTTTCTCATCAGTAAACTAGAAATCAAACAATTAGGGTAAAAAGTCATCATCTGTGTAAAGACAAAATGTCGCTGTGCCTGGCATATAGTAACTCTATATAAATGTTAGCTATTGGTATCTTTATGAGCTGGAATTCTACCTCCTTCTTTACTCTGACTTTACCTTGGTTTACTTCCTGATTCTGAGAACCTAGAAATGGATTTGCTGTCTCTTGAGTGAATCTGTTTCATTTCCTTTTTGCCCTTTAATTCTGACTTGGTAGTTTACATTGTCTCTTTATCCCTTGTGCTTTGCTTTTTGGCCATGAGCCCACAGACCCAAGATTTGGATGAATTTGGTTTCAGAATTGTCTTCTCTGTTTTGGACTCATTACACATACTCTTCCAGTTGTAGCAGCTCCAAACCCTGTATTTATTTTGGGCTCCTTACCTTCCGTCTCTTGCCACATCAATTCATCTTCAAGTTCAGACAATTCTTTTTTTTTTTTTTTTTTAATTTTTCATTAGTTGGAGGCTAATTACTTCACAACATTTCAGTGGGTTTTGTCACACATTGATATGAATCAGCCATAGAGTTACATGCATTCCCCATCCTGATCCCCCCTCCCACCTCCCTCTCCACCTGATTCCTCTGGGTCTTCCCAGTACACCAGGCCGGAGCACTTGTCTCATGCATCCCACCTGGGCTGGTGATCTGTTTCACCATAGATAATATACATGCTGTTCTTTCGAAACATCCCACCCTCACCTTCTCCCACAGAGTTCAAAAGTCTGTTCTGTACTTCTGTGTCTCTTTTTCTGTTTTTCATATAGGGTTATCGTTACCATCTTTCTAAATTCCATATATATGTGTTAGTATGCTGTAATGTTCTTTATCTTTCTGGCTTACTTCACTCTGTATAAGGGGCTCCAGTTTCATCCATCTCATTAGAACTGATTCAAATGAATTCTTTTTAATGCCTGAATAATATTCCATGGTGTATATGTACCACAGCTTCCTTATCCATTCATCTGCTGATGGGCATCTAGGTTGCTTCCATGTCCTGGCTATTATAAACAGTGCTGCGATGAACATTGGGATGCACATGTCTCTTTCAGATCTGGTTTCCTCAGTGTGTATGCCCAGAAGTGGGATTGCTGGGTCATATGGCAGTTCTATTTCCAGTTTTTTAAGAAATCTCCACACTGTTTTCCATAGTGGCTGTACTGGTTTGCATTCCCACCAACAGTGTAAGAGGGTTCCCTTTTCTCCACACCCTCTCCAGCATTTATTGCTTGTAGACAATTCTTTATTATATCTTTTACATCTGTCACTTCCTTTCTGATCTCATTGCTACCATTCTGTTCCATTTCACAGTATTCCATAGGTGAACTCCTCCTTCTTCCTACTTCTCCTGTGCACAGATACTACATCAATCTTTCCAAAACGTTGCTTTTCACTTGTCATTCTTACTCCCACTACCTCTTCAAAAACCATTGCCTACTGAAGTATAGAGACAGTTTATCAGACATTTAAGACTTTAATTTCACTTTTCATCACTACCTTACATTCATTCATTTGTAAAATATTTATTTTATGCCAGACATCACAATAAGTAGTGTCAATACATCACTTTTTATATAAGTAGACAAAGTCTCTGCCAATCAGGGAACTTACAGGCTACTGAGGAAATTGAAAAAAAGTGTTCCTGTTGATATCATATATGTTCCTATTTCTATGCTTAAAGGATTCTTGCCTCCTCTGTATTGATCCTAGTCCTTGCTTTCCTTCATGTTCTCCTGAAAGTTTTTCTTTCTAGAAGCATCTTTGAAAGGATGGAAGTTCTGAGAGTCTAATTCACTGCTGGCTTCAGGAAATGCTGTTGCTGGTTGCATTCACTTTTGCTCTTTAACTTATTGCACTGTCCTCTCCCAAATAACAGTTAAACACAAAACATCTCTATTCTCACCTTCTAAGACAAATCCTCCAATCCATCAGTTTTACAGATTATCCTGGGGGGTGGGGGGAAGGAAAAAAAGACAATATAAACAGCTTGATTTCCAAATGTTTTTCCTGCTTGATTTCTTTGGACCTATCTTCGTTTCTTTTAGGTCCTGAAAACATGGATAAAACTTCATTAAGATTCTCTGACTTTCAGCTCAAATTTCCTGTATGAGTCAAAACATACTAAAAGTTTAAGCCGTTATTGGAACCTGGAACATTTGGTGAATGTATATTATACATGAGAACTCTGTTGGTTTTTATGCGAGGATCCCAAGATGAAAGAGAAGGGGTTTCTAGTTCCTTTCCTTCTAGAGTTGTCAGTGGGTAGAATTAAATTTATGGGGGAGGCCTAAGAAAACAATCAGTGCCACTGTGAATTCTGTCTCCCAAACACTTCTTACTAACCATTCACTTAATATTGATTCACAATTCATATCCATCATTATTGCCTAGATCATGGCTCACTGTTCTTAACTGGTGAGCTTCATTCTCTCGCATTCTCTCCTACCCGAGTGAGAAGTATTTTTTTAAAATAAAATTGTATCACCTCTACTGTGCCATTACCATCTTTCAAAATCTTTCTTTAACTACCCATTTCTCTTAGAATAATATTCACACCCCTTACCCTGACTTGCTTTGTCTTTCAAAACTTGCTTCCCTAGCATCATGCTTTTATTTTTTCATTAAATAAATATTTACTGATATCTACTATGTTTCATGCAATATTCTAAATGCTACATATACAATAGGCCTCTAAATTTAAGGTCCTTGATTTTAGGAGGAGTTGAAAAAATAAAGGATTAGGATAAGTTTTTAAAACGTTGTTTCTGTAAAAAAATGTTTTACATCCTTGAAAATATCCAACAAAATCTGCTAAAAAGTAATTGTTAAATCAGGTGTAGATAAGACAACTATAAAATTTTTGAAAGAATTCTATAAAAATCTGAATTCAAATTACTTCCCATTGTCTTTAAGTTCTTCCTCTATCCCTCAAAAATCTAAACTGAAAATTGTTGATAATGTATTACAGATATGGTTTATGCAACAGGGAGAAAATAAAATGCTAGTGAGAGGATTCTTTCTTAAAGAAAAGGCCTTATCTCTACATCAAATGATTGATAAGTTAATATATGTTTATGGTATATATTAAAAAAGCATTTATGTTTTTCAACATTACATTTATATTTATTCACTTAAATGCCACTTTAAATCAAGTTATCAAATACAGATTCCAAATCTTCTTTAAAAAATTGAAGTAAATTTACATGTATTAGTTTCTCGTGTATAACAAAATGATTCTGATATATTCTTTTTCATATTTTTCCAATATAGTTTATTACACAGATTTGAAATCTTAATGGCTAGTGAGCTTCTACTGTACTTACAAAATCTATGAAAAAAATACAGCAAGCTCATCTTGTGGAGGCAGCATGGGGTGTGGGTTTATGGACTACGTTAGTTTGGGGGATCAGTACAGGCAGTTTTTGGCGCTGTCTTTGGAACCTTTGGCTTGTCTTTTCAGGTGCTTTAATATGCAGTGCTCACTCTCTAGTTCCATAATCTTCACATTTGCTATTGTTATGCCTTGATGATTTGAATCAATTTCTATCCTTCTCTCTTTTCCTTGGCTGGTGTCTATGTTCCATGAGGTCAAAGTGAGATGCCTCATTCTCCTAGAAGCCTTTGCTGGCTTCCCCAAGTCTGGATTACATTCCCTTCCTATGTGGTTCCTATGCTTTTTCCAACACTGTGTAATAGTTGCCCATAGCCCCTGGCACATGAAATTTTGTGAGAACCCTAGTTGTGGTATATTTCATTTTCTCCTATTTCCCAGATACCTTGCATAATGCTTGGTATATAATGCTTATCAAACACACATTATAACATCATAACATCATACGCATCATACGCATCATAACAAATACATTTGAGATGAAAAAAGCGGAGGATCTACCCAGTTAAGTGGGTAGTAAAGTGGTAGTTAAGTTTGCATGAGCAAACATTTAAAATTTTTGAAGAACTTTGTGCAACAGAGAGGGGAGCCATTTAATGCCTTTGAAGGAACCCCTAAGCATGTTGCAACCTCACAGAGAAGGGTCTACACTAAGTACACAATCTATATACAATTGGAATTTTTTCCTGAGATGGCATCAACAGTGGTCAAGAGAATGATAATGAATACATGGCAGAGAGGTAGATATTAATTATTATGAAGAAGAAATCTTTTATCCTGGAGATTTATAACCATTGTTACCAGGAAGAAAGCTTCATATTATAGCTACTAATTTGTTTTTAGGAGGGAAGAATTTATATGCACCATCAAATATTTCAGGCAAAGCAGGCCATTTAGTTATTCTAAAATGCATATCTTGAAGTGCCAGAATTTCAGATTTTAATGTTTTAACTTGGATATCATAAATGCTAATCAACCAACCTACCCCTATAAACTACAGGCATAGTGAAAGTATATCCAAGACTCAATAAAGATTTTGATTAGTTGAGAAGAGAGGTAAAAAGAGTAGTTGTATAAATATATTTATATGAGAAAAATACGGTTAATAATAAAATATGAAGAAAATATTTTTAAAGCTCTACCATAAGACTATTAATTATACATTGGAATTTAGTAGAAAACAGAGCCATTAGAGACTTATATCTGAAGGGATGCATTTACTGAAGTACTAATGTAGGCTCAGAAGAAGCTGTGTCATCTTTAAGAGTCCCTCTCAGCATGGGTCCTCGGGGGAAGCATTAGATCAAGATTCCAATTTGTTATTTGCAGTTCATTGACATGCCCATCTCTCTGTACCCCAGGATCATCTGTACAGCACATGTAAAAGGCATCTTATCCTTCATCTGCTAGCACCACGTAAAACAGGGCATTTCTAAACCAACAAGATGCCCTGTGATCATATACATGTATGCTAAATGTGGATGTCTTCTTGCTGTGATGTTTTTAATTTGGTTTACAGACAATTTATAAAGTTTTTTGTTAGTGGACATGGCCACAAAAGCAGATTTTTTTTTTTCAGGCTTTTGGAGTGCATTGGTTTAAAAAAAAAAAAAAAAGCACGTATTATTTGAGGCTATAATATGGAAGGATGCAAGATATTGTTTCTATTCTCCCAATCTTGAGAAGAAAGGACTCAGAGAAAGCACTCTCAGCTAGAGTAAGGAGAGATACAGGGAAGATCAGGTACCTTTTTAATGTGTCTTTTTCGCACTAAAACCCTGATGTTAGAGGACATTGACTAGTGACAAACAGTGCAATTTTCTTTGTATGTGAACTAGAGCATTTCAGCTAAAAGCTTAAAGGAGCTTACAGGTAAGATGTTCAGCAAGAGTTTCTCCCCTGAAAGAATGCAACTTAATAAATGTGCTGTGACTCTGTTTGGACCCCCTACCTGTCTACAAATACAAAATCATCGTCTGCCGCCTTAAACTCATGCCTTGCACATGCATGAACTGTACCCCTCTGAGGTTTACTGGAGTGTATTTCATTAGAACCTCTTCGTGGCATTGTGAACCTTATTGTAATGAATGGGTTGAACTCTGAAAGCGCTGGGCACTGACCTCCCATCTGCTGATATCCTAAATCAGGCCATTAGAGGATTCCACAAGAAAGAGCATGCTGTTTATAGGTTAATTTATCTCTCATTTGGTTCAACTAGATGTGTGCTTATAAAGGTCCTCTAATTGAATCTTATAGATACCACAGAGATCTTTCCATTTTAAGGAAGTCTTCGGGAATAAATACAGTCAGTTCTCAATTATCTATGGTAATGGGGACCTGGCCAGCACGGATGAGCATAAAACAGAGGCAGTTCTCTACCCTTATTTATGTGACTAATTTAAAACCTCCATCCTTATCAAATACTGAGCTATAACTGCTGCAGGGGCTGATCTTGGTCACTTACCGATCTATTTTGACTGAAAACCCTCTCATCAAATGCTATAAACAAACAAAAGAGGCCTGCTGCCTGATGACCATGTGTATCCCTTTGAAACATGAAGGAGTGTAAAGATACTGATGGAGACAGATGCAGGAACTCACTTGATTAATGAACAATGCCATGAGAAGAGTAAGGCTTTCCTAATCATCCATAGCATACATATGTCCTGGTGGCCTGAGACGGAACAGCAATAATGATGAAGGTGACAGTGACTACTGAGTACTTACTCCACAAGTACTGAGCTAAACATTCATATGTATTGGCTTAATATTCACAACAAATCAATGAGGTTGGAGCAATTATTACTTCTATGTTTTAGATGAGGAAACTGAGGCTTAACAGGAATTAAGTACTCACCTGGGGCTTCCCTGGTGGCTCAGTGGGTAAAGAATCTGCCTGCAATGCAGGAGATGCTGAAGATGTGGGTTTGATCTCTGGGTTGGGAAAATGCCCCGGCGGAGGAAATGGCAACCCATTTCAGTATTCTTGCCTGAAAAATCCCCTATACAGAGGAGCCTGATAGGCTACAATCCAAAGGGTCACAAAGAGTCAGATACGGCTGAACGACTAAGCACAAGCACATTGTATGCAATGCTAGTAAGAACCACGTGGGGGCTGCAGGTAAGGCAAGTCTGATCCCTGAGATTTCCTGTGCTTCCAGACGGGGCACTCCCACCTCGCCACACCTCTTGTGAGACTCACAGGAATCCACCACAATGCCCAGGACACCCGCTTGCTCACCACTCTCTTGGCAAGCACACATCCTCTTCTCTTCCTGTATCTTGATTTGACATCTTCTAATCATTACTTTGCCAACAAAGGTCCATCTAGTCAAGGCTATGGTTTTTCCAGTGGTCAACTATGGATGTGAGAGTTGGTCTGTGAAGAAAGCTGAGCACCGAAAAATTGATGCTTTTGAACTGTGGTGTTGGAGAAGACTCTTGAGAATCCCTTGGACTGCAAGGAGATCCAACCAGTCCATCCTAAAGGAGATCAGTCCTGGGTGTTCATTGGAAGGACTGATGTTGAAGCTGAAACTCCAGTACTTTGGCCACCTCATGCAACGAGTTGACTCATTGGAAAAGACCCTGATGCTGGGAGGGATTGGGGGCAGGAGGAGAAGGGGACGACAGAGGATGAGATGGCTGGATGGCATCACCAACTCGATGGACATGAGTTTGGGTAAACTCCAGGAGTTGGTGAAGGACAGGGAGGCCTGGCCTGCTGCGATTCATGGGGCCACAAACAGTCGGACATGACTGAGCGACTGAACTGCACTGAACTGAAAAAGATTAGTTAATGCTCACATACAGATTTCTGGTACTGAAATATGAAATGCTATTGGTGCTTGAGATAACCATTCTTTACAAAGCAGTGATTGTATGTACAGTCAGGGAAACCATCTCTGCTTTAATTTGATGCTTTTTCAATTCTCTTGCTTTTGCCTCCTTTTGCCAGTGCCAACACATAAATGCTTAATTTTTTTCTTTTTAAAAAATGTTTCAACTACATGGAGCACACATGTCAACATATTACTAAATTATTGTCATGAATAAAGAGCATACTAATCACCTGGAATGTCTACTCTTTGATATATTGCTGTCTCTGTACACTTTGCAGCAGTCAATTTCTAAATATTTGAAGGTTTGTGCTCCCGGTACTTAGTTAATCCATTTATCACCTTACCTTCGAGGGATAATTGTGGGTGCATAATTTTAGCAACATCATTATGCCTGTTGATATAATCCAGAGCCTCCACAGTGGTGCAGCCCCTGATTATATGTTCAATTAACTGCCACATGTTGTCGGCACCTCTCATCCACCAGGTTTTCTTCTGCTGGATACTTACAATAATTTGTAGCAAAAATAGTCCTGCCAGGAATTGTCACAGCAACCCCATGGCCTCACAAACATACACACAAGTGACATGTAGTTTTGTTTTCCAGTCTACATCTTTGTCAAAGAAAGCTCGGGGTCAGGTTGCCTGTTTTCTGGTCTGAGTTCCCTGTGACTTTGGGCAAGTCACTAATTTTTTTCCCAGAAACTACTTCATTTGGGTATGAAATGAATATGAAAATATTTAGCCTGCCTAACTTCACAGGATTATTGTGAGGTTCAGTGGGAATCATATTTGCATGCACTGTGAAATGGATAAAGCAGGGGCAAAATGTGACATGTGATTACTCTTACTCTTGACATATATTTCCCTGATGTTATATTCATACACACTAAGAAATATTTTTACTTTCCATCTTATATTTGTGCTGTTGGGCAATTTTTATCTGTATATTCACAATAGAAAACACAGTTGTTTTCCCATTTTTTACTATATGTAAATTATCTTAAGTGAATGTGTTAGTCGCTCAGTAGTGTCCAACTCTTTGCAACCCCATGGACTGTAGCCCGCCAGGCTCATCTGTCCATGGAATTCTCCAGGCAAGAATACTGGAATGGGTTACTACTTCCTTCTTCAGGGGATCTTCCTGACCCAGGGATTGAACTCATGTCTCTTATGTCTCCTGCATTGGCAGGCAGGTTCTTTACCACTAGTGCCACCTGGGAAGCCTAAATTATCCAAAGGCATGACAGCAGGGACAAAATCTCACTCTTCTTTGTTTCCTTTATGAAACCTAGTCTTAGGGAAGTGTTTTAGCTTTATGTGTCTTCACTTGGTGGCTTGGAGGTTGTTTGGTTTGAGGGATATACACTGTCGGCATTAACTATGTCCTTAATCTTTATATATTAGGGCTTGTGAAATTAGGGCTTTCCAGTGCTGGGTGGTGCTTTGCCATGGAGACAGTGATGTTACAACAATGCCTTTGAATCTACACAGGAGCACATTAGAAGAACAAATTATAGCCTTGTACCTAGGACTACAAAGAAGAGCTCCACTTTGATAACATTATCCCCATCCCCAGTATAGCCATGTCCCACTTTTCCATTTTGCTGAAGTAGTCATTTTGTTTAGATCAGTTTTTTTTTAACATGAAAACTCTTGTGTTAAATATGAAGCTAATAACCATGTATCCAACTGTCCACAAGGATGGGGAATACAAAAGAACAGGAATTCAACTGGATTATACAGTTGACTTGAAGGAGTTTAAAAAGGCATCATCTTCGAGGGAACAAATTAGAGAAAGATGCCACCTCTATGAGGGAACAGCCAGTGCCAGGGCCTTCAACTTGGAAAGTAGAGTCCAGACTGTTTCAGCTGCCACTCACTGCCTTTGTGCATAGGGCGAACTGCAGAGTGACACATAGTAACCCTGGACCTAAGAGGCTCAGGCTCATTTGCCATCGAGTAGAGAGTGGACCAGAAGCAGACTTCAACCTGCCATGCAGGCCAGGAGAGTGATAACCCTGGGTTCTGGCTTTTGGAGAAGGGGAGAAGTAATAGAAAAAAGGTGATGTTCTTGATTGCTAGAAAATCAGACAACATTGAGAGAGGAAGTTGGCATCTTCTAATAGGAAGACAAAGCCCCCAAGCTCTGATAGACATATACTTGGCTCCCAAATGCCAACATCAGGTGATCCTATAGGCTGGCTATTGTCAATACCAAGTTCCTTCCTCTCCACCTGTCTCCTACTCCACATAGATTCTCTGTTGCCCTTTTATAACATCTCTCTCTTTCTTTAACCTCAACCTGGCATTTTCATCTTGGTGAGGTTTTATCTGTGCAGGATTATAGGCAAGAAAAGGAGGTGGCTGAGTGGGCCTTGTCCTGGGGCATATACATCTCTAGGGCATGACTGAGTATAAGAAGCCAAGTACCTCTGGAAATATAACAATTGACATTAATCTATTCCATAAATATTTATCGGGTATCTACAATGTGCCAGGTCCCAGCCATATAGCAGTAATCAATTGTACAAGCTATTTTCTCTGCCTGAATATTTCTCCATGACCTATCTAACTACTCTTCCTTGTCTGTCAGGTCTCAGGCGAAATTCCTTCTTCACCCACCAGCCCAAATTCTTATAAATTTTGGGGGTCTTTTATACTCTATCATAGCATTCTCCACTTTTGCAATAACTATTGCAATAACACTCTTGCTTGCTAGATTCTAAATGACATTAGGGTAGAATCATGGATGCTGCAGCTCTGGGGTGCACCTGAGTGGCTGGCACATAGTAGGTACTGAAGCTGGTTGATGAATGAATGAATAAATGAAGGAAGGAAGGAATGGCTGTCAAGCATAAGGCCCAGTTAATTTATCTTTTGATAGACCTTTAGGAAAACATTATTGTGTGTTTGCATGGGAGGTATTTATCTATTCTTAAAACCTAATGAGCTTTCAAAAATTTACTTAAGTTCCCTATTTAGGTTTTCCCTAACTTTGCCCTAGAGATCCTTTTAATAAGAATATTTTAAATCAGAATATCAGGATAAATTTCTTTTCATCAGCTTTAACAATAACACAGCCCTCTTATATGACAAAAGGGAAATCTCAGAATTTAGTTCACTGGGGTGATTTATATGATTAATTGAGGCCTGCTGCTGCAATAAAGCAATCGTGATAAATAACAATGTGTTGGTATATTTTAATTGTAAAAAGACCATTTCTATGGCCTTTGATTGATCATGGTGACTGTAATTATGACTGAAACTTTTCATTAACCTTTTTATATTTAATTTCTTGTTTTGAGTTAACATCATTATAGATCCCATTTCCATGAACAATACAACAGATGCCCTTTAAGAAGCACCTAAACTTCCCGGCACTGTGGCTGCTGAACAAGAAACAGAAACAAACCTTTTCCGCAAGCAAATCTGAAAAAGAAAGGGCTTCAAAAAGCCTCCGCTGTCTGTCTTCCCTCCTAGGGAGGTCTCATCATGATGTGGGTACACCCAGTGAGAATAATATTCAAAACACCCATAAAACATTATTTGACATGAAAATTTTGCTTCGTCTATGAGCTGCTGCTAATGAATTACATATGATGCAAGAAGCAGCATGGCTGAAATATTTTTATTAATACTAATAATATTTTTTGCTTATACAGCAACTTTCATTAGAGAAAACTGAGTTGGAAAGGAAGCTGTAAAGACATACTTGAGGTAAAATTACTGACTCATAACTTTTTAGTCTTGCCACTGCTCCTCTACCATGCTGGGGGCAGGGGGCAGAATCGAAGCTAAATGTCATTCACTTTGGGAAATTTCAGTCCAAGGCTTCCTTGACTTACATCTTCCCCAGGGAATCCAAGCAAAGTTTTGCTAGTTTGTTTTTTAAGGAGCAAGACATAAGTCTTTCTTTCCTTATGGTGTGAAGTTAAGTCCCACTCAAGAGGAAGTGGTAATGACTATTGCTATACAGTTGTTGGCTGTCAATGGCAAAGTGCTTACTGTGTACCTAGTACTGTTTCCCTGGGGGCTCAGTGATAAAGAACCTACCTGCCAATGCAGGAGACCTGGGTTCAATCTCTGAGTTGAGAAGATCCCCTGGAGAAGGAAATGGCAACCCACTCCTGTATTCTTCCTGGGAAATCCCATGAACAGAGAAACCTGGGGGCCTACAGTCCATGGGGTCGCAAAGAAGTCAGACGCTAAGCAACTAAACAGCAACAACAACTAAACAGCAATAACAACAAACACTGAGTGCTTACACATACACGTAGTTTCCACAACATCCCTGTGAAATTGGTATGATCTTAGTTATTTTATAGATAGGGTGGCTGAAGCACAGACAGTGTAGGCAACTATCCCTGCTTGTCCAGACACCTCATAGGAAGTGTTTCTGCCCCTCCAAGTTTTGGGCTGAAGAGACTAGGGTAAGCCGGACAACTGTTAGCACATGCTCTAAGAGCATTCCCTGCCCTTGGCAGTTTCTACAATTTCCCCTGCCTTCTATTCCTTTGGTACTTGTAGTTTCCTCAGTTTGCCGCCAGATTGTAATGCCCATGAGGATGAGGATTTGAACTTGGAATTCTCCAGGCCAGAATACTGGAGTGGGTAGCCTTTCCCTTCTCTAGGGGATCGTCCCAACCTAGGGATCGAACCCAGGTCTCCTGCACTGCAGGTGGATTCTTTAGCAATTGAGCCACAAGGGAAGCCCAAGAATACTGGAGTGGGTAGCCTATCCCTTCTCCAGGGGATCTTCCCAACATAGGGATTGAACTGGGCTCTCCTGCATTGCAGGTGGATTATTTACCGACTGAGCTATCAGAGAAGCCCTATAAAACAGATTTTTGTAACTAAAAACAAGAACATATATTAGGGTATAAGTTGTTTTCTCAAGGGGACAATGATAAAGGATATTGAAATCAGGGCTATTCTGGTAAATCCAAGATGTGTGTCACCATAACTACAGTTTTTCCCCTTATCCATGGATTAACTTTCTGCTGTTTCAGTTAATGTGATAAACTGTGGTCTCAAAATGTTAGACAGCAAATTCCAGAAAAACACATTTCATAAATTTTAAATTGTGTGGCCATTCTGAATAGTGTAATAAAATGTGATGCAGCCAAACTTTGTTCCACTTGGGATGTGAATCACCCTTTGTCCAAGGTATCCTTGGGCCACAGCACTGGAAAAATGCCACTTTTCATTCCAATCCCAAAGAAAGACAATGCCAAAGAATGTTCAAGCTACTGTATAAATTGCACTTATTTCTCTTCCCTGGGGCTCAGCTGGTAAAGAATCCACTTGCAATGTTGGAGACATCGGTTCGATCCCTGGGTTGGGAAGATACCCTGGAGAAGGGAACAGCCACCCACTCTAGGATTCTGGCCTGGAGAATTCCATGGACCCATGGGCTCACAAAGAGTCAGACATGACTAAGCAACTTTCACTTTCATCACATGCTACCAAGGTTATGCTCAAAATCCGTCAAGCTAGACTTCAGCAGTACGTGAACTGAGAACTTCTAGATGTACAAGCTGGATTTAGAAAAGGCAGAGGAACCAAAGATCAAATCACAAACATTCATTGGATTATGGAAAAAACAAAAGAATTCCAGAAAAACATTTATTTCTGTTTCATTGACTACACTAAAGTCTTTTTTTTTTTTTTTTAACTTATGAAGGATCTGCATTTATTTAAATAAGAGAAATGACTGCTAACATGTATTGAATATTAGCTTTATAGTATGAACAGTAGTTGCTATTGTACCCTTATTAATTCTTTTTTTTTTTTTTTCTTTTTATTATAATTTTTTTTTTTTCCAGTGGGTTTTGTCATACATTGATATGAATCAGCCATGGATTTACACGTATTCCCAATCCCGATCCCCCCTCCCACCTCCCTCTCCACCCGATTCCTCTGGGTCTTCCCAGTGCACCAGGCCGGAGCACTTGTCTCGTGCATCCCACCTGGGCTGGTGATCTGTTTCACCATAGATAGTATACATGCTGTTCTTTTGAAATATCCCACCCTCACATTCTCCCACAAAGTTCAAAAGTCTGTTCTGTATTTCTGTGTCTCTTTTTCTGTTCTGCATATAGGGTTATCGTTATCACCTTTCTAAATTCCATATACATGTGTCAGTATGCTGTAATGTTCTTTATCTTTCTGGCTTACTTCACTCTGTATAAGGGGCTCCAGCTTCATCCATCTCATTAGGACTGGTTCAAATGAGTTCTTTTTAATGGCTGAGTAATATTCCATGGTGTATATGTACCACAGCTTCCTTATCCATTCACCTGCTGATGGGCATCTAGGTTGCTTCCATGTCCTGGCTATTATAAACAGTGCTGCGATGAACATTGGGGTGCACGTGTCTCTTTCAGATCTGGTTTCCTCAGTGTGTATGCCCAGAAGTGGGATTGCTGGGTCATATGGCAGTTCTATGTCCAGTTTTTTAAGAAATCTCCACACTGTTTTCCATAGCGGCTGTACTAGTTTGCATTCCCACCAACAGTGTAAGAGGGTTCCCTTTTCTCCACACCCTCTCCAGCATTTATTGCTTGTAGACTTTTGGATAGCAGCCATCCTGACTGGCGTGTAATGGTACCTCATTGTGGTTTTGATTTGCATTTCTCTAATAATGAGTGATGTTGAGCATCTTTTCATGTGTTTGTTAGCCATCTGTATGTCTTCTTTGGAGAAATGTCTGTTTAGTTCTTTGGCCCATTTTTTGATTGGGTCATTTATTTTTCTGGAATTGAGCTTCAGGAGTTGCTTGTATATTTTTGAGATTAATCCTTTGTCTGTTTCTTCATTTGCTATTATTTTCTCCCAATCTGAGGGCTGTCTTTTCACCTTACTTATAGTTTCCTTTGTAGTGCAAAAGCTTTTAAGTTTCATTAGGTCCCATTTGTTTAGTTTTGCTTTTATTTCCAATATTCTGGGAACTAGACCAAAGAATTTCACAATTTGTATGGAAATACAAAAAACCTCGAATAGCCAAAGTAATCTTGAGAAAGAAGAATGGAACTGGAGGAATCAACCTGCCTGACTTCAGACTCTACTACAAAGCCACAGTCATCAAGACAGTATGGTACTGGCACAAAGACAGAAATATAGATCAATGGAACAGAATAGAAAGCCCAGAGATAAATCCACGAACCTATGGTCACCTTATCTTTGACAAAGGAGGCAAGGATATACAATGGAAAAAAGACAACCTCTTTAACAAGTGGTGCTGGGAAAACTGGTCAACCACTTGTAAAAGAATGAAACTAGAACACTTTCTAACACCATACACAAAAATAAACTCAAAATGGATTAAAGATCTAAATGTAAGACCAGAAACTATAAAACTCCTAGAGGAGAACATAGGCAAAACACTCTCCGACATAAATCACAGCAAGATCCTCTATGACCCACCTCCCAGAATATTGGAAATAAAAGCAAAACACTAAAGTCTTTGAGTGTGTTCAGCTCAGTTCAGTTCAGTTGCTCAGTCATGTCCGACTCTGAGACCCCATGAATTGCAGCAAGCCAGGCCTTCCTGTCTATCACCAACTCCCAGAGTTTACTCAAACTCATGTCCATCGAGTCGGTGATGCCATCCAGCCATCTCATCCTCTGTCATCCCCTTCTCCTCCTGCCTTCAATCTTTCCCAGCATCGGGGTCTTTTCCAATGAGTCAACTCTTCGCATGAGGTGGCCAAAGTATTGGAGTTTCAGCTTCAACATCAGTCCTTCCAATGAACACCCAGGACTGATCTCCTTTAGGATGGACTGAGAGTCCAAGGGACTCTCAAGAGTCTTCTCCAACACCACAGTTCAAAAGCATCAATGTTTCGATGCTCAGCTTTCTTCACAGTCCAACTCTTACATCCATACATGACCACTGGAAAGACCATAGCCTTGACTAGATGGACCTTTGTTGGCAAAGTAATGTCTCTGCTTTTTAATATGCTACCTAGGTTGAGTGTGTGGATCATAGCAAACTGTAAAATTCTTCAAGAGATGGAAGTACCAGACCACCTTACCTGTCCCCTGAGAAACCTGTATATGGGTCAAGAAGCAACAGTTAGAACCACACAGGGAACAAATGGACTGGTTCAGAATTGGGAAAAGAGTATGTCAAGGCTATATATGGTCACCCTGGTTATTTAACTTCTATGTAGAGTACATCATGCAAAATGCTGGACTTGATGACTCTCAAGCTGGAATCAAGATTTCTGGGAGAAATACCAACAACCTCAGATATGCAGATGATACCACTCTAATGACAGAAAGTGAAGAGGAGCTAAAGAGCCTCTTGATGAAGGTGAAAGAGAATGAAAAAAATTGGCTTGAAACTCAGCATCAAAAAAATTAAGATTAGGGCATTAGATCCCATCACTTCATGACAAATAGAAGGGGGAAAAGTGGAAGCAGTGACCGATTTTCTTTTCTTGGGCTTCTAACTCACTGCAAACAGTGACTGTGGCCATGAAATTTAAGAAAAAAAAAAAAAAAAACACTTGCTCCTTAGAAGGAAAGCTTGACAAGTCTAGACAGTGTGTTAAAAAACAGAGACATCATTTTGCCAGCAAAAGTCCAGGTAGTCAAAGCTATGATTTTTCCAGTAGCATGTACAGATGTGAGAGTTTGACTGTAAAGAAGGCTGAGTGCCAAAGAATTGATGCTTTCGAATTGTGGTGCTGAAGAAGACTTCAGAGTCCCTTGGACTGCAAGGAGGTCAAACCAGTGAATGCGAAAGGAAATCAACCCTGAATATTTATTGGAAGTACTGATGCTGAAGCTGAAGTTCCAGTACTGTGCCCACCTGCTGTGAAGAACCAATTGATTGAAAAAGACCCTGATGCTGGGAAAGATTGAAAGCAAATGCAGACGGGAGTGGCAGAAGATGAGATGGTTAGATAGCATCACTGACTCAATGGATGTGAATTTGAGCAAACTCTGGGAGATAGCGAAGGACTGAGGAACTTGGTGTGTTGCAGTCCATGGGGTCACAAAGAGTCTGACAAGACTTAGCAACTGTGCATTTTGTGCATTTTGGTAGAGAATTGGGCCCTAGTACATTGTTACATACTTTATTTTTTGGAGGCTCCAAAATTGCTGCAGATGGTGACTGCAGCCATGTAATTAAAAGATGCTTACTCCTTGGAAGGAAAGTTATGACCAACCTAGATAGCATATTAAAAAGCAGAGACACTACTTTGCCAACAAATTTCCGTCTAATCAAGATTATGGTTTTTTCAGTAGTCATGTGTGGATGTGAGAGTTGGACCATAAAGAAAGCTGAGCACCAAAGAATTGATGCTTTTGAACTGTGGTGTTGGAGAAGACTCTTGAGAGTCCCTTGGACTGCAAGGCAATCCATCCAGTCCATCCTAAAGGAGATCAGTCCTGGATGTTCATTGGAAAGACTGATGTTGAAGCTGAAACTCCAATACTTTGGCCACCTGATGTGAAGAGCTGACTCATTTGAAAAGACCCTGATGCTGGGAAAGATTGAAGACAGGAGGAGAAGGGGACGACAAAGAATGAGATGGTTGGATGGCATTACCGACTCAATGGACGTGAGTCTGACTAAACTCCAGGAGTTGGTGATGGACAGGGAGGCCTGGCATGCTGAAGTCCATGGGGCCGCAAAGAGTTGGACATGACTGAGCGACTGAACTGAACTGAACTGAACTGACTGCGTTATGGGGCTTCCTAGGTGGCACTAGGAGTAAAGAACCTGCCTGCCAACACAGGAGACATAAGAGTTGCAGGTTCAGTCTCTGGGTTTGGAAGATCCCCTGGAGGAGGGCATAGCAACCTACTCCAGTATTCTTGCCTGGAGAATCCCATGGACAGAGGTGCCTGTTAGGTTACAGTCCATAGGGTAGCAGAGGGACGGACACAACTGAAGCGACTTGGCACGCACGCTTGCACTCTGTGTTACCTATTCAAAATGTCAACATCACCACTCTTTATGCGATATTCATTCTCCAGGGAATTTGTTTAAATTAATGCACAATACAGAATATAGAAATTATTTTTCATTCAAAATTGCACTTTTAAAATTTCATCTCCATGAAATATTTGAGTCATGGTTTCTAGGAAACCAAATAATCTGAGAAGCTTAGAGACAATGGAATGAAGTTTCCAAGACTGTTGTTGAACTCACAGACTTATTCCCAGTCCTTTTATATGGAACCTGGTGGCCTGCATTCTTGGGCCCAGTGTATAGAGTCTAATTCTCCACTGAACAGCCCTGAAGAGGTATATTCTCCTTACTATCCAACCTTCCACTGCTTTGTATTGTTATCAGAAACTTCCAAAAAATACCCTTGCTCATTTCACGAATGAACCCTTTCTTAATTTCTGTTTCTTATGTTACAACATAGTGTTTCTGACTATTTCGAGTAGCCACCAGTTGCTTTATATGGCCTAGTAACGTTTGGAATGAATATTAATATCAGAGGCACACTGTAAAATCCCTTTTAGGTGGAGTCATTCCTGGGCAGAGACCCACAAATGTCCAGTCATTTCCATTTACCTTCTGATTCTGTTACCTTCAGCAGTAAAAGGTAACATTCTAA
The DNA here is from genome assembly GCF_033118175.1 of Dama dama. NCBI lineage: Eukaryota > Metazoa > Chordata > Mammalia > Artiodactyla > Cervidae > Dama > Dama dama. The sequence goes on from NC_083700.1 coordinate 54,743,768, forward strand.
GTGGATCAGCAGAGTGTGGTACCAAACAGGAAAGATTTGGAGTCTGAAATCCAAACACCTGGTTTGGCAACTCAGTGCTGTTTATTTCTCAGTTTGTCCTTGGTTGGATCACATAATCTCTTTGAACCCCAGCTTCCTTATAATAATAATAACTACCTGATCAAAGAAGGTAATGAATGTGAAAGTGCCCGAGAACTCTACCATAGTTTATACAATGTAGTTCAGCATTTTGATTTACACCTAGTTTGGGAATGATGATATGTAGAACACTTTCAAGTGGAAGTGATAGTCCAACAGAAACTAAGTTATAATAACTTATTGGATAAAGTACAGTCAATTCTGCTATAATCTGACATGCCCTTCTAAAAACCATACATGATGTTTATGGATGCCTGAATTGTCTAAACCAGCACTATCTAACAGAAATATAATGCTAACCACAAATGGGAGCTGCAGATGTAATTTTAAAATGTCTATAGAAATGTTAAAATAAACAGGTGAAATTAATTGATAGAATATATTTCATTATATATACTAAATATTATTATTTTTACATATGATCAACATAAAATGTATTTTATAGTCTTTTTTTTTTTTTTACCAAAAAGGACATGTAAAAGATCAGTTCAATTTATTTATTTATAGCACAGTCATATTTTGTGTAGCCACATGTGGCTAGTGGCAACCGTGTTGGAATGATGGCCAATGTGACTTGGGTCACATGCAGTCCTTTGGAGCAGGAATTGAAGTTCAATGCCCACACTACATGACTGGAGAATGGGGAGCAATGGATGGAAACTAGGGTCTATTTCTTAGAAAAGAGAGAATGGAACATGTAGAAACAAAATCACCTTTACCATCATCATCATCATTGTTCCCCTCACAAAATCTCTTAACTTTCAAGGAGTTAAAATTCCTCTTTTCCAGACCATTTTAAGCTAACTCACATTTAAATTAACTCTCTTGTTTAGTGAAAAGGTGGCAGTTTCACAGAGAGAGTATTTGACTAGGATTTAGGATGTGGGATTTTGGGCTGACCTCTATTAGATCTATAAACCGTCTGACTCAGCTGGAGGAAATTCTTTGGTCTCCACTCTTCATCTATAATATAAAAAGGTTACAATAGATGTCTTCTAAAGTGTTTTCAACTCCAATTTAAAATCACCTTTATTGAGGTATAATTTATGTATAATAAAATGTACCCGTTTTGATGTATATTTCAATGAGTTTTTGACAAATTTAACACACTCAAGATAAAGAAAGATCCCCATCTTTGAGAATGTTACCTTGTGCTCCTTCCCAGGCAATATTCTGTTGATAGATACTTAGGTTTTTTTCTAGTTTCTGGGTCAAGTAACTTTTAAACTTGGCCCAAGTCAGGGGTGAACTTTGAATAGATTTTCTGGGTCATGTGGTAGATGTATTTTTAATGTTATAAGAAGCTGTCAAACTGTTTTCTAAGTGTCTGCATCATTTTATAGCAGCATATGAGGGGGATATGGCGACCCACTCCAGTATTCTTGCCTGGAGAATCCCCATGGACAGATGAGCCTGATGGGCTACAGTCCATGGGGTCACAAAGAGTCAGACACGATTGAACGACTCAGCACAGCACAGCACATAGCAGCGTATTTGAAAATGTCAGTTATTGCGTGCCCTTGCCAAGATTTGGTTTTGTCAGTCTCCTAATTTTAGCCATTCCAATGTATGTACAGTGGTGTTTTATTGTGGTTTTAATTTGCATATCTCCCTGATGACTTGATGATGATAAACTTCTTTCCATGTGCTTATTAGCCATTTGTACAACCAATTTTGGGGAAGTCTGTATTCAAATCTTTTAACCATTTTTATAACTAAGTTGTTTTTCTTATTTATCAGTTATAGATACAGCAACCTGGAGAAGGAAATGGCTACCCACTCCAGTATCCTTGCCTGGAAAATCCCATGGACATAGGAGTCTGGTGGGCTGCAGTCCATGGGGTCGCAGAGTTGGGCATGATTGAGTGACTAACACACACGTAGATATAGCAAAGACATTTTTGCCTGTGCCTTGAATTTTATTTTCCTAATGATGTGTTTAGGAAAGCAAAAACTTTTACTTTGAAGTCCAGTTAATCAGTATTTTCTTCTATGACTCATGAGTTTGATGTCTTACTCTAAGAAATCTTTATCTACCCCATTTACCCCAGGGAAGTTTTCTTTCCTACACTTGTCTGGTAATTTTATTTAATGAACTTTTAGTTTTATTTTTTACATTTAGACCTATTATCCATTTTGAGTTAATTTTATGTATAGTATAAGGTAAGAATGGAGACTAATTTTATTTCAAACGAAGTCAACTTTTCTATTGTTTTTGTCTTTTCCCCCAGTATATTATATGCAATGTATATGTATGTAAAACATTACTATATATTACAAGTAATATATATAATAAAATAAGGAGATTGCACATATGTGTGTGTGTGTGCACGCATGTGTATAAAATCTATGCATCTTCTGTGAAATGTTTACAGCAAAGATCATTATTTTTGTATTTGTGTCTCTATGTGAAGCACTTTGGGACTGAGCGAGCTGAGCATGGATCTCTTTTCTGAATGCAGTCATGAGGAATTAAGAGGATAGCCACACATTCGGAGCCTTGACTCCATCTTACATCTCTGCTCAGGTGCTAACCACATGAGGACAGAATGTTTTGAAAGTCTTATGTAGAAGCAACTACTAGTCAGACTCCACAGATTTGGGTTTCTGGTTATTCTTTCTCTCCTCCTGTCTGCATCTTTCCATCTAAAGCTCCCTGTTCCTGGGTCCAGCATACTGATTTCAAAACACTTTACTCCTCTGCATTGTGGATGTATCATCAAATGTATAGTACTTTATATACAAGTAAACTAGAGTCCATAAGACTAGAACTATTCATACTAGACTTGTAAGGGAGACAGTTTTTCTATCTGTAGTAGCCTTGAAACTAATTTATATGTAACTCTGTGTAATGTATCCTCCATGAGTTAGGCTACCTCTGGTTTTGAAATGTCCTTGGAAGAAAGAATGTTAAACTACCCCTCTGTAACAATTTTGTCTGTTTGTGTTTACTTTGCACTGGTTTGAGCTGGTGCATTGCTCTAAGCTGTGGCAGACTTGATTTCTTATAGTGCTTGCTTAGTCTTTGTTATCCTTCCATTACTTAGTACCCTGTCCTTGACTGCATAATACTGGGAGTACCCTGCCTGCAAATGTGCTTTTGGCAGAATAAGATATCTTCATCTTTGAGGTCACGTTTCAGGCTTTTGTTCAGTCACAAGTTCTGTTTGGATTTATCCTCGGTGTGTCTACTTGAATATTCAAAAAGTCATCAGCTAGTCTAATTTGTTTTTTTTTTAGCCATGTAAAAGACTGATTTGCTTTGACAGGTGGATCAGAAACAGAATTGGAGCTATTTTATCTGGACCTAATTAAACAACCTTCATTACCGGCAGATATATGTTTGTGACTTAAAATTAGCATGATTGGAATTAAAACTCAAAATATAAGGCATTGAATTCAGATATGGTTGGTTTAAAAATAAATTCCATACATTTTAAATGCAGCAAGTCTGGATTTTAAATATCCCATAGTGACAAATTCCATTTAGTGTTGTGTGTGTGTGACTGTGTGTATGTGTGTGTGTGTGTGTGTGTGTGTGTGTGTGTGTGTGTGCACACCCATGCATGCATGGCTGTGGCTGTAGATAACAGTAAAGATATGGCCCATATTTTTTGGTCAGTTTCAGAGCAGCATTCTGAATGATGAAACTTTAGCAAAATATTTTTAAAATCTCATCTCTTTCCCTCCAACCCGCAAATGTTGAGTTCAGCTTTGAGGATTTCATGTACCTTTCTTTATCCTCAAAGATTACATTCTCTAATCAAATTATTTCTGTTCATCATTGTCAAGTTTCTGAGATTTTGTGATTGCTTTTTATTATATGTATCCTGATTGTGTGCAGATGTATGTATATCTAGACACAGCGGAACCAGCTTAAAATGTTCTTCTGCATGTAACATTTAAAATAATATTAGATTTTTCTTATAGTATTTTATTTCCTTAACTTTTTGAGAAATGTTTTAAAAGATTTTGTGTGTTTATATATACACACACTGTACACACATATACAGACACATGTGCATAAAATTTTTTTGTAGTTGTACCTTCTAAATGATGATAGGAACTTAGTAATTATCAAAGTATAAATTCTTGTCTTTCTTTAGACTTTTTGAGGGTTATTATGCACTGAGATATATGAGCCAGATTTTACCTTATGAAGAAAAATAAAAGGTTGAATAAAACATATTGACATTTCTGTTCAACATTAAGGCAGCAGGAATTATGGTGGATTCCTTTTCCTAACAAACATTAATATGAGAGTCCTGGTGTGATGAGAACTGGATATCAAGAATCTAATCCCTCCCCTTGCCTTCGTGCATCAGAAGCCCTCTCCAAATTATTAAAATTCCAGGTCTTTTGTGATACTTCTTGATGCATCACTGTAATTTTAGCTGCTTTAAAATGCAAGCAAGAGCACATCCTTAGTATTTATAGCCTCCTTATGTACCTAACATTTTTTTATAAAATATAAAATAAAGCGTTTGTGTTTATCCATGTCCTTTTAAAAATTAGAATTTCCAGATGGCCCCTTCTTTTTCATGCTTTTACAAACCCAAACAACTTTTCCTTCATGTTTGTTACCTTTGTTTGGATTTGCTCAGCCCATGCTTGTTTCTGACGAGGGGTCAAGTTCAGCCATTGCTTCTGCTCTTGATCTTTGTTGTCATTTCCCTTCATGTAAAAGAGGTCCTAACTCAACATATGTTCAGTGGTAGGAATTGTTTTTTATTTGTGCTCCAAGTGGAGTGATTCATTTTTCTCTACACATTGCCACCATCTTTGAGTCCTTCTTGAATCCCAGCAAGTGCATATCTGAACCAAGGTGGCTGGAATTTAATTTGGGAGCATCATAATGATCTACTTGGTCAAATTTGAAATGTTAAGTTCTTAGATTTGTTTTCTCCTTAGTTACAGGCAGCTGTGTCACCTTGTGCATAGGTTGTACCATTCTCTTTCTTTCTCCTTAATGCAGTGAGTATAACAGTGTCTTTACCCAGGCTTACTGATGTTGTCTGACAACCCCCTGAATTCTGGAAGAAACTTCAGAAAACTAGTCATATCCAGTAATGTTGGAAAAAGGATTTCTAGATGGTTGGCTTACCCACCACTATGCGAATTGTGTAACTGTAAAATTTTATCAGCCTTCCTTTGTCAAAGCACATCACATCTCATAGTATTCAAAAATGTGATTAATATTTTCAATTTTTGAGATAGGCAAACAAGTTTGAATCTGAACCTCTTACTATCCAGGCTTTGTGACCTTGAGCAAATTACTTAATGTCTATAAGCTTCACCTTTCTTACCTATAAAATCAGATAATTATGGTCCCCTACTGGGAAAATAGAGGATATATAAGGGGAGGATAACATGGTGGTTGGTGGCACAGACATTGGGGCTAAATAGCCTACATTCAGGTGCATTCTTCCACTACTTGCCATGTGATTTGGGGCAAATCATTTAATCTTTCAATACTTTGGTTTCATTTGAGAATGTGGATTATGTTAATAATAGCAGGCACCTACAGAGTTGTGAGGATTAAAGTATTTTACCCATAAAGCATTATAACTGCCTCTGGAACATGGAAGGGGTCTCATAGACTCATGCATCAACTAGTATTTGTGAGGTACCTACCATGTGTAGGTGCTGGAGACACAAAACTGAACAGAAATCCCTACCCCCTTTAGCTTTCATTCTAGTGGGTGGAAGGAGACACACACATATGAAAAGCAAATAAATATATAACAAGAGCTATAGAGAAAAATGAAGTAGAGAGAAAGGATAAGGAGAGTGATGAGTGGGATGCATTTTGTAATAGAAAAGTCAAAGTAGACTAACTTGGAAGATATCATTTAAACAACCATGTGAAGGTGGGAGGCTCATGCCGTCTAGAAAAGGCCACATGTGACTTAAAACCCCCAAGTAGGAAGAGACTCAGAATAAGTAGAGGGTGATGATAGCAAAAGATGAGGTCAGAGAGAAGATAATGGCCAGCTTGGAGGTCTCACAGGCTACATCAGACATTCAGCATTTACTCTGAGTTGAGAAGGAGAGTTGCTGTAGGGTTTCAAGATAAAGAGCAACATCATCTGATACGTTCTATATAGAACACCATGGTTGTTAAATTTAGGGATGGACAATAGGGAGCAAAGGTAAGAACACGGAGAGCAGTTATTACTCTAATAAAACCAGATCAGGCCTGAAGCTCTCTGGGATCAGGATGGTACTGGTGGAGGTAAGGAGAAGTGAGCAGGATGTGGATACATTCTGAAAGTGTTGATGCTGGAATTTTCCATCATCATTGTTAAGCAAGATAATCCATAATGCCTTTGAAACATTGACTGTCTCAGAGTAAACTTTTATTAACAGGTAAACTGGTATCAGTCTGAAGTTTCCTTTGCATTTTAAGAGGAAACTGAGGATTCTTAAATGCCGCAGGAGGGTTTAAATGTAATATCAGGAAGGACTTCTTTCCACAGAAAGCCTTGTGAAACTCGGTTAAATATCTAAGGAAATTTGTATTCTACTTTTCTAAATCCTTTCATTTAGGAAACTACTTTTGCAAAGTTTTCTTAGTTGTAGGATTCATTAGATCAGGAGTAGGTAAACTACAGTCTGGGGGCCAAGTTTAGCCCATCTCCAGTATTTGTAAATAAAGTTTTATTGGAAACACATCAGGTTCATTTGTTAAGTATTGTCTAGAGCGGATTTTACACTGCAACAACAGACTTCAGTAGTTGCAAAGCCTAAAGTATTTACTCTCTAGCCCTTTACAGCAATGCCTTAGGTCATGTGTGGCTTGGTATCATAAAGAGAGAATTATTATCATTCAGGGCATGATTCACTTCAGTATTTTTGCCTTGAGAATCCCATGAACATAATGAAAAGGCAAAAAGATAGGACACTGAAAGATGAGCTCCCCAGGTCCGTAGTTGCCCGAAATGCTATTGGAAATCAGTGGAGAAATAACTCCATAAAGAATGAAGACATGGAGCCAAAGCAAAACAACACCCAGTTGTGGATGTGACTGATGATGGAAGTAAAGTCTGGTGCTGTAAAGAACATTATTTAATAGGAACCTGGAATGTTAGGTCCATGAATCTAGGCGAATTGGAAGTGGTCAAACAAGAGATAGCAAGAATGAACATCAACATTTTAGGAATCAACGAACTAAAATGTACTGGAATGGGTGGATTTAACACAGATGACCATTATATCTACTACTGTGTGCAAGAATCCCTTAGAAGAAATGGAGTAGCCCTCTTAGTCCACAGAAGAGTCCAAAATGCAGTACTTGCATGCAATCTCAAAAACAACAGAATGATCTCTGTTCATTTCCAAGGCAAACCATTCAATATCTTGGTAATCCAAGTCTATGCCCCAAACAGTAATGCTGAAGAAGCTGAAGTTGAATAGTTCTATGAAGACCTACAAGACCTTCTAGAACTAACACCCAAAAAAGACATTCTTTTCATTATAGGGGACTGGAATGCAAAAGTAGGAAGTCAAGAGCTACTTAGAGGAACAGGCAAATTTGGCCTTGGGGTACAAAATGAAGCAGGGCAAAAGCTAACAGAGTTTTGCCAAGAGAATGCACTGATCATAGCAAACACCCTCATCTAACAACACAAGAGAAGACTCTACACATGGTCAACACCAAAATCAGATTGATTATATTCTATGAAGCCAAAGATGGAGAAGATCTATACAGTCAGCATAAACAATACTGGGAGCTGACTGTGGCTCAGATCATGAACTCCTTATAGCCAAATTCAAACTTAAATGAAAGGGAAAACCAGTAGACCTTTCAGATATGACCTAAATCAAATCCTTTTCGATTATACAGTGGAAGTGAGAAATAGAGTCAAGGGAATAGATATGAAAGACAGAGTGCCTGATAAACTGTGGACTGAGGTTCATGACATTGTACAAAAGACAGGAATCAAGACCATCCCCAAGAAAAAGAAATACAAAAAAGTAATATGGCTGTCCAAGGAGGCCTTACAAATAACTGTGAAAAGAAGAGAAGCAAAAAGCAAAGGAGAAAAAGAAAGATATACCCATTTGAATGCAGAGTTCCAAAGAATAGCAAGGAGAGATAAGAAAACCTTAAAGAAATAGAGGAAAACAACAGAATGGGAAGGAATAGAGATCTCTTCAAGAAAATCAGAGATACCAAGGGAACATTTCATGCAAAGATGGGTACCATAAAGGACAGAAATGGTATGGACCTAACAGAAGCAGAAGATATTAAGAAGAGGTGGCAAGAATATACAGAAATGTACAAAAAGGTCTTCATGACCCAGATAATCATGATGGTGTGATCAGTCACCTAGAGCCAGACATCCTGGAATGTGAAGTCAGGTGGGCCTTAGGAAGCATCACTACAAACAAAGCTTGTAGAGGTGATGGAATTCCAGTTATGCTATTTCAAATCCTAAATGATGATGCTGTGAAAGTACTGCACTCAATATACCAGCAAATTGGGAAAATTCAGCAATGGCCACAGGACTGGAAAAGGTCAGTTTTCCTTCCAATCTCAAAGAAAGACAATGGCAGAGAATGTTCGAACTATTGCACAATTGCACTCATCTCACAAAAGTAATGCTCAAAATTCTTCAAGGCAGATTTCAACAGTATGTGAACAATGAACTTCCAGATGTTCAAGCTGGATTTAGAAAAGGCAGAGGAACCAGAGATCTAATTGCCAACATCTGTTGGATCATTGAAAAAACAAGAGTGTTACAGAAAAATACCTACTTCTGCTTTATTCACTATGCCAAAGCCTTTGACTGTGTGGTCACTATAAACTGTGGAAAATTCTTCAAGAGATGAGAGTACCAGAACATCTGACCTGCCTCCTGAGAAATCTGCATGCAGGTCAAGATGCAACAGTTAGAACTGGACATGGAACAGCAGACTGGTTCCAAATAGGAAAAGGAGTACATCAAGGCTATATATTGTCACCCCACTTATTTAACTTAAATGCAGAGTGCATCATGAGAAATGACGGACTGGATGAAGCACAAGCTGGAATCAAGATTGCTGGGAGAAATATCAATAACTTCAGATACGCAGATGATACCACCCTTATTGCAGAAACTGAAGAAGAACTAAAGATCCTCTTGATGAAAGTGAAAGAGGAGGATGAAAAAGTTGGCTTAAAACTCAACATTCAGAAAACTAAGATCATAGCATATGGACCCATCACCCATGGCAAACGGATGGGGAAACAATGGAAACAGTGACACACCTTATTTTTTTGGGCTCCAAAATCACTGCAGATGGTGACTGCAGTCATGAAATTAAAAGACACTTTCTCCTTGGGAGAAAAGTTATGACCAAACTAGACAGTGTATTAAAAAGCAAAGACATTACTTTGCCAACAAAGGTCCATCTAGTCAAAGCTATGGTTTTTCCAGTAGTCATGTATGGATGTAAGAGTTGGACTATTAATAAAGCTGAGTGCTGAAAAATTGATGCTTTTGAACTGTGGTGTTGGAGAAGACTCTTGAGAGTCCCTTGGACTGCAAGGAGATCCAACCAGTCCATCCTAAAGGAAATCAATCCTGAATATTCGTTGGAAGGACTGATGTTGGAGCTGAAACTCCAATACTTTGGCTACCTGCTGCAAAGAACTGACTCACTGGAAAAGACCCTGATGCTGGGAACGATTGAAGGTGGGAGAAGAAGGGGATGACAGAGGATGAGATGTTTGGATGTCATCACCGACTCAATGGACATGAGTTTGAGTAAGGTCTGGGAGTTGGTGATGGACAGGGAAACCTGGTATGCTGTGATCTGTGGTGTTGCAAAGAGTCGGACACAACTGAGTGATTGAACTGAACTGAACTGAACTGAACAGGGCATAATTACAAAAGGACAGAGCACTTAGTAATGAATGAAGTTCCAGAAAAGTACTTATAAATATGTTTGTTTTGGAGGAAAAGTCCAAGAGTTATAACACTTTCATTGGAAAGTGTCTTCATCTTAATAGGACCTTTAATCTATACACTATAGGCTTCCCTGGTGGCTCAGTGGTTAAAAAAAAAAAATCCACCTGTCATTGCAGGAGACATGGATTCAACCCCTGGGTCAGGAAGATTCCCTGGAGAAAGAAATTATAACCTACTCCATTACTCTTGCCTGGGAAAGCCTGGTGGGCTACAGTCCAGGTGGTTGCAGAGTTGAACACGACTTGGCAACTAAACAACAGCAACGAATCTCTGTATTACCATGTTTCAGGTGACTGTCATAACCACCTCACATTCATTAGCTCATTGAAGGCTCACAACAGCCACTGGGCAAGATAATAGTATTAATCTTACTTTATAGATGAGAAAGTTGGGGCACAGGGGTACAAATGACTTGGAATTGCATTGTTGTGAAGTAGTAGAGGTGGAATGCAAAGGTAGGCAGTCTGGCTTCAGATATCATCATTTTCACATCTGTGATTTACTTCTATCCAGGCAACATTTTAGTAGTTGTTTCTTTGCTAGATGCTGTGTGTGTGTGTGTGTGTGTGTGTGTGTGTGTGTGTGTGTGTGTTTGTGTGTGTGTGTTGGTTCTCCCAAGAGCAGATTCCTAAATGTATCAGTTGAACCCCATCTTGTGAGATTTGCTCAATGCATAGATCATCAACATCTCTGCTTGCTGTTTAAGTTACTGCTCCACAATAGTGCCATTTAGCTGCTGAGGGACAGAAAAAGGAGTGAAAAATTGCCACATCCTTAATTGCGTTCTTTCCTTTTAAGTTGACGGAATAACAGAAAGTCAATGTCAATTTTGCTGCTTGTTAAGTGTGAAGTTTCAAGGAATAATACAAAATTAAATTTCATATGTTTATGAGTTTATTCAAGCTGAGGGGGTTCTTAACTCTTGAAATTTCAATGTTGGGGTCCTAAAAATGGATATCATTTTCTTTTAAGTAACAGGCCATTTTCACATAAGATTATATCTGTCAGAAATGAAAATAGTGTATTTTGCTTCATTGTAATCCATTCATTGCTTTAAGGGTTCTGGGTTCCCTAGGGAGCATTTAAAAATCCAAATGATGTCCCTGGATGCTGGGTTTTGCATTTGTATCTCTGATTTGGTTTATATATAAAAGCACAAGCTGCCTGACAATCACCTATTGATAACACATTTGAAATGAAACAGTTCAACTTCTGGCTACAGTCTACAGTAATTTTGGATCAAATCGTTCTTTCCTTCTCACCATCCCGTGGCCTATTTTAGATTATAACATGCAAATAACTGTGTTTTTCTGCTAATTTCACCCATTTTTGGTTTACTGCCACTCTGAAGATGCAGCTGCCACAGATCAGAAGTTGCAAGCAAAGAGGGTATTGCGGCTGCTCAAAAAACCTTCTTATTCCTGGACCAGATGTCAGACCCCCCAGAGTTTGTCCACTGGCAGAGTCTGATCCAGAGCCCATGGATGTGGCTTCTTGTTTCTCTTTTGTTGGAACTTGTCATTCTTTCTCACACAGAAAATTCATTCCCAAGGCAGTGGTCCACATTTCAAGAATTTCCCCCCTAAGACTGAGATTTCAATTGCTCTAAGAAAAGTAATTAAGGGTTGCTGTTTTACATGTATACATTAAACAAATTGAAATAAAAGAACTCAATAGTTTCTAGTGTTTTTGTAGATCAAGGAAAAATGCAGGGAAATAATGCCCCCCTCCCCTCCACCACGTTTTTTTAATGAAAGAGTAGATATTGTGCAGAATGATAATGGGGGAAAAGTGCTAGTTTTTCTTCCTTTCCTTTCCTTTCCTTTCTTCCTTCCTTCCTCTTTATGTCTTTTGTTTTAACAAATAGTTATTGAGTGCCTACTATAATACACTCTGTGGTAGATTCCGAAGATGCAATTATAAACAAGATGAACAGAATTCATAGCCTGTATAAAAGCTACTGGAAGAGATAGAAATTCAACAAATAATTAGCAATAAATTATGCACAAAATTATATGATTATACTAGATAAATTCTATATAGAAAAAACATAGACTATGATGGGGAAACAGGCCTAGACCATGATGGGCGCTTTACACTGATGAGCAAGGGAGACACACAGGGAAAGTCCCATGTAAACTGACACTGAAGGGATAAATGGGAGAAGGCAGGGGAGGAGGCATGGACAAAGATGTCCCTGGGAGATGAAGAAAGACGTCTGTAAGGAAAAACTGAACAATGACAAAGCAGACTCTGAGATCCTCGTGGGGAGCAGAGGGATGTGAGATGAACCTGGAGAGGTAGTCAGGGCCATAATTTTCAGTGCCCAGTAGACATTATTTACGAATCTGAACTTTATCCTAAGAGCAAAGGGAAGCAAGAGAAGGATATAAGGACCCAGTATCTGTGTATGTATGTTTGTATAAATGGTCAGAATTGCAATATTTGATGGAAATCTCCTATAAGTTTAAGAACATTGCAAAAAAAATCCTGTTGGAATCCACAATCATTCTAAGATTTTATTCTTAAGCCTGATCCCATTTCAATATGTCAAAACTAAACATTTCCCATGTCTTTCAGACCTTCAGAAGTCTCATGAATCATTATGAGTAATTGTGGAGACTGAGTTAGTTGGAACTGAATTCAGAAGACCCAATGAGTGGACGGGGCTTGGTGTACTGACTTTCGATTCACCTGAATTGGCAAAAACTTTGGGGAATTAGAACAGGGTAAAGCAGAATTCTGGTGACTCAGCTGGTAAAGAATCCACCTGCAATGCAGGAGACCCAGGTTCCATCACTGGGTGGAAAAGATCCCCTGAAGAAGGAAATGGCCACCCGCTCCAGTATTCTTGCCTGGAAAATCCCATGGACAGAGGAGCCTGGTAGGCTACTGTCCATGGAGTCACAAAAGTGTCAGCCATGACTTAGCGACTAACCAATAATAAAACAGAGCAGAGTTCAAGAGTTCTTGGAAACTGGTCCTCTTTTTATTTGTTGGTTTGTTTTTCCAGTACATTTGAGAACTGAAAGTGTTATAGTGGGTTACATTTAAATAATATTTGCCCCAGATATTGACTTTCCTTAAACAATGAACCAGACTGTCTGTTGGCAGCTTAATACCATTTCAAGTCTTCTAGGCACTACCAATGCTGCAAGGGCTTTGAAGCATAAGAACTAAGTTTCTTAGAGTCTCTGCCAGTAGAAATCTGCTGTAGTTCCAACAATGAAAGACATTTGCACAGGAGATGGAAAGCAAAAGCGAATCAGAAACCATCATTGCTTCTGTGAAGCACTGGGTAATGGCAAAGATAAGGTTTGCAGAGGTTTCTGGGTATTCTCTTGCCATTCCTCGGTACCACTTAGATGCCAGAGACAGCTGAGATCATTGGTGTCAGTTTCCTTAAATTTATGCACTTCTTAATATTCTACATTTTTCTGGGTCGGTGCTACTATTACTGTCTCTGCTTAGATATGTACTTCTTCTTGTTCTCCTATTAAACCCACACATATTTTCCAAGATCCAGCTTGAAAATATCTTCTCTTTCTTCATCATTTTTCTTCCTCATCATTTTCTCCCCAACAACCCCAGCTAAAGTAAACCTCAGCAGCAACTTATATGTATACCTAACACAAAATTATTATATCACTTCCTGTTTGTTTTGTTTTCTGTCTTCACTGGATAGTAAACTTTCTGAGGAATAAAACTCATCTTTATTTTTGGTATCTCAAGAACTTAGAACTCACTAAATGACCATGGACTTGGAATGTTGACTTGAAATAGACTGTCACCTATGTGCCTTGTGTATAAAAGAATAACGGAGAATCACTGGAATATTTTTCATTAAAGGCAAAAAACTTTTCAAATTGATCTAATGCTTCATAAAGTAGCCTAGGGAAAACTTTGACTTTAGTCTTGCCTTGCAAAAGAAGAAAACTACTAAAGGAATTTTCTTGCTTTTCAAAAACTGATGTTTTGAATATGTATTTCTTTCAAGATATAAAAATGTAACTCCTGCTAAAGCCTTTGGGCATATGTACAGTTATAAATATAACATTAAAATACCAGTATACATCATAATTTAATTGTGTCATACAATACAGGGAAGGGAAGAGAAGAGAGGACTGGCATATAACTTGCAGTAGAAGCTTCTTGTGGATAGTTAGTGATATGGGATTTGAGATGATAAAACAGAGCATGCGTGAGCAGTGAGGAACTTTCTAGCTAATTGCAAATGCATAGAAGAATAGCAATGTGAGGACTTTGGCATGTCATCTGGTGAAACAATCATACATAAATCTCCCAATCACAGTCACTGATACATCCAAGTTGCAGTTTTAGATCCTGAGTCCTGATGAAGTAAACATAAACACAAAAGGTGGGCTAAATGACAAAATCTTTGTACTAACACTCAACACAAAGGGGACTAAATTCTAAATTTGCATGAGTCTCTGCCTCAGTGTGGAATTTTGAGCAAGTTATTCAATACCTTTTGGCCTCAGGTACCTTATCTATCTATGGGAATAACAGTGTGTAACTTTTACTTACTTTGCAAGATTGTTTTGTTCTTTTCTTCTGGATATTTTCAGTTCCAGAGCTGACCCCAAGCAAAATTACGAAGTAGAGAAGGTTTTTTTTGGTACTGGCCCATGTCCAAAGTCAGAACTTCACCCTTCCCTCTGATTTCCTCCCCCTACCATGGTTCCTTTTCCTAATGGATACTACTACATAGCACAGTAAGTGTTCAAATGCTATAGGTAGCATTTGCATAACAATTTATAATATATGTGAGGATTTACTTTATCCTTAAGACAGCTTTGTGTATGTATGAATGTGTGTGTTCAGTCGTGTCTGACTCTTTGTGACCCCATGGATTGTAGCCCGCCAGGCTCCTCTGTCCATGGGATTTCCCAGGCAGGAATACTGGAATGAGTTGCCATTTCCTTCTCCAGGGGATCTTCCCAACCCAGGGATAGAAACTGTGTCTCTTGCATTGGTAGGCAGATTCTTTATCACTGTGCATCTGGGAAACCCTAAGACAGCTTTGAGAGATAGTAATTATATAATTCATATTTTATAGACTAGAAAACAGAGATACAGGTAGATGTTAAGAATCTTGCTCAGAACCACAGACTCAATAAGTGATATATCCAGATTAGAGATAGGAATTTTACTAAATAAAACAAAAAACAATACTTTTGATGGATATATGAAATCCTTGAAGATTTTAATGTTTTGGAACACAAAAGAATGAACTTAAATAAGAGCTCCCTGGAGATCCATATTCATCTTGTCATGGTTGAATTCCAAGTCCATAGCAAAGTGCCTCACATGTAGTAATTTCAAAATAGCAGTGACTGAGTAATAGTGAATGAATGAATAGTATAGTGAATGAGTGTATGATAGATTGGCATGATGGTATTGATTTATATCTCTATGTATTTATCAGCTATCTACATATGTGTCTGTAATATATATATATATGTATATATATATATATATATATATATATATATATACACACATATGTGCGCTTGAGTATATTTATATTTGTTTTTTGTTTGTTTGTTTTGTACAAATGGATTATCACCCTTTCATGGTTTTCTTAACATTTGTATTTATTTTCTATTCTGTTTCTTTTCTTTATATAATGGGAAAAATTCTAGTGGATCATTAAAGAATATTTTTGGATTTTTTTAAATAAACTCTTTACTTTGGAATAATTTTAGACTTACAGAAAAGTTGCAAAGAAAATGCAGAGAGTTCCTGTATACCTCTCACCCAGCTTCCCCTAATGTCCACATTCTATACACAGAGTTCATTTGTCAAAGTTAAGAAATCAACACTGGTATATTACTATCAATTAAACTTCAGACTTTAGATTTTGCTGGTTTTTCTAAGAATGTCCTTTTTCTGTCCCAGGATCAAACTCAGGACACTATATTGCATTTAAATGTCACATGTTAGTCTCCTCTAGTCTGTGACAGCTTCTTAGTCTTTCTTTGTTTGCATGGACCTTGACAGTTTTGGAGATTAGCAGTCAGTTATTTTGTACTTCTTTAATTTGGTATTGTCTGATGTTTTCCTTCTGAGTAAACTGGAGGGAAGTAGACTGGAAGACCTTTTAGGGAAGAAAACCACAAAGGTGGGGCTTCCCAGGTGGCACTAGTGGAAAAGAACCCACCTACCAAAGCAGGAGACATAAAAGTGCAGGTTCAATCACTAGGTTGGGAAGATCCCCTGGAGGAGGGCACAGCAACCCACTCCAGTATTCTTGCTTGGAGAATCCCATGGACAGAAGAGCCCGGTGGGCTACAGTCTGTAGGGTCGCAGAGTCAGACACGACTGAAGCGACTTCGCAGGGCACACCGCACCACAAAAGTGAAAAGCTTTTCTTGTCACATTCTGTTTTATCAACATGACTGATCGCTGGTGACACTAGTCTTGATCATTTGGTCTAGGTGATGATTTTTCCATTGTAAACTAACTCCCCACTCCTCCCCTGCACACTCTGTTCCTTGGAAGAAAGTCACTAAATCCAGTCCAGGTCAAGGGCAGGGAAGGTGGGGGATGGGGAAGAGGGCACTAACAGCCACCTTCTGGAAGGGAGAGTATCTGTGTAAATTATAAAAACTACTGTGAAGAAAGTTTTTCTCTTCTCATTTATTTATTCTTTCATTTATTTATACCAATATGGGCTCATATATATTTATTTTTTATTTTGAGTTATGATCTAACATGGCTGCTTATTTTGTTATTCAAATTGTTCCAGCTTTGATTATCTTTTTTCTAAAAATTTTTTTTTCTGATGTGAACCATTTTAAAAGTCTTTCTTGCATTTATTACGATATAGCTTCTGTTTTGATTTTTGACAGCAAGGCATGTGGGAATCTTAGACTCCCCAGCCAGGGATGGAAACTAAAGCCCCTGCATTGGAAGGTGAAGTCTTAACCACTGGACAGCGGGGAAACTCCCTGATGATCTATTTTAAGATTTTCAGTTTTAGGGTCAAAAGGGCTCCGCCGTACCAGTCTAGCACCACCAAAGAAAAATTGCTTGGCCTGGGACTTAATCTCATGACACCGAAGGCTTCCATTGTATCCTCATGTTGTAATTAGTTAGAGATTTCTGCCCTGCATGGTCAACAATTCACTGAAGTCAGTCTCATCATCCTTCTTCAAGACTACTGCTGATGGTCTCAAACCATGATGTGGGGTTCCTAAGGCTACTTCTGAAAAGCAGAAATGTAGTGAAAGTTGTAAAGGGTCAAGGCCCTGACAGTTCAGCATTTCAAAATGATCTTTGGGAATTCAGGGAGGAAAGGGGGAAATAACACCCCATGAGATTCCCATTCACTATTCCCTTGATGTCTTTGATTTCAGTAGCAATTGGAAGCTTAAGACAGGTGATGAATTTGGTCCAGAGTGAGGTTAGTTGAGAAGGAAATGAAAACAGAGGTTTAACAGGAAGATTAGTGGACTTTCTACCTCCGGGCAATAAACGTCTGCTTTGGTGCTCACTAATCAGTTTGCCACATGCCTCATGCCATTTGCTTTACTTAGGATGAGCTCTTAGAGCTCCATTAGAGGTGTTCAAATCACTATTTCAAACAGGCTGGTTTTTTTTTTTTTTTCCTCTCCCAATGCACTCCTTTTAACCCACTCCCTGTTTTCTAAGTGTGTTCACAGAGAGGACTGGTCAAGGGGGAAATTGTACTGTTTCGGAAGCATGGCCCAATTAAAGAAGACACAATGGGGAAATTGCTTTAGTGTCCAAATATATAACTCCAGGATAGAGAAGCCTCTTTAACACCTACAATAAGAGTGTACAAATTTCATAGCTGGTAGCTTAGGGCCAAGAGAATGGGCATCTGATAAATTTGCATGTGAAAAATGATCAGAGCTATTTAAATGATAATATATCTCTGGATGGGGAAGGAAAGCTGTGTGGTTTCTTTTAGCCTTGTGATATTTAGAAAACATTTACTATTTTTTAAAAGGCAGAAATTAGAAGATTAGAGAAATGTAGGGGATAAATAGTCCTTAATTATTTCCCTTCACAGCTGTAACCTCTTTCTTCCTTTCTTTCCCTTCCATACCTACTGAGTAAAACCTTAGCAGTTTTCTCATACCCCTTTTCCTCATTTTGTAATGAGCATTTATACCATAAGGTCAGGATTCAAGCAATGCTGCAAATCTTAAATTATTTCAGCTTTAGGAGATAGGAGAGCAGAAGGTCAGGGACCATAAAGGAGAAATTGCTCGTGAAATGCCCTTTGGAATGCCCCTCATACCCTCTGTTTAGCTTTGAGAAAGTTTCAGTAGTTGACAGATTATGTAATCTGTTTGCCTACCAATAAATTTTTGGCATGGGGAGATTGTACAGGTACTTCGATTTTAGCCAGTCTCTAGTTAATAATCAATAGTCCTGTTGTCTAACGAAGTGATGGCCTTGACACCCTGGCCTTTGTGTAGTGTTAAAACAACATTGATCGCTACCATTATCACACGCCCTTGATATACTGAATAAGGACATGGATATCAATCTTGGAGCAGAGTAACATTTCATAAATCTTGTAGAAATAACCAGGATTGTCCAAACAGGCATATGCTTCTTGACAGCAATGTGACTGAGGCGTCTAAGACACAGATAACTTATAATTTATCTCTAAACTCAGACTGAAGAAAGACTCAAAAGTAGCACTTAGCATAACAAGTGTTTCTCTAAATGCCGAAGAGGACAAGGGAGTCACTTGACTTTCACTTTTATAGAAGATGGAAGTGAGAGGAAAGTTCCTATGGCATTTGGGGGTGTGGACGATGAAGAGTTGAAAATTTTCTCTTTATTATCCTTTCTGAACTTTGTTTTAAATTTGGTGTTAATTTTAAATGACCTGATAGTTGGAATTATGGAATTTGTATGGAGAGAACAAATTATGGAATTTGTATGGGACTGGCTGTCATCCAGTTAGGTTGAGGAAGTGCATGAAATTGGATTTGTTTTTCCAACAGACTCTCTTTGTCAGAATCACAGATTTCAAACCTTTTCACTCAAATTTAACATTTAGTCTCTTTAAAACTAGTTTCTTTGGTGCTCAGAGATGAGCCACAGGTGTGGGATGGGGTGGGGGAGGGAGACGCAAGAGGGAGGGGTAAAGAATTTCCTACCAATGCAGGAGGCGCAGGTTCCATCCTTGGGTTGGGAAGATCCCCTGAAGAAGGAAAAGGCAACCCATTCTTGCCTGGGAAATCCCATGGATACTGGAACTTGGCAGGCTACAGTCTACGGTTTTGCAAACAGTGGGACATGACTTAGCGACTGAACAACAACATAGTTAATTCACTTTGTTGTACAGAAGAAACTAATGCTAAAGATTGTAAAGCAATTATACTTCAATAATGAAACTTTAAAAAACTAAAAAAAAAAAAAAAAAAAAAAGAACTAGTTTCTTATTGGGAAAAGCTAAAATTACTGTGATTATTCTGATTATGCTAGTATTAAGAGATTGAATTATTCCTTGTTGCTAAATTACAAATGGTGCAGCATCAGAAACAATGGATCAAAATTTGAAGATAGAGTTCTTTCGGACTTTGGTAACATTGCTCTTGAAACAACAGTCATGGTTTAGAGTCTCTGGTAGGCACCATTATCACAACTAGACATTTGTTTAGAGAAGAAAGCCTACACCCAATAAATTTCCAGCTCAGAATATTTGCTGAAAGTTGTGTAAAGATTCTGAGAATCAGGGTGTGGATAATCCATAGCAATTACTTTTCTGTTACAGAATTATCCCTGCACAGTCCATAGAATTCCAAAATGGGTAAACAAGAAAAAAGAATACATAAATTTCTTGACATCCATCTAAAAGTGACAAAAAAGAGCAGGAGCCTTAGCTAGTATGCAGGCAGATAAAACAGCAATATGTTTTATTGTCATTAATTTAAGGATGCAAAGATGATCTCCTATTTTTGTTTTATCACTCTTATTTTATTTAATGTATATTTATGTTATCAAAATGTATTTGTCATTAATTAATGAATGTAAAGGTGGCCCACTACTTAAAAATAAACACCAGTTTTGTATTTTAAGGTACAAAGAGGTCTTGTTCATGAGAAAACAGATGACTGTAAATAATATATTTGTGTCACATACTTTGTGCGCATTGTGTGTGTGGGCATGTGCCTTTACATATTTCCAGTCTACGCACATATGTAGCTCTTATTAGTGCTACTGTGGATATGCCCACCAAATAGAAAACTGTACCTCTTTATAAGTTGAATGTGAAATAGATGTTTTATGAACAGTTTAATTATTAAATACTAAAATCTACTTAAAATGTATAATATCTATAGATACTTAGTATGGAGGGTAGTAATTTAAAGTGAACTAAAAAAAGTCTATCTGGAGAAGGAAATAGGCACCCACTCCACTGTTCTTGCCTGGAAAATCCCGTAGACAGAGAAGCCTGGCGGGCTCCATGGGGTTGCAAAAGAGCTGGACATGACTGAGTAACTAAAGAGCAAAAAAAAAAAATCCAAGTCTACTGCAGTTTTCCCTTCTTTGGCTTCCTTTTCAGAGCATTTTATCCTTTTATTTACAAAATATTTTTGGATGTTGCATTTCAAAAAATGAGTAGAAGGAGTCTAAGGAGCACCAGCTCTTTCTGAGAGCTTATTCTCAGAAACACTGAGGTGGACAGTGAGAGGGATGTATCTATATGCCCATGAATGGTATTCAGCTGCCTGTAGTCTTCTTGGGCCCTCATGCTTTTTCAAAAACCTTCATAAAGAAAACTACTGATATTTGGACCTAAATAATAAGATGGTATGTGTGTGTGTGTAGTGGGGTTACTCATATGACTAAAGCCTGAAGCCTTTTTAAATAAATGATTTCCTCCCCTCAAACAAAAGAGGAGAGCTTCCGGCAGTGTAAAACCTTTACTCACTAATCTGACAAAAATGTAAATATTTTTACCAATATATTATTTACTAGGCAAGAAGCTTCAGGGTCGGTGGTGGGATAGAAGAGGAACACAGATAAATGTGCCAGCAGTGAGAGCTTTATGACCACTCCAGACCCAGCTGTCATTCCTTCGGTACTTCCTGTCAGTCTGACTAAATTCTGTCATCCCTCAACCTGGTTTAAATTAACAGGTAATTTGTAAATGTCACTTCAGGTTAGGCCGCTCATTTTGCTTCTACTCTACCAATGCAAAGTCTCGGACTAATTTTTCTTGTCTTCTTTTAATAGGATTTTCATTTATAAATAGAATTATGTTCTGAAAATAAATTACAGTAAGTGATGCACAGAACGGGTAGCAGCAGCACTTTCATAGAATTTCAAGCACCTACATCAGAAGAGATTAATAAAAACACTTCAAAGGCTAAATTCTATTTAAGCAGAAGACAGCTTTTGGTTAATATTTAATCTGAGTAACTGAGATCTTGGTGGAAAATATAATTTTTTAATATCTAAATTAATTTTCAAAACAAAACCATTAATTTTGTTTGGAGAGTTTGTGCAGTGAGAAAGTTTTAGTAATATATTTGTAGAGTAAAAAGTTAATCAATTAATTTTGTGGTGAAAAAAATTAGCTTTTAATGTTGTATTTGTTCTAAATGAATTCTTCTTATTTGATCAGGTATGGTGCTTTAGGATTCTTCTTCTTAAGCCTTTCCATCTCAGTAGGCAAAGAAGTCTCTAGGGGAAGAATATTCTTTCTAATTACTCTTCCATGGCTGCCATGGGCTTCACCTCATTTTTTATGTAAGAAGTCTCAAGCTCAAACCCTGTACCTGGAAGACTGCAAGGGTGGCTAATGGGGTTTATTGCACGGAAGGCTTTTGGCATTGTCATTGTAGCAGATCTGTTCCAATCATGGAATTTTTTGCAGAGAAGAAAGTGTGGTTGGAAGAGGCAGTGAGGAATTGTGTTAGGTTGAGAGGTAAAATGAGATTAAACTCTTGCTAAGTCACATGATACTCACATAAGTCACATGGCAAATATTTATCACATGTTAATTGACTGGGACAAAGAATGCATATGTGTACATATGTGGCTTGAATGAAGAAGTTCATGGAACAGTCAGGTGATCATTTGTGCCACATTATCGGTTCTGTCATTTGCTAGCATTGTGGCTTTAGACATATCCTTTCTACTTTCTGAGTCTGTAAATGAACTGTAAATTTAACATCTAAGGCGGATCTGATTCAGTGGGTATTTATGCAGTTGAAATGTGTTGTTTGTGTTGTAATCCTTTTTTGTGATAGCCATGTTGCTGCAGCTAAGTTGCTTCAGTTGTGTCTGACTCTGTGCGACCCCACAGACGGCAGCCCACCAGGCTCCCCCATCCCTGGGATTCTCCAGGCAAGAACACGAGTGGGTTGCCATTTCCTTCTCCAATGCAGGAAAGTGAAAAGTGAAAGTGAAGTCGCTCAGTTATGTCTGACTCGGCGACCCCATGGACTGCAGCCCACCAGAAAGTAACAAAAACCACAGTCCTTACTACTTTTCTAACTAGGATTGAGTATAGCTGGACTAGGAAAGCTTTTGTCTTCTGTCTTGCAGCCAGTACAGCACCATTTTAATAGGAAGAGAAAGGAAATCTTTAAAACTTCGAGTCTAAAGTTAGTTTAATAGAAGCTCCAGGTTCAAACCAACGAACTTTCTGAGACTTTGTTCTCCTGCCTTCTTTCTTCATTCTATTTTGCCAACACTCTTGGATTATTCTATGTTGCAAGAGAGATGTGGAGACAGATTGTGTCTGGTTCAAGCTTTCACCCAATTTCTTCTCCATCTCTTCTTACTGTAGTTCAATGAACAAGTGCATTGCAGATTTTTTAATTCCCCAAGGTGATTATCTCCTTACTTGACATAGCTGTTTAATAATTAAAGTCACACAATCGCATTACAGAAAGTTGGGAAATGGAAAAAAATTCTTACTCATAACCCCATCATTTTAACATACTCTTGTCATGTTTCCTTCAAGTATTTCTCTTAAATATCAGTTTTTAAATTATAATGTAATTTAAAATCAATAAGCATATAATTCATAGTGTTCATTCTCTTAATGTATGATTTCCTTTTCTCATATTTACACATAGCTTTTACAGTTATCATATTTTCAAAAGAAAAGACCATTAATTAAAGGAAGGACAATTAAAGCTCTTTTAATAATAATATCTGTGTAACACTCATCTTATAATAGTGATTTTGAAGAGTTTATGTCTAAAGCTTTTTGTCATTATAAGTGAATTTTTCAAAGAGACAAAGACTAGCATTTTATTTCAGAAATGGTGCCACAGGGGCATGTCTTCATTGGCTCAGTGCTGGGCGTCTCTGCAGAGTCTCACCTGGTGGAAGTGGGGCTCTAACTTTTTTTATCAAATGCCTCTTCTCTTTTTGGTCAAGCTTGTTTAGGTAGATGTATGTGTGTTAGTTGCTCAATTGTGAGAGACTCTTTGAAACCCTTTGGATTGTAGTCTGC
Source organism: Dama dama (assembly GCF_033118175.1). Taxonomy (NCBI): domain Eukaryota; kingdom Metazoa; phylum Chordata; class Mammalia; order Artiodactyla; family Cervidae; genus Dama; species Dama dama. The sequence goes on from NC_083700.1 coordinate 54,767,348, forward strand.
CAGGTTCTTCTGTCCATGGTATTCTCCAGGCAAGAATACTGGAGTGGGTTGCCATTCCCTTCTCCAGGGGATCTTCCTGACCCAGGGATTAAACCCAACCCAGCAGATTCTTTACCATCTGAGCCACCAGGGAAACCCATTTAGGCATGTAAGAACTTCTTTTTGGCAAATGACACAGGTCATAAAATATTTGTCTGTGAAGTAGTTCAGAAGGAACAGGGAGAGAGAGCAAGTGAGACATAAACAGACAATTCTTCTTCTTCTTGCCTTAAATAATTAGAGAAAAGAGCACTCTATAAAGAGAATGGACTGTGTTAAAAGCATAAAAAAGTGCCACTTCGACTCAGATTTTTTTATTATTATTTTAATGAAATATTTAAGCATTTTCACTTAAGGTCTTTCCCCTTGAGCCTTGTTTTTGAGGAAAATGATGTAGACTATTAAGCTGGAGGGAGAGGAAAGTGTACTGGAAGTCTCAGAATCATTATATTAGCTTTTAAGAAATAGCTATTAAGGAACAGTGAATGAATTTTTACTGGTACAGAAAGAATGGAGAGTTGCTTCCTTCCTTTCATGTACATGCATATGTGTGTGTACACACACAGACATACACATGCACACACACATATTTCTTAATTGAATTATTCCATTTTAAAATCTTGTTACAATTGGAAGCCATTATTGGAGGTGCTAGGTGACCCCCAAACCTTTGAATAACTTGCCATCCTTTTAAAAATAATAAATATTCCTTAGGCTTTCACTGAAACCATAAGTTAAAACTAAAGCGCCAAAGGAAAAATTTAGCAAATTCAGCCAATCCCAATGTTGCCATTACTTTATGTGAGCTTGTGGCAAATCATGTCCTTTTGTCCCCCCAATAGTATTCTTACTTGGAGTTAGAAGAAATAATTGGTAAGGTAGAGACATATCACTACCAGTCAACTTCATGAAATTGACTCTAAAAATCTTTGCAAGACACGATGGGTGGGTTTAAGGATAAAATTAATTAAGTCTCTGTCAGTTTGCATGTGCTTTTTAAAAAACAGGCAATAAAGAAAAAAAAGGAAGACCTGCTTCTTATTTACACAGCATAGTACTTTGAAATTTCTCATGGCAGAAAGCAGTACATAACCTTCATGTACGTAACCTATGAATTATCCTTGAAATAAAATGTTTAATTACAGTTGACATTTCTGAACCCATTGCAGGTGCTGCCCATCTGAAGAGTGACATTGTTTACTACACTACAAGGCTCCAGGCCTAGTGTCAGAGATTATAAACCAATTTCCATCTCTGCTTTAATGTGGGTTTAATATCAGAAGAAGAACTTTACTGTGTAAATATTAAACATTTTGTTTAAATATTAAGTACCAAAGGTCTTTTCGTTTTGATTATTAAAACAGGAAGAGCCCCAACTTTGAAAGAGGTGCCTTGTTGTATTAAGAAAATGACTGGTTCTGTACCCCCAGGTTAATTATCACTGGCCAGAGAAGTGTGTTCGGGCAAAATGTCAGTTGTCTACATGGTGATTTTTGGTCATTAACTGGCAATAGCTGACTGGCAGTCTGCATCACTAATAATGAGCTTATTAGCAACTGTGCATTTTCTCTTGCTCTTTACCTAAGAAATGGTCTGATAATAAGTGACCAAAAAATGCTGTCTCCTTGCTGGATGCAAGTAGAGTGGGATGGAGAATTTTAAGGAAGTGACCCATGAGTGACCCAACTGTAGCTTTCATTGGGTTTGATCACCAAACTGCAAAGGAGAAATCTGAAGGGCTGGCAAGAAGAGATGCATTGTGAAACAAATGCTTGTTTGCCCACCTAAGACTGAAATTAAACCAGGGAAATGGAAATTTATAAATACCTGCAGACAAACACTCAAGACAGATGCAAACTCTCCTCTGAGAGATTCCATCTTTCAAGAAATTGCAATGGAAGCCTCTATGAGAATCACAATTCCTCTCAATTGTGGAAAAATGAGCTGTGCTTTTTATTCTGTAGTACATAAGGCTTGCTAGCTTTGTATCCTTTTTCTTGTGTATTGTCTTAAAATCCTTGAGCAGAACACTCTGCATCTATTAGGCAGGTATGAGAGATCCAGATGTTGCTCTTAAATTGATAGTTGTTGTATCTGTCTTACTGAAGTGTTTGTAAGAAGGCAAATAAACTCTGGTTTAGGCTTTTGGTATTCAAATAAATTCAGCACTTCTAAATATGGAAGTGCCTTTAGAATCCTGTCTGAGAGAGATGATGAAACCACAATCTTGTTAGGGGAATGTTTTAGAGCACAGTGGTTTTGATGGGGAAAGGGACCTCTGTTGACTTTTTCTAGAGCTATTTTCTGAACCTATAAATATTTACATACAGAGGGTTAGATGGTGACATTACAAAGTAGCTTATAGAATATGCATCAATTTACCAGTACCTCACAAGCACTTTTGAAAAAATATTTCAATTATTTAATCAGTTAATATATGTGTATATTAAACATCTGTTTTGTGCCTGGCATTGTGGTGAGCCTTCAGATATTTAAGACATATCTGAAAAGTCAAGATTATTTTACTTTGATTCAATTAGAAAAGTATTTTATGTATTCAACTGTTCAGTGGTAGGAAAATGTTGGTTAGTTAGGTGTGATCAGATTTTACAAGACCTTAGTAACTAGAGAAAGGAGGCGAGTAACAGTACTATACTCAGACTGCATGATTTAGGAAGACTTACATCACAGTGGTAAGAGGGACTTTTGATGAAGGAAGAGTCTGGCATTGGAGAGTCTTGTTATAGCAATAATCTAATGGTAAATTTAAAAGAATTTAGGGTAATGCAGAGACAATGAGAGTGGACAGCTGGTTTGTAGAAAATTTTAAATTTGGTGGTTACTAGTAACTCTTTAAAAAGTATGTTTCTTATCTTCTTTATATGAGATGTGTCAAAAATATAGCTTCATGGTCAAAGAATGAGTCAAGGATTTGGAAGGGATGCATTGTTCTCTTAGCCAGATTACTGACACTCAGTGTGACTTCAGAGTTTCTGTACCTTCTGGCTTTGCTGCCCTAGATTGAAAACATGACCATAGTAGGTGATCAAACTATCAGATAAGACATTTTAACAGGTTTTAAGCTTCCCATGTGAAGGATTGTTTGGAATTAAAGGAAATTCTTTTTATAATGCATAACTTAATTTTTCCTTCCTTTCTGCCCTCCAAGTTGCCCAAAAGGTGGAGTGTAACTTGCATTTTGAATCAAGACATACACATTGTTAGCTTTTCAGATAATAGTTTGCCTCTTCCTCATTTGTATGTGCCTTTCAAAACTTTCCTTTTTGAAAGATTTAGAGCACTGCTTATTGAATTTAGTAGTTTAATCTGATTCCACTTTCAACATCTACTTTAGTGAAATCTTTGAGATCACTGCTTAGTTCAGATATCTTTAGTCTTATAATGCTTTTTTCCAAGTGTGAATATGCTTCAAAATGTGAGTAGCTTCTCATGATTAAGAGTCTTCATATTTTTTGTTCATGTTATCTCTTGCCTACTTTTCACTCAAGAAACAATAATTGACTTCTTATTATATGAAAAGATCTCTGCCACACACACTGAAGATGCATCAAAGTGAAAGACGTCTTCATTCTTCTGGGAACTTACACTAAATCTGACATTTAAATGTAGTGACATTGATAAGTGGCATGCGAGTGGTAAAATAACCATCACATAGCAAGCTTATGCCCGGTTGTGTAATGTGTCAGGAGACAAAAGGTAAGGCCTCAACTGAAGAAGCCTTGAATTGGGGCCTGGAAGAAGGTAGGATTCTGATATAGGGAAAGAGACAATTCTTACTTCAGGCACTCTTTTTGCAAAAATATCAAGGCACCAAAGTTCAAGGTGTGGCCAGGGAAGACCAACTAGGCCAGGAGAGGCCACTCTGATGTCTGAGCTTAGTCCATGCTAGGTAAACACAGCTATAGAGAGGAGTGTTGAAGAACACTGAAAAATGAAAAGAAAATATAGGAATACTAGTAAATCTCAAGAAGAGAGGAGTAAAGGGGCTCAATCAAGCTAAATGGGCCTGTTGCCTTTTGAAAAAATGTAAATATTTAGAATTTTCCAATGGCATTTCCTTTCCATTCCTCCCTCAGGCTGTGTTTAGCACTGTGTCTGGGTGTCCCTCACTCCTTGCTTAGAAGGTCACCTCCTCCAAATTATGAAAAACAAATGGAGCAATCTTCCCCACTCCTGATTCCTATTTCAAGGAACCTGGACAACATATTCCATTCTCAAAAGTATCATTGATAGGAGTGTTTCCTCTTCACTCCTGGGCTCTTTACAGATCATGTTATTCTTTAAAATATTGACATATTAAAACCTATTCAGTGTGAAGTTTCAGGGATATGTTCTTTGGAGATTCTTGAAATAAGAGTCACTTTATAAGAGGCAGAGCATTGTGGTCTTTTTAGGTAATATTACTCTGTAAATACAGATCACCACAATTACCAGTGGGTGCTTATTTTACAATATGAAAATAATTGTTTTTGAGAGCTCGTAGAAGGAAAAAACAACAAAAAAAAAAAGATCTTCATGAGTTCACTTGCAGTTCAGGAAAAAAAACAACAACTCAAAAACCTAATGTTGATATGACAGTAGGACAATTTTCCCAAACCAGGACAGGTACATTAAAGAGGAAGTTATGCTTCACCTAAAGTTGGCTTTTTATAGATGATCTTTCCCACGTACCTCTTGGTGAAAGGCACTACTTTTGAATTTATCAGGAGACACGAGAGATGTGCAGTTTTCGAGACATTTTGACCTGGCTTCTGGTTACCAGGATGCTTTAGTAAAATCACTTTTAGTTGTTTTTTTTTTTAAATTTTTTAAGGCTTTATTAAATATGTTATAGTATTGTTTCTGGTTTGCCATTTCCTCTTTGAGGAGAACTTCCCGACCCAGGAATCAAACCCGTGTCTCTTAAGTCTCATGCATTGACAGGCGGGTTCTTTACCACTAATGCCACCTGGGAAGCCCTGTTTCTGGTTTATGTTTTGGTTGATGGCCATGAGGCATGTGGGATCTTAGCTCCCCCACCAGGGATTGAACCCACAACCCCTGCATTGTAAGGCAGATTTTTAATCACTGGACCACCACAGAAGTCTCCATTTTTGGTTTTTGAATAGAAGACATACATATGTTTACAGTAGATTTGTTTAAAGTTTTGGGGATTAGAATTCCAATGACTGTATATTTCACAATGGAAATGTTACCAGGACCTCTTATTCAGGAATTTTTGAAAAACTAAGGCAATTAAAAAGTAATAAACCTAAATCCCCAATCACATCAGTAAAACAGCACATGTTGTAGTTTATTAATCCTTTTTGTTATCATTCACCTACTTTGGGTTTTATTGAAAGCAAACTTTCAGAGAATATTTTATCTTCTAACTGAAGATATAGATATTATTTTAGGATACCAAGTTTTAGGAGTCTAAGACTGACCTGCCAAAAGAACTGTAAAATATCAAAATATTTTCTTGGCTATTTCATTGTTTTTCATGCTTGTGGACAAAAATCAAATTCTTTTTCAGAAATGATTTCATATAGACCCACTTCTGTTCTCCTGACATTTTAAACTTGCTTATGTAAAATTAGTTCATCTTTTTTTATGGAAAGGTATTGAGCATTTCACAAGTCACGATATATCCTCTGGTGTGGAATGATTGTTGAATCAAGTTTCAAAACATGGAAGATGCTAATATAGAACAGTGGAAGAACTGGGGCAGGTTCTTTTGTGGTATCATAACAGAAAGCACCAGACTAACAGAGGATATACATATGAAAGGGGCTGCCTGTTTCCGGTCTCAATAGGCAAGATCAGAAAAATCTAGATTACCTTTCCTTAGACTTCATTCACCACATGTGGGTGTGCTCAGTCATGTCCAACCCTTTGCGACCCCATGGGCTATAGCTCACCAGGCTCCTTTGTCTGTGGAATTTTCCAGGCAAGAATACTGGAGTTGGTTGCCATTTCCTACTCCAGAGTGTCTTCCCAACCCGGGGATCGAATGCATGTCTCCTACGTCTCGTGCATTGGCAGGCAGATTCTTTACCCACTGAGCCACCTGGGAAGCTCTCCTTAGACTTTACTGATGTTTTAAATTATGTATCAGTAGTTGTTTATAGCAGACTTACAGTTTCTTCCAAGGTACAGAACAAATTGTATCTATCAGGTGATAAGGCAAGAAGGTCAATATCTTTATTTTGCATTAGAAGTAAAATCTGGCATGAGACATACTGATAAAATTTGTGCAGACTGATAATTTTCACAACCTACTTACAAGACAATAATATATTTTTAAGATACTCAAATATTATGTGTTATAGAAATTTGAAAGCCAAGGGAATGGTTCTTAAAGAAAGAAATATAGCCAGAGGTACCTTTCATTTGAAGAAATGCATAGAGAATACTCACTATTAAGAGTTCCTCATAGAATTAATTGCTTGTCCTGTGTATCAATTCAGTTCTATGAATTATACCAAAAGGATTCTTGCATTTTGAAAAAATATGATTAATTATTACATATTTCTAATTCCAAGCAGCACAAACTAGGAAGTTTTCTTTCTATTATCTCAAAACTAAACTCCCATATCTGTTTAGCCTCTATGAAAGGTCTGTGAACTGGAAATTACATTTCAACATGTTCAAATTATTCTTGAAGCTTGATCCTAAGGGGTAAATTTTTAGTGCATGGCATTGAGATTTGGCTGTGTAATTCCTATTAGTACTAATAACAGTCAATTATTAGTCTCTGGAATGTACCTGAATAATTTCTCCTAAAGACTAAATACATGAAAACAATTCATTTTAGTAACTGTCAATATTGCATATAGTATAAACCTTCATGGAACCAATGGGAAAAAAGTTATAAATATTAAAAAAAAGAAAAGAAGAGATACCACCATCTTTAATACAGATTACTTGAGCTTGTGGAACAAATTCCTATTGCTTTTACATCTTATTAAACATAGACAGGGTTGGTGGGGGAATACTGCATGAGCCAAAATAGATGCCACATCAACCTTCATGCCAAGCCAGCCCCTGGGAATGTGACGCTTTGCTGCCCCTGATTAGTGGTTTTTTCCCAGATCTGTAATAAGTTTGGGGGTCTGGGCTACATTTAATATATGGGCCTTCACTGAGTTTAGCTTGGTTCTCATTCTGCTTCATTTGACTCTCCTATTCCCTGAGTTTAATGAGATTGGTAACCAATACAAATTTAATTTCTCAAACATGACTCACCCTACAAATCAGCCTTGGAGAAAACATTGCCTAGAGAGGGGTTGACTTTGGACAATATTGTACCTTGTCAGGAGCTTGCAGTGAGCTTGTGCTCTCGGGTTTGGCTCTGACCCCTTCGGCAGGCATCACCCTCTCTTCACAATGTTCCAGCCCTGGCTTCTTAGTCCTACAAAGCCCACTTCAATATGTTGATCATTGATTCATTTCTCTAACTAACTAGTCACCCATCTCCTCTAGTAGCTGGAGTGCAAACTCCTTAGTCAGACTTGAAGCTTTGTGACTTTGGGCAAATTAGGTACCCTCTCTGGGTTTCATTGTCTTCTTCTATAAAGTAGGGATAAGAACACTACCTATCTTATAGGGTGGTTGAGGGAATTAAAGGAGTTAAGTAAAGTACTTGAAGCAATGCCTAGCCTATGATAGGCACCAATAAATGAAAACTATTATAATCCCACAGACCTTTGTGTGTCATCCTCTTATATTTGTATAGTGACATTTACAGTCTCCCTTATGCCCTCATCTTGTAAGACAGATCTTAGTTTGTCCCCTCAGTCCTTAGGCCCTTATTTTGCTCTTCAAGTTCATGGGCAAGTGAAAAAAGGGAGAGAACTAAGAAAGACCAGACTGACCTGGATTAGAAGGGTCACACAGAATGCAGGGAACAGAATTTGTTTAGAAAATGGGAGGCCAGACTTAGGATGTAGAAGGATGGGGAAAGTGAAAAGGAGGGGAAGCGAGAGGAGGGGAGGCGGCATCAAGTTGAGGAGGAGCTTTAGCAGGTGTGACTGGCGAGACCACTGAGGTCTGGACACTGCTGCTTACACTCCCATCTGCCAGGAGACTTTGGAGAAGTTTACATTCTTTCTCTCCCACCCTCACTTCTTCCAGCCTGCCTTTCCTCTCTTTTACCCATTTTTTTCTTCTTCTCCTTTTAGTTTAACATGGGGTTTATTCACTTATGTGCAGGACCATTTTCCTCCTGATCACGAGCACTCCACAGATACAGATACTAGCAACGTTACTCCCTCTGTGTCTTGTGGTGACTGCACAAAGGCATATGCCACATACTCCCAAACCATCTGAGTGTCCTGTTGAAAACTGTCTTTTTAATAAGCGTGTTTTAGGAAGGCTTCATTTCACTCACAATTCAGCAGCCCAATAATACATAACAGCTTCCATAGCACTTCAGTTCTTTATCGTGTTTTGAATGCTTTCATACGCATGATCTTGTTTCCTCCACAATAATTTTGTGCGTTTATAGGCCAGGAACGAACTATCATTCCTATTTAATACAGGAGGAAAACCATGGCTCAGAGATATGCCAATACTAGAACTAATAAAGTCCTGTGATTGTTGCTATGTGTTCCCTTTACCTCATCCCAATATCCCTGAAAGTTCCCACAAGCCTAATGGGCTCATGTGATTTCTTCATTCTCTGGACTTATAGAATTCCCTCTACATTTTTGTCAGTATTCATAGTTTTCCTTTATTTTTGTACTAATTAATTAGGTTTATTTAGCCTTTATAGTTTGGTTATAAAAGCTCCTTTTGGCAAGGGGCTGAGTTTCTTCAGGATATGTGAACCTATATCTGAGGCTACAAGTCTCCAACCAATTTCCTTGCCCTGGTGCAGAAGTCAGACAGCTGGAGTGCTTGTTTTTACTTTTCTGTTCTAGAAAGTCAGCCTTAGGTCATTACATTGATGTGGAGACTAGAACCCACAACCTCTCACCACCCTCTCTGTGGTTTAGCTCCTTGAGTCATGCAGCACTGAAGTTTAGTAATTAGCACTTAGAAAGCCATTGAGGTCAATCCCCACAGCTCCTGTGTAAAATTTGGACCCATTTAACTGTCAAAGCCTCTTAAAGAACATTTCTGTATAATTCCATGTATTTAAAAATAAATTAAACTAATGGCATTATCCATATTCCCTTAGAATGGGATGCAGCAATCGTGTATGGACAGAGCAGAAATTTATTAATAGTCACATGTGTGGTAAGGTGACATTCAGATGCGTCTGCTTCCTCTCATAAAGTCACCTGCTGGAAGCCTATTGAGTAAATGTTAATGAATTTGGGTCTACCTCAGCTGCAAATGGATCAGATCTTACTAATGTAACATTACAGCAACCTAGATTCACTTGGATTATTCTGCTGATTTAAATTAAATTGAACACCAAAGCCAGCAAAATGTATTAGAGAAGAATTAGATGTGCTACAGAAATGTTTAAAAGATGTTCTGAGAACCCAAAGAAGAGGAAGAGGAGGAAGGATAAGAATGTCTCTGTATTCTTCCAGCTCTGGGGCCTGAGACTCACATTTGAAGAGATGGACATGATGATTCTATTGCAGGAATGGAGTTTGCAAGTGACCTCCATTAATGTTTAAAGATTGCTCCATAGTTTAATTTTTAAGACATCATGCTGAGAGCCTGCCATCAACTGCCTGCCAAATTTGGTTTTAAAATTTAGCTGGTTTTTAGCTAGAGGTGAGGAAAAAAAACACTAAAGTTTTGTTGTTTTTGTCTTTACTGTTTCAAAAACAATTAAACTTGGATTTTTCTGTTTGATCAGTTATTTCAAAAATGGCATGTATTTGCCACTCAAGTCAAAGTGAATCTTATGAGTGGAGGTTTGATACTTCTCCCCGTATATATACCTATCTCAGTCTTCTTTCATGTCTTAACTCATGTGCAGTATGTTGAGTCCAATGTGAGCTTAAGTCCATGTGCTATGCACGTTCATTAAAGCTTACAACCCTTTATTTTTTGGCTTTTCATATGTGTCATTTCCTTATCATGAGGATGTAGATAGTTCCTGAACTTTGCTTTTTTATTTTATTTATTTTTTAATCAGAGGATAATTATAATATTGTGTTGGTTTCTGCTGTACAGCAATGTGAATCAGTCATAATTATACACACACACACACACACACACACACATCCATCCCTTCCTTCTTGGCCTCCCTCCTTTCTCCCACCCCACCTCTCTAGGTTGTCACAGAGAGGCAGGCTGGGCTCCCTGTGTTATATAGCTTTTTCCCACTAGCTATCTATTTTACACTGATAGAGTATATATGTCAATGCTACTTTCTCAATTCATCCTACCCTATCCTTCCCCTGTTGTGTCCACAAGTCTATTCTCTATGTCTGCATCTTCATTCCTTCCCTACAAACAGGTTCATGCAGCTCAATATCAGAAAAACAAACATTTCAATAATAATTAAAAAAAATTGTCAGAAGCCTTAAACAGACATTTCTCCAAAAAAGACATACAGATGACCAATAAACACATGAAAAGATGATCAACATCACCCATTATTAGAGAAATACAAATCAAAACTACAACGAGGTATCACTTCACATCAATCAGAATGGCCCTCATCAAAAAAATCTCCAAACAATAAATCTAGAAAGGGGGTGGAGAAAAGGGAACCCTTCTGCTCTGTTGGTGGGAATGTAAACTAGACTCTGCTTTTGATGGAGCTTCTCATAATTGTTTTTAAAAGTTTTCTTTCTGGTGCATGTATCTCATGACACTTGTGGACTTATTAATTTCATTTAGAAGGTAAGTTCAGTCAGTCAGCAACAAATATTTCCCCCAAAGTTAATTGTGACAATTTTTTTTTCTCAAAGGGTATGCCACAGCCATCTAATCATGCCATTCTAAATGCTTAATGATTGTTGCTGTGTGTTTGCCATGACCTTGCTGTCTATTGGGAGTAGACTTCTCTCAGTGTAGGTATTCAGATAAAATGCTTTCTAACACTTGGGTTTCCAAGAAGCCAAAGGTTTGAAAGTTAAAAAGTGAACACTTAGCCTGGTTTCAGCTACTTTTCAGTTAAGTTCAGTTGCTCAGTTGTGTCCGACTCTTTGCGACCCAATAAACCACAGCACTCCAGGACTCCGTGTCCATCACCAACTGCCGGAGTGTACACAAACCCATGTCCATTGAGTCAGGGAGGCCATCAAACCATCTCATCCTCTGTCATCCCCTTCTCCTCCTGCCCCCAATTCCTCCCAGCATCAGAGTCTTTTCCAATAAGCCAACTCGTAGCATGAGGTAGCCAAAGTATTGGAGTTTCAGCTTCAGCATCAGTCCTTCCAATGAACACCCAGGACTTATTTCCTTCAGAATGGACTGGTTGGATCTCCTTGCAGTCCAAGGGACTCTCAAGAGTCTTCTCTAACACCACAGTTCAAAAGCATCAATTCTTTGGCACTCAGCTTTCTTTATAGTCCAACTCTCACATTCATACGTGACCACTGGAAAAACCATAGCCTTGACTAGATGGACCTTTGTTAGCAAAGAACGTCTCTGCTTTTTAATATGTTAACTAGATTGGTCATAATTTTCCTTCCAAGGAGTAAGCGTCTTTTAATTTCATGGCTGCAATCACCATCTGCAGTGATTTTGGAGCCCAAAAAATGTCTGGCACTGTTTCCATTGTTTCCCCATGTATTTACCCTGAAGTGATGGTACTAGATGCCATGATCTTAGTTTTCTGAATGTTGAGCTTTAAGCCAACTTTTTCACTCTCTTCTTTTACTTTCATCAAGAGGCTCTTTAGTTCTGCTTCACTTTTCTGCCATAAGGGTGGTGTCATCTGCATATCTGAGGCTATTGATATTTCTACCGGCAATCTTGATTCCAGCTTGTGATTCCTCCAGCACAGCGTTTCTCATGATGTACTCTGCATATAAGTTAAATAAGTAGGGTGACAATATATAGCCTTGACGTACTCCTTTTCCTACTTGGAACCAGTCTGTTGTTCCATGTTCAGTTCTAACTGTTGCTTCCTGACCTGCATATAGGTTTCTCAAGTGGCAGGTCAGGTGGTCTGGTATGCCCATCTCTTTCAGAATTTTCCGCAGTTTATTGTGATCCACACAGTCAAAGGCTTTGGTATAGTCAATAAAGCAGAAATAGATGTTTTTGTGGAACTCTCTTGCTTTTTCGATAATCCAGTGGATGTTGGCAATTTAATCTCTGATTCCTTTTCTAAATTCAGCTTGAACATCTGGAAGTTCACAGTTCATGTATTGCTGAAGCCTGGCCTGGAGAATTTTGAGCATTACTTACTAGAGTGTGAGATGAGTGCAATTGTGCTGTAGTTTGAGCATTCTTTGGCATTACCTTTCTTTGGGATTGGAATGAAAACTGACTTTTTCCAGTCCTCTGGCCACTGCTGAGTTTTCCAAATTTGCTGGCATATTGAGTGCAGCACTTTCACAGCATCATCTTTTAGGATTTGAAATAGCTCCACTGGAATTCCTTCACCTCCACTAGCTTTGTTCGTAGTGATGCTTCCTAAGGCCCACTTGACTTCACAGTCCAGGGTTTCTGGCTCTAGGTGAGTGTGAGTGATCACACCATCATGATTATTTGGGTCGTGAAGATCTTTTTTGTACAGTTCTTCCATGTATTCTTGCCACCTCTTCTTAATATCTTCTGCTTCTGCTAGGTCCATACCATTTCTATTCTTTATTGAGCCCATCTTTGCATGAAATGTTCCCTTGGTATCTCAAATTTTCTTGAAGAGATATCTAGTCTTTCCCATTCTATTGTTTTTCTCTATTTCTTTGCATTGATCATCGAGGAAGGCTTTCTTATCGCTCCTTGCTATTCTTTGGAACTCTGCATTCAAATGGGTATATCTTTCCTTTCCTCCTTTGCTTTTTGCTTCTCTTCTTTTCACAGCTATTTGTAAGGCCTCCTCAAACAGCCATTTTGCCTTTTTGCATTTCTTTTTCTTGGGGTTGGTCTTTATCCCTGTCTCCTGTACAGTGTCACGAACCTCTGTCCATAGTTCATCTGGTACTCTGTCTATCAGATTTAGTCCCTTAAATCTACTTCTCACTTCCACTGTATAGTCATAAGGGATTTGATTTAGGTCATACTTGAATGGTTTAGTGGTCCTCCCCACTTTCTTCAATTTAAGTCTGAATTTGGCAATAAGGAGTTCATGATCTGAGCCACAGTCAGCTCCCATCTTATTTTTGCTGACTGTATAGAACTTCTCCATGTTTGACTTCAAATAATATAATCAATCTGACTTCGGTGTTGACCATCTGGTGATGTCCATGTGTAGAGTCTTCTTTTGTGTTGTTGGAAGCGGGTGTTTGCTATGACCAGTGCGTTCTCTTGGCAGAACTCTATTAACCTTCGCCCTGCTTCATTCTGTACTCCAAGGTCAAATTTGCCTGTTTCTTGGCTTCCTACTTTTGCATTCCAGTCCCCTATAATGAAAAGGACATCTTTTTGGGGTATTAGTTCTTGAAGGTCTTCATAGAACCATTCAACTTCAGCTTCTTCAGCGTTACTGGTTGGGGTATAGACTTGGATTACCGTGATATTGAATGGTTTGCTTTGGAAATGAACAGAGATCATTCTGTCATTTTCGAGATTGCATCCAAACGCTGCATTTCATATTCTTTTGTTGCCTGTGATGGCTACTCCATTTCTTTTAAGGGATTCCTGCCCACAGTAGTAGATACAATGCTCATCTGAATTAAATTCACCCATTGCAGTCGATCTTAGTTCACTGATTCCTAGAATGTCAATGTTCACTGTTGCTGTCTCCTTTTTGACCTTGATTCATGGGCCTAGTATTCCAGTTTCCTATGCAATATTGCTTTAGAGCATCGAACCTTGCTTCTATCACCAGTCCCATCCACAACTGGGTGTTATTTTGCTTTGGGTCCATCCCTTCATTCTTTCTGGAGTTATTTCTCCACTGATCTCCAATATCATATTGGGCACCTACTGACCTGGGGAGTTCATCTTTCAGTGTCCTATCTTTTTGCCTTTTCATACTGTTCATGGGGTTCTCAAGGCAAGAATACTGAAGTGGCTTGCCATTCCCTTCTCCAGTGGGCCACATTCTGTCAGACCTCTCCACCATGACCCGTCCATCTTGGTTGGCCCCACATGGCATGGCTTAGTTTCACTGAGTTAGAGAAGGCTGTGGTCCATATCAGATTGGCTAGTTGTCTGTGACTGTGGTTTCAGTCTGTCTGCTCTCTGATGCCCTCTCTCAGCACCTACCATCTTACTTGGATTTCTCTTACCTTGGATGTGGGGTAAGTCTTTATGGCTGCTCCAGCAAAGTGCAGCTGCTGCTACTTTTACTTTGTAGTAAATAATTTAGATGGATAGAATACAGTGATTTTCCACAATGCTCATTGACTCAAAATATACAAACAAGTGGAAATTGTTTATTTTCCTAATTGTACAGATTTTCTGCTAGCTCCAAACGAAGATAAAACCCATTTTGTCAGCAAACACCATGACTGCAGAAAGTGGACTGGCACCTCTTATATCCTTCAAATAGCTGTCAGAACTCATGGACACCACAGCAATGTTGTGGAAAGCCTATCATAAGTTACAATATTCACATAGCTGCCAACCACCTATAACAAGTGCCAGACATCAATAACTGTCCACATTGTCAAAGGCAAGCAGTGAGGACAAGCACCAGTGATACTGCAACCAACATTGTAATAGCTAACCAACAGGACAATATTAATTCATGAACACGGCAGCCTTTGAAGCTAGCCAGAGATGGAAAAACCAAAACAAAAAACCCCACAACAATAGAATGAATTCAATCAGACCATCCAGGCTGGTGTAATCAGAGGCCGGCCAAAACCCAAAATTACCCATTCAGGTCCTTAGGAGAAGGGGACTGCAGAGGCTGTGGTTCAAAGGTGGTGCTTTTTTGTCTGCTACAGATTTTCACAAGCTCTTTTTTCATCCATTGGGGATGGGAAAAAAGACCCTTAGCGTCCTTTCTCCTGGTAAGAGACAATTAGAAGATCCTGCTAGAGATTTGAGGAACTTGAGAGTTTCCTATCCCCAACCCCCTCAATTACATTTGAAAAGACTGAGACCCAGAGAAGCTAACTAATTGCTCAAAGTCATACTGCCAGTTCTTGGGAATGTCTGAGACTAGAAGACAGATTTGCTGTACTAGATCCTGTACATTAGTCTTTCCAGGCTTCCTGTCTACTCTCCGTTGATTTTGTAAGAGCAAGAATCCTTTTCTCCTTGTTAGCTGGCATCCTAAGAATGTGAGAAGAACTGAAGATGGGAATGGCAAAATGATAGAAATCCCAGACGGAGAAATGTATTGTCAGTCTCCTGGGACTTATTTTTACAGTGAGTGGTCTTGTCACTCATTAAACCTAGATTCGGTGACTTCACAAATGTATAGTTTATATTTTCTACACTATTTCCAAGATCCAGAGTCTGCATTGTTTTTGTGTTAGCATGCTTAACTCCAGGCAAACACTGAAAGTTCCTATGAATGCCTAAATTACATCCAGAAAGTATCCTCGGATCTAGGAAAATGTAAGTCATTTAAAGGACTTGTTTATACTTGCTGTTGTTGTTAAGTCACTAAGTTGTGTCCTACTCTTTTGTGGTGACATGGACTGTAGCCTGCCAAGCTCCTCTGGGCATGGGACCTCCCAGGCAAGCATACTGGAGTGGGTTGTCATTTCCTTCTCTAGGGTATCTTCCCTACACAGGGATCAAACCCACATCTCCTGCATTGGCAGGTGGATTCTTTACCACTAAGCCACCAGAGAAGCCTGTTTATATTTAGACTGTGTTAAAGTATAGAAATTTCCTCTTTGTGTTTCCACCAAACCTGAGTAGCATCCTGTTCCCAGAGAGGTTAGGATTGCAGAATGCTCACTAACTGCTAAAAATGAACTTGTTTTATAAACAACAGTTTTTTCTTACAAATGCTGGTTTTGTGAGTAGCTGTGGAATTGTGCTAGAAAGCTCTGGATTTTGAGTTACAAGAACTGAGAGATTTTAAGGCTCTGATTGGCTACTTATTAGCAAATACTGTGCACCTAAGATGGCTATGATTAGGATTAAATGGAAAAACGTATGTACATGCATTGTATAAACTATAGCACATTGTACAAATGTAAGAGCTTATTATTTGGCTCACAATCTAATAGGTATTTGCATTTACTATATTGAAATAATTTATATTTATATAAAATATTTTCTATATGATTGATAGAGATTATGTCCAGATTGGAGATGTTTATTGATAAGCTTCCTATTTAATTTTTGTGACCTATTTATTTTAACAAGACAGTTTACTTTATAGCTGACTTGAAATTTGCCTCAAATATTCAATTGACAGTGACTACAGCTATCAGACCCACTGTTTATGGTGCAAAAATCAAACTAAACATTTATAAAAATTTCCACAGAAGATTCCAGCTAATGAAAGCACCATTTGTGGTGTACTAAAACATGCGCACACATAGGTATTGCCCCATTTATCAGACATGAGAGCTAATTACCTCATACACCACTATATCTCTTCCACTCTCTGCATTTCAATTCCCAATATTAACACATAGGTGGTCAAGCTGACCATCAAATAGCCTGCATGAGCATGAATGCATTAAATAATTTAATGTTGGAAGAGTTTATTAAACGGCCACGTTCTAATCAGCATGCGTACCTGCCTTCATTAATTTTGCACTGGTCCATGGTGTGTCTCCACAGCCAACACGGAGAGCACTAATGTTAATAGGGGCTCTTAACAAACAGGACCAGTTAATCAAGGAAAATTTACTATTAACCACATGACCATGCATACTGCAATCTAATTACAATCTGATTTAACCCTCACCCTGCCACACCCATTTAAACATCTTTCATATTATTTGTCAATGAAACTGCACAAAATAAGGCATCATTATTTCATTAGAGTAAGAGAGACATTTGCATTCTCACATAATTGTGAACATGAGAGGTTTTCTGATTGCCACAGTCCCATGTTGAAGCTATTCAGTTTTGTTAAAGATCACGATGAAGAGAGTCCTGGTCCTGGCTCCTAAATATTTTTAATTCTCTGAAAATAATTGATTACAAAGAGAGAGTTTCTCTGAATGAACATCCATAGTCTGAACTGGTTCAGGAGAAATAGAGGATTTGGGAAGTTTCCGTTTATTGCTATGTGAATGTTATAATATAATGTAGGTTATTTTGTTTGACTTTAACAATGAATCTGAGATATTAACACTAAGCCTGATCATACTAGAAGCCCATCATTTAACCAAATTTGTCTACATCAATACCAGTGAACTGGAGAGATACCATGACTGTCTGCTTTGAAGGAATATATAAAAAAGAAAAGAAATTGTGGCCAGTGATTTTTTTGGTTCATTTGTTTTGTTTTACTTCACTTTGTCATGGTTTCTGTTTTATCCCTTTGGGTCACACAAGTTTGTGTGTATTTACAGTCAATTTCTGGTTTAGTGATTATGCCATTTTCAGTGAAGAGGTATGACTTCTGAATCAGGGTAAGAAAGAAAGCTTTGAGAGTTTAGAAATCTCAGTGCTGATATTTATGAAATATCAAAGAAAGAAGTTACAACACCTTTGTCAGTTTTGGCCTTATGACCCTCTTGCTCCTTGAAATATTAGCCCACACTGAAGGGACTAAGGAAATATCCCAGCAGTTGGCAAAATTTCCAATTTGATAACTGAAAAGACTTTTAAAATACTTTCTTGAAAGTCTGTACCCTGTTTTAGACATTTCTTCCTTAAGGATTGATAAAGCCTCTTTCCCTATATTTTATTTTAGGTCAAATTATCCTGTTTTGATGATACAGGCAATCCAATGTGGGTCAGCTATGAGATCAGATGAACTATATTTTTATATGGAGTAGGTTTGGGCAGAAGAAACCATTTTATTCTGTATCATAAGATGGTAGTTCTATATCTATATTACATTTTCTTCTTGAGACTCATGGATTTGTAAGTGATTTTTACAGTTATCCTTTTGATAAAGCAACAATTATATCTAGATTTTATTGCTACATTGTATGGTGGTCTTACCTGTTGGAATATCAACACTATCAAACACAGAGTTGATTTGGATAGCATTGTATTTACAGAAGAATGGCCCACAAGGAACCTCCAACTAATGTCTCCACAAGGAGCCTTGGAGGAACATTTAAAGAGTGATGTGATAGATAAACTTCAATGTACACAATTTACCACTAATCTGCTTGCTCCTAGAGATAATGTAAATTCTCCAAAGCCAAGCCCAGTGTCAAGTAGACCAGGGTTAGAGCTGGCAGAAATGGCTGTCTATGCTGCAGACCACTAGAAGGAAATATGAGGGGGATACTCAAGGACACATGTCACTCTCTTTTAGGGTTCCAATTTTTTAAAAAAAGGAGAGAAACAGTATTTGTTTTCTCTGTTACAGTTTCTAAGAATTTATGGAGTAATAGCATATTCAAAGCAAGAAAAAAAATTGAATTTAGCCAAGAATAAAATATTTTCCCACTTGAATGGTGCAGTGTTTTCAGAAATGGTTCACAAACTGTATAAATAGCTTTGTTTAGGGTACTGATATTTTATATGTAGGATACCTTTGCTTCGTTTCACTTATGTGTTGTCATTTTGATGTTTTGATGAAGTTTTGTCTGTGTGTATGGTTGTCTAAGGAAGCTGTGAGGTTTAGTGGAAAAATGTTCAAGGATTGGGAGCTTTGGATTGTGTTTCTAGTTCTGCTCAGTTCCCTCATTTGTAAAGAGGCAATGTTATATTAGCTAATTTCTAAGGATGTTTGAACATGTTGGTTTTAAATATATGTGGTAATAGAATCTAAGAGACAATATAGGACATAAGAGTCCCTTCAGTTTCAGGAACCATACCTGGACAATCAGGGGGATGTTAAATGATGACTTTCCTTCCTTTCTTTCTTTTTTAAAAATTTCATGTTAAAAGTAAGTGCACCCAATTCCAAGTCCTTTACTTTATTCCTTTATTTCCCTCCTTGTAAAATGTACAAATTCCAAACTGAGGGCTGATAATGCAACAGTACTCTGCATGACTCATAAATATAATTTAGTTTGGAAATGCCATATGATAATCCCATATAAAGTCTTGTTCATCAAAGGACTTAGCCTTTAGGTCATGATGTTGCTTTGATTATTTCACACATTATTTACATAATGAAGATCCAAAAGGCACATTTGACATACAATTTGAGAGAGAAAGCTCAAATGTGGTTAATTCTGAAAATATGAAAGGATAGAAATGTAAAATTGGCTAGACAGTGACACACAGAGACTATATATGTACATATGTACACATACACATATACGTATGGTTGAACATGACACTGAACTTCCAATGTCATGTAAGTGGAACAAGTATGAGCAAAATCAATAAACAGCATTTACTCTTTATTCAGTAGTTTTGTCTAGATTCACAGAAAGCGTGCAGCAGCTGACTGCACAGCTACAAGGGGGTGGCCATTTCTTTAGTAATCCCAGACAGCTGGAGCCAGGAGCCAGGAAAGGAGAGAGTGTGGAATGGGGAGGTCATGTGGCGAGCTTGACGCAAGGTTTATATCCTTAGCTGCCATCCAAGGAGGGTGAGTCCCAGCAAGAAAACACCGAGAGTGCCCTCTTGTGAGTGTGCACGTGTACCCATTAAGTGCATGTGCAGATGTGCACAGGTACACAAGTCAGCTAAATCAGTAATTGGAGTTTTCCCAGGGGAAGGCAACCTGGAAGAATGAAGGAATGCAATGGAAGAGATCTTTGATCTGCTTCATCTACGTGTATTTACTGTGTTAGCCCAACATGTGAACAAGGCAATTATTATTTTGAGACATAGATAAGAAAAAGGAGATTGTGTGAAAAAGAAATTAAAATGGAAAGGGAAACCTTGAAGCCCAGAAATGCAAGCTAAAACAAAAAAAAACACTTTCTATTTCCTTTAGTTATTTTTCCTGTATCTTCTCTTTCTTCCTCAGTCACATCAACTTACTATGATCTTTCTCTGGGTAACAGATAAATAGTTTCAGATGGAGCCGAGACTCATCCTTGGTTTATACTTTCTTAGGGTAATAGAACATCCAGTACCAAGTACCTAGTCCAACAATTGTCCATTTGCTCAGACATTCCTGGTCCCCAACAGGAGATGAGCTGTAATGTGAAATTCACTTTGCAAGGGACAAACTTTAACAATTTATACTGCAAAACTCCTATAAAGATCCAACAAACAATATTTTCCATTGTACTCGCGTTACTACCATTCAGAGAACCAAGGACAGAGCACATATTCATTTGAGATGGAACTGAACATTTTGCTCAGAAAATTGGCTCCAAAATACCACAAAGAAAGTCGTAGAATGGATTTTAATAAATGTAGTATTACATACCAACATTATGTGATATTATGCCAACTTAATTAAATGTTAAATTTAGTATTCATTAAAACTTCACTGCATTTGAAAACAATTTGTTGGTTTAGATTTTCTCACTTTGTGAAATTTTCAACTGTGCATGGTAATTGCTGAGAGTTCAGAACAAGTTGTGAATCAGGTCACTTACTAGTAGCCAAATGATTTCAAAAGCAAATTTACATGTATTTTTTGAAAAAAATCATACCAATATTAGGTTAAATGTGGATCCTGGGTATATTTTTAGTAAGTGTTGATGTATGGTGGGGAGACGGGCAAGACTTCCAAATGTAAGAGGGCTTAAGGCGCGTGAAGTCTGAGAAAGAATCTGGTTAAAAAGTCAATTGTTTTAAAGTGACTTTATAGAAGGCACTGGTGTTTTAATGGATTATTTCTAGAATTGTCTGAAGGTGACCAAGCTGCATCCTTTATTCTTAAGCACTCTCAATTGAAGGGCATCCAGCTAGCCTTGGATATTTGCGGGGATGGCGGATGATTATATGAAACCTTTGCAGCAGGAAGGCTCTCCCTGCTGGCTTGATACAGCTCATGGACACCCAGCACTGCCTGGAACAGGTTGTTAACTCTAATGATACCCTAGATGTAGGCTCTCTTTGACTTTCTAGGCTCTTCACATGAGCTCTCGTAACCTTGCTCTATTTCGCATAAAGCCATATAGGCCAAATTTGTCTTGTACACGGCTCAGCATGTCTTGAAGGAGGAGTTTTTCTCTCAAGATGTCCCTGGGCTTGGGATGTCTGTCCCATTAAGAAGACTTTCCCCAAATCAACATTATGTGGTTTCTTGGAGAAACTCCTCTCAACAGGAGTTTTTCCTTTCTACTTGGGGTTCTGTCTTCACCCTAATAATCTAGGATAAATGAAAGTGTTGGGTAATGTTTATTTACATCAGACTAGCAAAGAAAATTGGAAGGACTGATGCTGAAGCTGAAACTCCAATACTTTGGCCACCTCTTGCGAAGAGTTGACTCATTGGAAAAGACCCTGATGCTGGGAGGGATTGGGGGCAGGAGGAGAAGGGGATGACAGAGGATGAGATGGCTGGATGGTATCACCGACTCTCTGGACATGAGTTTGAGTAAACTACGGGAGTTGGTGATGGACAGGGAGGCCTAGTGTGCTGTGATTCATGGGGTCGCAAAGAGTTGGACACGACTGAGCAACTGAACTGAGCAAAGAGAAAGCAATTGTCCTGAGCCACAAGAATAGTCTCCACCTTGACCTTGAGACAGAAGCTTAAGTAAGGCTGGTATTCTTTTTAATGCTTGCTTTGAGCAAGCACACAATTGGCTTTATCATAACTGGCCTTCCCTAAGTGGCGTTATGTGCTGGGCTGGAACTTTTTTCTCAGTTGTACAGAGTGGGTCATTGTAATTCACACGACCGCTTTTTAGAAGGATACAACACTATTTCTTCTTTCTCCTCTTACCCTCTTCCTTCCCCTGGCTCCTAACTCCTCTCTCCATCCTTGCCTTCTACTTTGACTATCTTTTGAGCAAACTTCTAATTGAAATCTACATCTTTCTCTCTCTTAGGTCTACTTTCCTCTAGAAAAGACTCATTCTTATAAAAATCATGATAGTTTGACAAGCTGAGGGCAATTACTTAATCAATACCAGTCAGAATGAGAAGCCCGTGATGGATGCCCCTTTGGATTGAAAGAAAAGCAGCAGAGACATATTAAATTAGGCTCATCTCATTTGGCCCATCACCAGAAGATCCTGAAGCAAGGTAATTTGGCCTTTAAAAAATCAAGAGACTGTCTGTATCACCCCAGTATGAAGAAAGGTCTCAGACAGGGTAATTAGAGAATTTTAACAATTGCTGGCTTTTCAAGAAAGAATTTTTTCTAAGTCTTTTGGAGCTCAAACTAGAAATTAAAGAAAATTAGTAAGCCCATTTCCTCAGTTCCTATAGGCTAGGTGGGGATATTCCATGAGCCAAAGTGGGCATAGGAAAGAATGAAAAGAAATCATTGTTATCCTTCAGACACCATAATTCTTAACCTACCCTTTTCAACTTGGCAGGTTAATAAACGTTTTAATTATACTTTTAGCTTGATACTTCTTCTAAAGCCAAACAGTAAATCTCTTTAGATTGTGTTGTCATTGGCCGTTAACATCACTAACAAGGCAATAGATCTCAGGTATTTAGCCATCATTACTTCTCTTTGGCTCAAATCATCAGAATCAACAACAGCACACTCAGAGGAACTAATACACACTTGAATCTAAACATCACTATGAAAAGGTGACCTCTACCCAATGACAATGCACATTTTAAAATGATTGTACAGTTACAGAAATGAACCGTGATATAAATGTTTACTTAAATCACATCTTACAGTATTTTTCTCAGCTATTTCCTCGTCATCTAATTCAAAGATCAGTGACTCTGACAAGTCATAAGGAAAAGACATTTTGTGGACCTGGCATGGGACACTCTGCTTATAGAAATCCAGAGAGTTGCTTCAGTTCAGTTCAGTTCAGTCTTTCAGTCGTGTCTGACTCTTTGTGACCCCATGAACTGCAGCACGCCAGGCCTCCCTGTCCATCACCAACTCCTGGAGTTTACTCAAACTCATGTCCAGAGAGTCGGTGATACCATCCAGCCATCTCATCCTCTGTCATCCCCTTCTCCTCCTGCCCCCAATCCCTCCCAGCATCAGGGTCTTTTCCAATGAGCCAACTGTTCTCAAGAGGTGGCCAAAGTATTGGAGTTTCAGCTTCAGCATCAGTCCTTCCAATGAACACCCGGGACTTATCTCCTTCAGGATGACTGGTTGGATCTCCTTGCAGTCCAAGGGACTCTCAAGAGTCTTCTCCAACACCATAGTTCAAAAGCATCAATTTTTCGGTGCTCAACTTTCTTCACAGTCCATCTCTCACATCCAAACGTGACCACTGGAAAAACCATAGCCTTGACTAGATGGACCTTTGTTGGCAAAGTAATGTCTCTGCTTTTTAATATGCTATCTAGGTTGGTCATAACTTTCCTTCCAAGGAGTAAGCGTCTTTTAATTTCATGGCTGCACTCACATCTGCAGTGATTTTGGAGCCCCAAAAAATAAAGTCTGATGCTGTTTCCACTGTCTCCCCATCTATTTCCCATGAGGTGATGGGACCAGATGCCATGATCTTAGTTTTCTGAATGTTGAGCTTTAAGCCAACTTTTTCACTCTCCTCTTTCACTTTCATCAAGAGGCTTTTTAGTTCCTCTTCACTTTCTGCCATGAGGGTGGTGTCATCTGCATATCTGAGGTTATTGATATTTCTCCCGGCAATCTTAATTCCAGCTTGTGCTTCTTGCTTGGGAGGTTGTCTTTTTACTTAGTGTCCTCAAACTTTAGATGCGTAAGAGCGACTTAGACAGCATAATCCAGTATGCTTGGGAAGGATCCAGTTATCTGCATTTTCATAAGTGAAATGACACTATGCTGTGATCCAAGTGATACTATGCTGGTGGTCCATGGACCACACGTTAAGAAATAGTACATCTCATTCTCTTTTCTATTAGCCTTCTGGTGTTGTGGGACATACACCAGGTTAAGATGATGAGAATCAATCACTTTTTGCACAGGCTACCATGGAAATTGAGTGAGGCTCATTCAGTCTAATAACACAGTCCAAGGCTTTGATGTTCTGTCACTTGCCTGTGAAGAACTGCCACTTTTCCTCCTCCAGCTGGCATCTCTTTGTTTTTCAGGTCATTCTGTTGAAATGCATTCTATTTGCACGAGTGTTCTATGGAAAATGATGAGTTTTTATTTCATCTTTCACCAACAAATATGTGCTCATTCCTTTTTAATCATGGCAGCAGGTTTTCAGTTCCTTCCTAAGTAGAGGGGAACTCCCTTGCCAGGAAGAAGATAAATTTGTAAATTAATTCATTTCAGTCAGAGTTATAATCAAGGACTTCAACGTCATCATCTCTTCTGCCTTTTGCTCACTCAAACCAACCACACTGTCTCCCTTTTTCTCAAACAGGTTAGGCCCACTCCCTCTTTATGGCATTTATCCTAGCTGTTTTCTCTGTTTGGGATTCTCTCCTCCCAGATGTCCACTCTAAGTCTTTGCTAAAATCCTACCTTCTCCCTAAGGATCTCCTTACCACCATATTAACACTGAAATCCAACCTTTGCCTCTCTACTCTTGATCCATCCACCAAGAAGAGGATCTCTCTCTCTCTCTCTATATATATATATATATATACATATATATATTTTCCCATATAACTTATCTCCTTATAATGTATTATTGAATTCACTTAAAAATAGTTGTTATTTTCTCTTACCCCCAGGTTATAAACTCCACAAATGTTGGAATTTTATTTTTTAGGTTGGTGCATAACAGATAAATCAAACTCTGATACACAATAAGTGCTTCATCAATAAATAAATAAATAAATCTTTGTTGGATGAAAGACTAGATGTTTAATTACTTATGATAGTTTCTTCTTCACCAGCATATGCATCAAAATCTAAGAAAAGCTGGAGGAGACAAAAGTTAAGTAGGGTGTAAATCCCATATTATTTAGATTTACCTAAATTCATGTACAATTCAGAAAATATATTTGAATAATAGGTATTCTAGGGAGTCTTAAATTACTCTATAGAGATTATTCACTTCTCAGCCTCCTCCTCCAGCTCTTTCAAGCTCTTTACCATGAATTTTGATTACTGCTATAATGAGGGCAGAGTACTTAGAGAAAGTAGAGAAACTGTAGGGAAAAAGTTGAATGCATGGGAGCTGTAATTAGCATTATCCAAATGGTATTAAAATCTTGTTAGGGACTTAATGCTATCTTGGCATTTTGTATACATATCTGTTGGAAGTTATTTGCCAAATTTATAGGAATAGCTGCCTTGGTGGAGAATGTGTGACACGGGATGCTATGTTTCACAAACATTATCTACCAACTTCTTTAAGAGTCCTAGTAAGTATGGTATTAGATTCACTGGCTTGTAAACTGCAGGGAATCCAACTCAAACTGTTTAAAAAAAAATGGAGTTTATACTCTTTCATACTTATTCATGTATCTAGAAAGACAAGATGGAATTCCTGGTGGCTCAGTGGTAAAATAATCTGCCTGTGTGTGGGAGACATGGGTTCAATCCTTGGGTGGGGAAGATTATCTGGAGAAGGAAATGGCAACCCACTCCAGTATCCATGAATAGAGGAGCCTGGCAGTCCATGGGGTTGGAAGAGTCAGTCGTGACTCAGAGACTAACTCACAACCACAAAGTCAAGAGAAAAACATGGTATTGCTATCAATTACTTGAACATCTAAAATAACATAAGCAAAATAAAAATAGAATTTTAGCCATCTTAACTTTTTAAAATCACATAAGCAGAGCAATTATTTAAATTTATATTTAGATACTTCTATGCCCTGACCAGTAACGCTGAAGAAACTGAAGTTGAATGGTTCTCTGAAGACCTACAAGACATTCTAGAACTAACACCCAAAAAAAGATGTCCTATTCATTATATGGGACTGGAATGCAAAAGTAGGAAGTCAGGAAACACTTGGAGTAACAGGCAAATTTGGCCTTGGAGTACGGAATGAAGCAGGGCAAAGGCTAACAGAGTTTTGCTGAAGGATTACACTGGTCATAGCAAACACTCTCATCCAACAACGCAAGAGAAGACTCTACCCATGGACATCACCAGATAGTCAATACCAAAATCAAATTGATTATATTCTTTTCAGCCAAAGATGGAGAAGCTCTATACAGTAAGCAAAAATAAGACCAGGAGCTGACTGTGGCTCAGACCATGAACTACTTATTGCCAAATTCAGACTTAAATTGAAGAAAGTAGGGAAAACCACTAGACCATTCAGGTATGACAAAAATTAAATCTCTTACGATTATATGGTGAAAGAAAGTGAAAGGGCAGTCGCTCAGTCATGCCTGACTCTTTGCGACCTCATGAACTGTAGCCTACCAGGCTCCTCCCTCCATGGGATTTTCCAGGCAAGAATACTGGAGTGGGTTGCCATTTCCTTCTCCAGGAGATCTTCCCAACCCAGGATTTGAACCCAGGTCTCCCATGCTGTAGACAGAGGCTTTACCATCTAAGCCACCAGGGAAGACAGCAAATTCTATGATTACACAGTAGAAGTGAGAAATAGATTCAAGGGATTAGATCTGATAGACAGAGTGCCTAAAGAACTATGGGCAAGAGTTTGTGACATTGTACAAGAGGCAGTGATCAATACCATCCCCAAGAAAAAGAAATGCAAAAAGGCAAATGGTTGTCTGAGGAGGCCTTGCAAATAGCTGAGAAAAGAAAAGACATGAAAGGGAAATGAGAAAAGGAAAGATATACCCATTTGAATGAAGAGTTCCAAGGAATAGCAAGGAGAGATACGAAAGCCTTCCTCAGTGATCAGTGCAAAGGAATAGAGGAAAACAATAGAATGGGAAAGACTAGAGATCTCTTCTAGAAAATCAGAGATACCAAAGGAACATTTCACGCAAAGATGGGCACAATAAAGGACAGAAATGGTATGGACCTAACAGAAGCAAAAGATATTAAGAAGAGCTGGAAAGAATACACAGAAGAACTATACAAAAAAAGATCTTCATGACCCATATAACCTCATTGGTGTAGTCACTCACCTAGAGCCAGACATCCTGGAATGCAAGGTCAAGTGGGCCTTAGGAGCATCACTATGAACAAAGCTAGTGGAGGTGATGGAGTTCCAGTTGAGTTATTTCAAATCCTAAAAGATGATGCTGTGAAAGTGCAGCACTCAATATGCCAGCAAATTGGGGAAACTCAACAGTGGCCACAGGACTGGAAAAGGTCAGTTTTCATTCCAATTCCAAAGAAAGGCAATGCCAAAGAATGCTCAAACTACTGCACAATTGCACTCACCTCACACACTAGTAAAGTAATGCTCAAAATTCTCCAACGAAGGCTTCAACAGTTTGTGAACTGTGAACTTCCAGATGTTCAAGCTGAATTTAGAAAAGGCAGAGGAACTAGAGATCAAATTGCCAACATCTGTTGGATCATCAAAAAAGCAAGAGAGATCCAGAAAAACGTCTACATCTGCTTTGTTGACTATGCCAAAGGCTTTGACTGTGTGGATCACAATAAACTGTGGAATATTCTTAAAGAGATGGGAATAGCAGACCATCCAATCTGCATCATGAGAAATCTGTATGCAGGTCAGGAAATAACAGTTAGAACTGGACATGGAACAACAGACTGGTTCCAAATTGGGAAAGGAGTACGTCAAGGCTGTATATTGTCACCCTGCTTATTTAACTTATATGCAGAGTACATCGTGAGAAAGGTTGGGTTGGATGAAGCACAAGCTGGAATCAAGATTGCTGGGAGAAATATCAATAACCTCAGACATGCAGATGACACCACCCTTATGGCAGAAAGTGAAGAACTAAAGAGCCTCTTGATGAAAGTGAAAGAAGAGAGTGAAAAAGTTGGCTTAAAACTCAACATTCAGAAAACTAAGATCATGGCATCTAGTCCCATCACTTCAGGGCAAATACATGGGGAAACAGTGGGAACAGTGGCTGACTTTATTTTTTGGGGCTCCAAAATCACTGCAATGGAACTGCAACCATGAAATTAAAAGACACTTTTTCCTTGGGAGGGAAGTTGTGACCAATCTAGACATCAAATTAAAACGCAGAGACATTACTTTGCCAATAAAGGTCCATCTAGTCAAAGCTATGAGAGTTGGACTGTGAAGAAAGCTGAGTGCCAAAAAATTGATGCTTTTGAACTGTGGTGTTGGAGAAGACTCTTAGGAGTCCCTTGGACAGCAAGGAGATCCAAGCAGTCCATCCTAAAGGAAATCAGTCCTGAATATCCACTGGAAACACTGATGCTGAAGCTGAAGCTCCAATACTTTGGCTACCTGATGCAAAGACCCTGATGCTGGGAAAGACTGGGCAAGAGGAGAAGAGGATGACAGAGGATGAGTTGGTTGGATAACATCACTGACTCAATGGACAGGAGTCTGAGCAAAATCCAGGAGATAGTGAAGGACAGTGAAGCCTGATGTGCAGTAGTCCATGGGATTGCAAAGAGTCGGACATAATTTAGTAACTGAACAACAGGAAATCTTAACACTATGTTACAGCCATGGGGTGGGTAATTTTGTGTGTCAGTTTGACTTAATCTCAGGTTGACTTTACTAAACCTCATTCTGGATGTGTCTATAACAGTGTTCAGGATGAACTGAACATTTCAACTGGTAGACTGTGTAAAGTGATTGCTCTCCTAGTGTGAGTGGGCCTCATCCAAGCTTATGGAAGCTTGAGATTCCATCTCTCTGCTTGTTTTTAAGCTGGAACATTAATCTTCTTCTGCCATTGGACTAGAAGTACACCACTGGCCGAACTTCTCAGCCTTCATAATCACATGAGTATCTCTGTCTATCTGTCTCTCTCTGTATATATGCATATAAACCATTGTATTGTTTCTGTTACCATGGTGAACCCGAATACAAGATGTTCTTTTCAGAAGAATATATATTTTTCAATATGATCTCTTTATTTTTGCTATCATAAGTGCCTTGCAATGTTCTCTGAAGTTGTGGTCTAAGGTTAATAAGCTTGAAATCTTTGACATCCTCAATTAATTTTCCTGTAATTCTACAATATTTTGAAATGAGAAAAATGTTTTCTCTCTAAATGTTAAGGTATCAGATAACTTCAGATCTTATTCTGCAAAATTAAGAATCTTCTCAAATTTATTTTTTATATGGAAATATGTAAGTAGTTCAGGACAAATATTTTCACAATTACTATATTTTTGTCTCTGTCCTTTGACAAATATTTTTGCAATATTTGACAACTCCAAACAAGTTTTCTATTCATGATTTTTGAATGTTTTGCCAGCTATAGATGCTGTAAAATCATAAAAATTCTTAATTTCATCCAATTTCAGTATATAATACAGATTTATCCAATTAACAGGAAATTTATTGTAAGATTCGTCCCACAAACTGAGCTATTCCCAAGCACAATAATAAGATTTTTATCTTATAACATATCACAATTATACAAATTTTATCATCTTATTTGTCCTTTATGTTTGCTCCTGCAATTTATTAAAAATTCAAAAGGTTATTGATACTCTATTAGTGTAGTAATTTGATTAAATATTTTCAACTGCTTTTGCACAAGACACAACTAAAATTTGGGATCGTTGATAAAAATATACAATATCTCTATGAAACAAGAAGGTTGCTTTTAAAAGCAGTTCTTCAAAAGTGCACACGTTTCTCAAAGAGAGAAGAACCAAATTAACAAAATTAGAAATGAAAATGGAGAGATCACAACAGACAACACTGAAATACAAAGGATCATAAGAGACTACTACCAGCAGCTCTATGCCAATAAAATGGACAACTTGGATGAAATGGACAAATTCTTAGAAAAGTATAACTTTCCAAAACTGAAGCAGGAAGAAATAGAAGATCTTAACAGACCCATCACAAGCAAGGAAATCGAAACTGTAATCAGAAATCTTCCAGCAAACAAAAGCCCAGGACCAGATGGCTTCACAGCTGAATTCTACCAAAAATTTAGAGAAGAGCTAACACCTATCTTACTCAAACTCTTCCAGAAAATTGCAGAGGAAGGTAAGCTTCCAAACTCATTCTATGAGGCCACCATCACCCTAATTCCAAAACCAGACAAAGATGCCACAAAAAAAGAAAACTACAGGCCAATATCACTGATGAACATAGATGCAAAAATCCTTAACAAAATTCTAGCAAACAGAATCCAACAACATATTTAAAAAATCATACACCATGACCAAGTGGGCTTTATCCCAGGAATGCAAGGATTCTTTAATATCCGCAAATCAATCAATGTAATACACCACATTAACAAATTGAAAGATAAAAACCATATGATTATCTCAACAGATGCAGAGAAAGCCTTTGACAAAATTCAACACTCATTTATGATTAAAACTCTCCAAAAAGCAGGAATAGAAGGAACATACCTCAACATAATAAAAGCTATATATGACAAACCCACAGCAAGCATCACCCTCAATGGTGAAAAATTGAAAGCATTTCCCCTGAAATCAGGAACAAGATAAGGGTGCCCACTCTCACCACTACTATTCAACATAGTGTTGGAAGTTTTGGCCACAGCAATCAGAGCAGAAAAAGAAGTAAAAGGAATCCAGATAGGAAAAGGAGAAGTGAAACTCTCACTGTTTGCAGATGACATGATCCTCTACATAGAAAACCCTAAAGACTCTACCAGAAAATTACTAGAGCTAATCAATGAATATAGTAAAGTTGCAGGATATAAAATTAACACACAGAAATCCCTTGCATTCCTATATACTAACAATGAAAAAACAGAAAGAGAAATTAAGGAAACAATACCATTCGCTATTGCAACAAAAAGAATAAAATACTTAGTAGTATATCTACCTAAAGAAACAAAAGACCTATACATAGAAAACTATAAAACACTGATGAAAGAAATCAAAGAGGACACAAACAGGTGGAGAAACATACCGTGTTCATGGATTGGAAGAATCAATATTCTCAAAATGGCTATTCTACCCAAAGCAATCTATAGATTCAATGCAATCCCTATCAAGCTACCAACGGTATTTTTCACAGAACTAGACCAAAGAATTTCACAATTTGTATGGAAATACAAAAAACCTCGAATAGCCAAAGTAATCTTGAGAAAGAAGAATGGAACTGGAGGAATCAACCTGCCTGACTTCAGACTCTACTACAAAGCCACAGTCATCAAGACAGTATGGTACTGGCACAAAGACAGAAATATAGATCAATGGAACAGAATAGAAAGCCCAGAGATAAATCCACGAACCTATGGACACCTTATCTTTGACAAAGGAGGCAAGGATATACAATGGAAAAAAGACAACCTCTTTAACAAGTGGTGCTGGGAAAACTGGTCAACCACTTGTAAAAGAATGAAACTAGAACACTTTCTAACACCATACACAAAAATAAACTCAAAATGGATTAAAGATCTAAATGTAAGACCAGAAACTATAAAACTCCTAGAGGAGAACACAGGCAAAACACTCTCCGACATAAATCACAGCAAGATCCTCTATGACCCACCTCCCAGAATATTGGAAATAAGAGCAAAACTAAACAAATGGGACCTAATGAAACTTAAAAGCTTTTGCACTACAAAGGAAACTATAAGTAAGGTGAAAAGACAGCCCTCAGATTGGGAGAAAATAATAGCAAAAGAAGAAACAGACAAAGGATTAATCTCAAAAATATACAAGTAACTCTTGCAGCTCAATTCCAGAAAAATAAATGACCCAATCAAAAAATGGGCCAAAGAACTAAACAGACATTTCTCCAAAGAAGACATACAGATGGCTAACAAACACATGAAAAGATGCTCAACATCACTCATTATTAGAGAAATGCAAATCAAAACCACAATGAGGTACCATTACACGCCAGTCAGGATGGCCGCTATCCAAAAGTCTACAAGCAATAAATGCTGGAGAGGGTGTGGAGAAAAGGGAACCCTCTTACACTGTTGGTGGGAATGCAAACTAGTACAGCCGCTATGGAAAACAGTGTGGAGATTTCTTAAAAAACTGGAAATAGAACTGCCATATGACCCAGCAATCCCACTTCTGGGCATACACACTGAGGAAACCAGATCTGAAAGAGACACGTGCACCCCAATGTTCATCGCAGCACTGTTTATAATAGCCAGGACATGGAAGCAACCTAGATGCCCATCAGCAGATGAATGGATAAGGAAGCTGTGGTACATATACACCATGGAATATTACTCAGCCATTAAAAAGAACTCATTTGAACCAGTCTTAATGAGATGGATGAAGCTGGAGCCTCTTATACAGAGTGAAGTAAGCCAGAAAGATAAAGAACATTACAGCATACTAACACATATATATGGAATTTAGAAAGATGGTAACGATAACCCTATATGCAAAACAGAAAAAGAGACACAGAAATACAGAACAGACTTTTGAACTCTGTGGGAGAATGTGAGGGTGGGATATTTCAAAAGAACAGCATGTATACTATCTATGGTGAAACAGATCACCAGCCCAGGTGGGATGCATGAGACAAGTGCTCCGGCCTGGTGCACTGGGAAGACCCAGAGGAATCGGGTGGAGAGGGAGGTGGGAGCGGGGATCGGGATCGGGAATACGTGTAAATCCATGGCTGATTCATGTCAATGTATGACAAAACCCACTGAAATGTTGTGAAGTGTTGGTCCTCCAACTAATTAAAAAAAAAAAAAGTGCATACGTTTCTAAAACCCATTTAATATAGATAATGAAGAGACAAAACTTGTATTGCCATATAAAAGTTTTCTTTTTTATAAAATTCAACATCAGTGTTGTCAAATATTGTTGTTTAGCTACTCTTTGTGTGTGTGCGCATGTGCACACACAACTACAGCTTCTATTTTCCTTGGTGGACTATCTCAACTTATTTGAACATGATTACAAATTATATGTACATCAAAGTCAATCCCTAGTATATATCTGCTTCATAGGCTTTTTAAAAAAATGTGGCATAGTTGATTTACAATGTTGTGTCAACCTCTGCTGTAAGCAAAGTGACTCAGTTTTACACATATATCTTGGGCTTCCCTGATAGCTCAGTTGGTAAAGAATCTGCCAGCAGTGCAGGAGACCCTGGTTCGATTCCTGGGTCAGGAAGATCCACTGGAGAAGGGATAGGCTACCCACTCCAATATTCTTGGGCTTCCCTTGTGGCTCAACTGGTACAGAATCCACCTGCAATACAGGAGACCCTGGTTCAATCTCTGGGTTGGGAAGATCCTCTGGAGAAGGGAAAGGCTACCCACTCCAGTATTCTGGCCTGGAGAATTCTATGGACTTCAGTCTATGGGGTTAGCAAAGACTCAGACACGACGGAGTGACTCTCACTTCACTTTCACATTCTTTTTAAAATATTCTTTTCTATTGTTTATCCCAGGAGACTGAATATAGTTCCCTGTGCTATACAGTAAGACCTTGTTGTTTATGCATTCTAAATGTAATAGTTTGCATCTACCAACTCCAAATTCCCAGTCCATCTCTCTCCTTCCCCCCCTCTTTCTTGGCAACCACAAATCTGATCTCTATGTCTGTATGTCTGTGAGTCTATTTCTGTTTTGTAGATAGGTGCATTTGTGCCATAGTTTACATACCACATATAAGTAATATCATATGGTATTTGTCTTTCTTTTTCTGACTTAACTTCATTTAATATGATAATTTCTAATTGCATCCATGCTGCTGCATATGGCATTACTTTGTTCATTTTTATGGCTGGATAGTATTCCATTGTATATATGTGCCACATCTTCTTTATCATTCATCTGTCGATGGACATTTAGGTTTTTTCCATGTGTTGGCTATTGTGAAAAGTGCTGCTATGAACATAAGAGTGCAAATAGTTTTTGAATTACAGTTTTGTCTGGTTATGTGCCCAGGAGTGGGATTGCTGGATAATATGGTAATTCTGTTTTTCCAAACACTTCTTGGTTTAGTAAGAACTCTGTTTTTACCATACTAATGTATTTTTTAAATTCTATACTTTTGTTATCAAACAGAGCAATTGTGACTTCAAGGCTTTACTTTTAAATTTAGCATTATTTAATGCTAAATGTAAAACCTAGCATTCTGCACCTGCAAATATTTTATCTTTAACTTTATTAACTTCCAAAACCTTACTTAGATTTAAGGTATGGTATGAAAAATTGTAACCAGCATTAAAATTAACTTATTTTCTTTCTGAAGCATCTAATGATTCTGCTAGGAAACTGGTATTACTTTTTCTGCTAATGAACTCAACATGTTAACAGCTATTGCTTCACTTTTTATTCATTCAAAATAAAACATAAGTTGAAAATAAAGACAATTAATTTAAGACTATAATCCTTTGATCTAAATGAAAAGTCTTAGCTCTTAGAGTGATTTGTAAAACATACATTCTGCAGCTGCATCAGTTAAATTATCTTTTTTTCAGCCCAGATTTTGAAACAATCACTAACTTTTGAAATACATACTAATGTTACATCAGCAGATTTTTATCTTCCAGTTTTCATGTTGGTGATATAATTTATGGCTTCCAGAGTAAGCAGTAAACATTGATAAGCATTATGAGAAAATTAAGCATTAAAGTCAACAAGAGAAATAAAAATAGCACTTTCATTTTCTTTAACATACATTTTGAGCTCATTGCTATTGAAATGCTGTATTTCAAAAATTGATAAACTTTGCCAAAAATTAAATAGTTGTATATCAGTATAAAGCAATAGCAAAATCTCTATACTGAGGATATTCAGCATATACAATATATGTTCTGTAGAAGAACTGTTTAGTCTTATTTCCTGCATACTTTTCATGTACACATAAACCGTACTTCCCTCAGTTCTCACTGATCCTTGATTGGCAACCTGGTACCTTTATGCATCTCACAGGCTGGAGCTAGGCTCCTGTACACTAATGATTGACAGAGTAGCTGGCATCATATGTTCCCTCCAGTACCACCTGAGATCAGAAAGAAGTAGGCTGTCCCCAGCTATGTACTTACAGGACATGTGTATGCTCCCTTGAATTGGAAGCCTCAGTTATACTACATTTGAAAACAAATGTAGCAGAATGTTCTTGGTCATCTTTCATATCTTACCACATGTTAAAGTGAAAACTTGGTTCACTACACACATTACTCACACACTATGGAATAGACCATGCCAAGAACTGGCATTTTTTACAGAATGGAAGCCTACCAAACCTATTCCAATTTATTTTAAGAAACTGCCATCAGGGACTCACAATATAAAACCAAATGAAATATCACACTAGATGACATTAATTGCACCCCAGGGCAAATCAGAATCTCTCGTCACCCTAGGCATAGGAATAGCAAATGCAAATTTAGGAAATGCCTAAGTAGGCTTCAGTAGGTGTGAGGAAGACAGTGAGAGAGTAACAGAAAGCTAGTCAGACCCAGTTCATAAAAAGCTTTGCATGCCATGGAAAATATTTCACGTTTTATTTTACATAATCCAATAAGGCTTTGAAAGACATTGATCTGATTAATGTTTAAAAGGTCATTGAGCTGCTGTGTGGAGAGCAGACTATGCAGGATGTGAATGAAGAAGGGAAAGATTGTTAGGACACCACTGCTATTGTCAAGCAAAAGGTGATGGTGTTTAAGACTGGAATGAAACGTACAGATATGGTGAGAAATGGTCAATTTGGGGAAATATTTTAAATATATATCTGATGGAATATGCTGATGAATTGAATGTGTGGAGTAAGAGAAAGATACAAGTCAAGGTTTTACTATCAGCCTCTGGAGGAATGTTAGTACCCTGTACAGAGATGAGAAAGATTGTGAGACGAGCAGCTCAAAAGGGGATCTAGGAATGCTGTGTGTTTGTAAATGTTAAGATTGACGTAACTATTAAGCATCCATGTGTAAATTGGAGTGAATAGTTGGACATATTCATTGTGGACTGGTTGGGGGTAAGAAGTATAAATAGGACTTATGACTATAGAGGTGGTATCAACAAACACGAGTCGATAGGATTGCTCAGAGAGTGGGTACAGATAAAGAAGAGAATTGCTGACTGAGCCCTTGAGCACTGTTGTAATTATTTCTTCATTAGGTGTACAACACCCATACGCAGTATTTTCTGTAATTAATATGTTATTGTGTTTCAAAATTAGCATATGCTTCTTGGAAAAAGCACACACATATATGCACAACAAAACTTACTTGGTTTCACATATTATTTTTTAAAAGTTACATTGCATCAAATGAATGAATAAGGGGTGTTAGGGTACTTTGGTTCTTTAATTACCTTCTAAAGTAAGTCACATTCTTCAGTGCTCTGTACAGCACTTGGTACAGTATTGCAACCTAATAAAAGTAATAGAATAAATGATAGTACCTCTCATTTTACTTCATTTACCTACTAGAAAAATACATAGATAATTAAATATTATAAAATTCATATTTCTGAATGGCCAATGTGATGAGAAAATGACTGGAGATGCATTCTCCATTTGACTTAGAGATGTGACTTTATCACAAAAGGTGTGTTTTCTATCTATAGTCATAAGACCAATTTAATCAAAATATGACTTTCTCTATACAAACCAATCAGTAATTGCTTTGTGTGAAATGGATTCTGGTAATTTATTAAGCATCCAATAACAGATTATTGATCATGCAAGAGAACAAGTAAGAGACAAAATGCCAAAGGGACCAGTAAATCAAAGAGAGAGAGAAATTTTCCGGCCATTGACTATAGAGAGAGACGTATTTAGAAATAATACAAGATGAAGAACTTGGAAATGGAGGATGGAAAAAGGAACTACCAAATGTGATGTTGGCTTATGGAAGTGGCCAACCACAAAGATTCTGAATTGGAACTCTGATGTCATAGTTTATAGCAAAGTAACTTAAATTCCATCTCACTGGCTTGGAAGATTTGAGGAGCACCTTTGATCTGGGAGCAGGAAAGCAGCTGGTATAACCTTCTGAAATCTTGTACCATCAACATGTCAGTGCTAGACCAAAGCAAAATGGAGAAGAATAGGCCAAATAGAAGAGTTTTCTTAAAATCTATCCCACAATGGTGCAGAT
The DNA here is from genome assembly GCF_033118175.1 of Dama dama. Taxonomy (NCBI): domain Eukaryota; kingdom Metazoa; phylum Chordata; class Mammalia; order Artiodactyla; family Cervidae; genus Dama; species Dama dama. Next base: position 54,804,548 of record NC_083700.1, read on the forward strand.
GATAATACTAGTTATAAATAGAGCACGTTAAAATTTACAAAGAACTTTTAACAAATGATCTCATTTAATTACTGTAACAAATCAATGAGTAGGCAGGTTATGCCAAATTATCTTCAATATGTCCAATTAGCAAATGAGGAAAATGAGATTTTGGAGAGGATTTATAATTACCAGTGGTCACACAATTTATGAAAGATTCACAAGCTGTCCTCTGGTCTCTCTGGCTTCACGATACTGCACGTTGATGCCATATATGGTAGGAAGAGAGATCATAGCCCTAGGTGTTTGCAATTGCTGGTGATATGTACCTGACACTATACCCTGAGCATTTGGACACAGTCATTTTGTAAGCCTTTGCCAAATATTCTTAAGAGGGAGGGCGCTAAATAGCAGACCTAGATGTTCTTTAAAGTGTCATTTGAATTGTTCAGAGTGAATCCATATTGCATTTGATTGATGAATATTATTAACTGTCTCAAGCGAAATCTTTCTTCAAAATCAGTTACAGGTGTTTGGGAAAAAAATGGCTTAACTAGCAAAACTCTAGTCACAAACTGTGAGAAGGATGCCTGAACTTTGAAAGACCCTAAGAAGATCATGTCTTCTGTGTCGTATTCAGAACACATTACCAAGAATAAAAACTTTGACTACATGTTCTTCATTGTGTTTTTTTGTACTTCCAGGGGAATTAGTTTTCCGTTGAAAATTCCTATTAGTTCAGTTCAGTTGTTCAGTCATGTCCGACTCTTTGTGACACCATGGACTGCAGCACGCCAGGCCTCCCTGTCCATCACCAACTCCCGGAGCTTACTCAAACTCATGTCCGTTGAGTCGGTGATACCATCCAACCATCTCATCCTCTGTTGTGTCCTTCTCCTCCTGCCTTAAATCTTTCCCAGTAATCATGGTCTTTTCCAATGAGTCAGTTCTTTGCATCAGGTGGCCAAAGTATTGGAGTTTCAGCTTCAGCATCAATCCTTTCAACGAATATTCAGGATTGATTTCCTTTAGGATAGACTGGTTGGATCTCCTTGCACTCCAAGGGACTCTCAACAGTCTTATCTGACACCACAGTTCAAAAGCCTCAGTTCTTCAGTGCTCAGCTTTCTTTATAGTCCAACTGTCATATCATACATGACTACTGGAAAAACCATAGTTTTGACTAGACGGACTTTTGTTGGCAAAGTAATGTCTCTGCTTTTTAGTATGTTGTCTGCTGCTGCTGCTGAGTCACTTCAATCGTATCCAACTCTGTGTGATCCCATAGACAGCAGTCCACCAGGGACCCCGTCCCTGGGATTCTCCAGGCAGGAACACTGGAGTGGGTTGCCATTTCCTTCTTCAGTGTGTGAAAGTGAAAAGTGAAAGTGAAGTTGCTCAGTTGTGTCCGACTCTTAGCGACCCCATGGACTGCAGCCCACCAGGCTCCTCTATCCATGGGATTTTCCAGGCAAAAGTTGCCTAGGTTGGTCATAACTTTTCTTCCAAGGAGCAAGCGTCTTAATTTCATGGCTTCAGTCACCATCTGCAGTGATTTTGGAGCCCTGCAAAAATAAAGTCTGTCACTGTTTCCATTGTTTCCCTGTCTAATTCGCCATGAAGTGCTGGGACCAGATTCCTATACTCACCAATTATTTCTTCCACTTGAGAGAGTTCTCCTTTCATCCTCATTGCACCAGAACTGGGCATTATATCAGTTTGTGCTTCACACAGGAATTAAAATCAGGCAACAGAACAAAAACCATAGACAATCTTCTCCTCCTGGAGAAACGACACAAAATTGAAGCACAATTATGAGCCCTTTTATTACTTATTACTGAGAGATATTCTCTTGAGTCATCTGCTGAGAAGAAACAATATAGCAAGGTTGTAATGATAATCAAGTTCATCCACCATGAATTGCTATGTAAATTCTAAATAATATACTTATATGTCCATTTCTTGATTTATCAACTTTAGATTGTATCTGTTTATGCCAAACTATAAAACATTAGTATTTTGACACACCTTTATCTCTGTTTCATTAGTTATACTATTTGTACTTCTAGCAGTTACATTTATAACTTAATAATGTATCTAGGCCTCTGCATGCATGCCTGCTAAGTTGCTTCAGTTGTGTCTGACTCTTTGCAACCCCATGGACTGTAGCCTGCCAGGCTCCTCTGTCCATGGGGATTCTCTAGGCAAGAATACTGGAGGGGGTTTCCATTTCCTATTCCAGGGGATCTTCCTGACCCAGGGATTGAGCCTGCATCTCCTGAATCTCCTGCATTGGCAGGCGGGTTTTTCACCACAATTGCCACTTGGCCTTCTACTTATTCTTTATTTATCAATTTAGAGAGTATCAACTGACTCATTAGACAAGCAGGATAATTAGTGAACCTAGCATTTTCCATCCATTTTCCTCCTCCTCCTCCTCTACATTTTAACTCTTGTTAACCATACTATTGTTGTGGCTATTATTCTGTCACTAAGTTGTGTCCAACTCTTTGCAACCCCATGGACTGCAGCACACCAGGCTTCTTTGTCCTCCACTGTCTCCCGGAGTTTACTCAAATTCACATCCACTGAGTCAGTGATGGTATCTGTCTCATTCTCTGCTGCCCCCTTCTCCTTTTGCCTTCAATCTTTCCCAGCATCAGAGTCTTTTGCAATGAGTCAGCTCATTAGAAACCACAGTAACCACAATATTACATTTACACAATTTGTAACTATAATTGTCTGCTGTGCTTTGTCTGTAAGTTGATTCTATAAATTAAAAATAAATAAACACATATATAATATCATTGTAATGCATATATGATTCTCCTCAGATCTAAGTGAAGCCATTGGATCCACAAAGAAAATTATGTTTATCTGTGTCACTTAATTTCTACCCCTTGAAGGAGAATATCTATTCTAAACATCAATAGCAGGTGAATTCTTATATCTTAGTCATGCACCTTATAGTGTGTTTGCTATTGGGACTATGACTTTGCATCTGTTTTATCTTATAACTGCTTAATGCCTCTATTTTCCTCATTGAGAAAGGGAAAAGACACATGACTTTATTTGATTAATTTTTGAATCATGTGATTTGTAATAGAATTGTCTTGCTTATTAACAACTTTTCCATATAGCACTCTCACTAATTTTGCCCATAGCTGATTAAGTTGGCTATATAACTGTCTTCTCTTTTTGCTGTCCTATATTGGTATTATTGTGCTTCAATTATACTTTTCAGAATTTCTGTTTTGTTTTGCTGGAATACATCCTCAAGTTTGTGTGAGATTTCCAATAGGATTGATAGTTACTTGTTAGCTTTTACTCCTAATTAAAAAGAATGATGTCAATCTGGTTTTTGATCCTTTGTAAATAATCTATGTTTTCCCTCTGGGACTAAGGATTTCTCACTGCTCTTAAGTTCTGAAATTTCATTAAAATGCATCTAAGTCTTTATTTCAACTTGCCTAGTCAATTATATCTTCAGCCCAGATAAATCTCCTTCTATAATTTATTTGATTATATCTCCCATCTGTGGAAATAATGTTTTTCTCAGGAATGTTAATTTGTTATTTTGGTCTATTCTGGATTGACTTTTCCTGTCTTTTATATTGGCTCATGGTTTCTAGTCTCTTATTACTTAGTTCTGGTAGGTTTTTTTCAGTTTTGTCTTCCAAATCACCCAAATTCATTTTCAACCACACTCATTCATGATTGAATTCTTCTACTGTGCTTTTTAATTTTAAAAATCTTATTTAATTTTTAAAAAAAATCTGTCTAACTTCCTGATTACTTCTCTTTTAGAGTGGTCTACATATACTCAGGGATATAATATCTTCATGAACATCTCCTATGAATTAGATTTTCTTTTAGGATCTCTTCTGTAGCTTAAACTAGTTCTATTTCCCTAGGGTTATCTGTTATATTCGTTTACTTTTGATAACCCTCTTTAATGCTATTGGTTACATAGATGTTATTAACATGAGTATATGAGGACCGTGTACTTAACATAAATTGTGGCAAGAATATTATTGTCACTCCTGTACTTGATTTTACCAAATGACTCTTCCCCTTCCTGGTGAGGCTGACAGGGGGCCGTGCTTGTAGAAATCAGTCTTCCTTGTGGAGTGTATGGGCAGGAAACAGGCGGGCACGTTCAGTACTTCCAACCATTCTATTGAAAGGGAGAATTTACTCTGGGGTCAGAGTAAAGTGCTTTCTTTACTTCATTCTTGTGCCAGGCTGGAGCTGTCTTTCTACCCATCCTCAAACTCCACCTCTGCTTTGGACTATTGCGTGGGTCAAGAATTATCTCCAGCTCAGGTCTTTCTTTAATCCCATTTTCCCAATAAAGACCCTCTGAGGCAAATTTAACACTTTGTTTAGAAATAGTTTCCTAAGTATTCAATTAAGATAGGGGCAGGTGTTACTCTGTTCCTGTATAGAAGGTGGAGGGATCAATAACCCCAGCTGTTTTATAGACACTCCTTTATTTAATTGTCCTGAACCATGCACCAAAGCCCATTTCTGATTATCTCTCCTGCCAACTCCAGAACTGAATCTTTCTGAGGTTCCTTGGGAAAATGTCTCTCATCCCACTAGACTGGAATCAGTATGAGATCAAAGATCAACTTTTGTTCCCATTATGTATCCAAAGTCTATAAAAGTATCTAGCACATGATTGACAATCAATGAATGTTTGTTGGACTAATGGATGAACAAATATATTAACTGATTTTAAAGTATTCTTTTTAATATATTTTTGTTATTTCAGTAGGAATTTTCTGAACTGTGGATAGGTCCTCAGATCATTTTCAAATTGATTGAATTTCTAATGAGTTATTAAAATTATAATTGTGAACATTATGTACAAAGCTTATGATATAATATTCACATAAAAGAATCAAAACCATTAATTGTTTATATACTATGATTACCACTTGTAAGATACTACTCAGTTTGTGTATTTGTGTGTGTGTGTGTGTGTGTGTGTGTGTGTGTGTGTGTGTGTTTACAGGGACTAGGAAGAACACCACATAAATGTAAATATAATTTGTTGAGTTTCTAGGGATTGGGCTTCATGTTTTCTTTTTATTTACATTTGCTATAATAGTATTTGTTCTGTAATAAAAACATCAAATTAAATTAAATGCCACAAGAAAGAGATACCACAGTCTTGAGTGATGTAACATGAAAAATATATTTTACCCTGGCAATGAGAAAAGCCCTCTAGTGTCTAATCTAAAGTCTTTCTTTGTCATTTTTGTTTAAGTTGCCTTTCCATCCATGACCTTTACAACTGGCCTTGCCAAACTAACCCTAACACCCTTTATAATAATTCAATATTATCTTCTTAGGTAATCATTATATCCATTCACTGAAGAAATCTTAAATAAATATTCCTGGGTATGTGCTGAAATCTAGGAATACAAAAACAAATAAGTCTATATGAGTTTAAGATCATAGCCTAGTGATTTTTAAATGGGAATTCAAAAAGTTTCTACAGTCTTCCTGTGTGTTTGCTGCCTTTAAGAAATTCTTCTCAGTCTTCACTGTGTCTTTTGTCATAGATCTAACTATAATTAATGAAAGTCTAATTTTGTGAGTTTCAAGGAAAAATGCACAGCAGAAATAAGAACAGGGAAAGGGAGGGGGAACTAAAATGAACAGAAAGAAAAGAGAGAAATAAAAGCAAATACAGAAATTATATTAATGCGTTGAGATATTAATATATAGGGAAATTTGAGAGAAAGAGTGTCTTTCTTGGTAAAATATAATCAAAACAATGAAAACTCCCCATAGATGCTGTTTCACTTTGCAAATTATATACTCTCATTTTATTTCTATGCTCTTATGGATGATTTTACTTGCTTTGTGGTGTCATTCACTTGTTTCTGTATATTGCTTGTATCATTTCTATGGCCACCTATGTGCTATATGAGAAAGTCCAATATATTATGCTTAAAGAAAGAGTAAAAGGTGGTTTTGACTGAGAGGTTAAGGGATTTTTCTATATTAAGGTTCATAATTTTATCTCATGAATTTTATGATATCTATTTTGGTTCCCATGGAAGTGTTATCTCTAACTTATCTAAGTTCTCCATCAATAAGGTTTCCAGAAAATTAAGCTATTGCAATAGACAAGGGATTGATGTACTTTTAATGGAATTTCCCTATGAATTTATGCCTCTACCATAAGCTCAGGTGGTTAAATAGCATCTCTATTCCTTCAGCTCTTCATGCCAGAAATTTGGGACTCATTCTTGACAACTTCCTCTCTCTCCATTCCTATATCTTGTACATCACAGGTCTTATTGATCTGACTTTCAAAATGGATCTTGATTCCTTCCAGGGCTCCTTGTTTCCACTGTCAGCATTCTGATCCTGACTTAGACCTTGATCATCTCACAAATGACATGGTTCACTGAAATCACTTCCTAATTACACTTCGAACTGTCTCTCTTGATCCCTTCCTTCAATCTATTTTCTATATAGCAGTAATGACAGTGTTTTTCAAAAGCTGGAATTTAACCACATGGCTCCTCTGCTTAAATCTTTTCAATGACTTCCCATTACTCCTGAAACAAAACTCTGAATCTTTACCATGCTCTCCAAGAAGCAGTCTCTTAATCTTACTCCTTTCTTTTGGTGAGTAGAAGAGCTCTTTTATACTTCTGGCATTTTGTATACATCCCTTTCTTCCTTTTTTTTTTTTTAAGTTAAATAAATCCTATGTATGATTCAGACTTCTGATTAACTGTCATTCCTCAAAGAAGAATTATTGGACTCTTTCCCTCTTCCTAAGTTCCCACAGGGTAAGTATATAATAATCAGGCTATTTTTTATTATTATTTGTTTAATGATTATCTCTCCTGCACAGCCTTTAGCCCCATGAGGAAACAGATCCAGATACATTTTGTCATTGTATTTTCAGTAACTATAACTGTGCCCAGCTTAAAGTAGTAGCTCAAAAAAATATTTGGTGAGTAAATGAATGATGATGGTCCTTAGCCTGACAGAGGTAGCAATGGCAAATTAGGGCTAGTCTCTAAGCCATGAGATTGTTCAATTTAACAGAAGCTATCCTGGATGTCTTTTTCTTAAATTGCTTTGAATATTTATCTAGTCAGAACTGTGGTCATTCTGGTCACAAAAGGGCTTTTCTGAAATTTGAAGAAATTCTGTGGTTCCTCAAACAATCTGAAGCAACCGAAGTAAGGAAAGATGACCCAGTCCAACAAAGTAGCAGCTGCCTGTTCTTGTTTTTTAATTCAAATGACAGCATGCATGGGTAATATGTAATAAGCATTTATCAGTGTGCTAATAATATTCAGAATTCTATTAGGTGACATGATGAGGAAGCTCAAGATAGATGGAGTTGTTATATATTTTGTGTCTTGACTGTGCCTGCTATTAAAGTCAGTTTAGTGGTCTATTAATGTGTCCATTAGAAACCCAATTTCTTACCTTAGTCATTTTAAATCTCATCTGTCTAATAACTTAGTATATGTTATTAGCCCAAATTTGAACATTTTATACCAACTATAATTCTTAGTTGTTAAATCTGTTTTAACTTATTGGTGCCACATTAAAACCTTAATAGGTGGAATAATTGGCTCTCATAACAATTTGGAGTAAGAGAAGTCAGGAATGAGTGCTGTTTTCAGATACTTGAAAAGCTATGAATGAATCCCCTTTGCCCTCTGAAAAGCTATGAATGAGTTGCCTTTGCTTTCTACTGCATCTTCCCACCCCTGCTGATTTTGTATTCTCCCAGTTTCCCAAGCCAGTCCTAATTGGATCCAAACAGGAGTCATTAAACCTGGCCTGGCTCTGGGGAAACACCTTCCAGAGTTTCACAGGAGAATCTCCCTAGGAGCATCCAGTCAATGGTACAAAATGATGGGCTTTAGATGTTCTTGCTTCAGAGGGAAAAGCCTGAGGCCATCCTCAGGGAGAAAATTGATTCACCAAGACTTCTGAGTATTCTGCAGTCCTGTGGCATTTTAAAACTCTTCTTTACATTTTAATCTTATGCATGAAAAGCCACCCTCCCACCAATTTGTGTGTCTATTCTATTTCTTAAAAGCACCCAAAGCATCACCCCCTGAATGGCAAAATCAGCTTCCCCACCCCCCAAAATGGACTCCTAGGTTCAGGTCTTCTTGAATTGTAATCTTGCAGACAAAAGTAGGCCAGGTCAACATGTGTCAATGTGCGACAGGATCAGATACATACATTGCTGGACTCTTGAACCTGTTTATCCTCCTTGCCTACCTGCAAAGTCTCTGGTGCATCCTGTACGTCTTTGAGTGTCTTCTCCTCTCTAACTGAGAGAAGCAAAGCCTTCTGGGCTCCATTAAAATGGCTTTAGGAAAGCAAGAAACAGATGGAAAATAAATGGGTTCAAGTGCTCCAGGGACCCAATTGCTGCTGCAGAAAGCAGAAATGGAGTATCTAAAGAGCAAAAGAGTATACTTAACTTTTGTCTTTAAATTTTGCGTTGAGACAGAGAAAGTATCATGATGAAGAATCAGAGGTTCTCTCTCTAGTGCAAATGACACATAGACTGAATTCTAGTTAATACCAAATGTTCTCTAGATTCTAGAGGTAATTTACTGATGGCTCTAACAGTGTGCAGGGTGAAAGGTACGTCCTAAGTTTGATTCCTGGCAAAGCAATTTTCTCCTACATTCAGAACTGTTTCATAGGGAGAAGAGTATCTTTGAGAGACTAATGAATTTGAAGTCAGACTTGGTTTCTGACCTTACTGTTGCTATAACAAGAGCAACACACACCTGAGGTCTGTAGTTCCCTGCCCCATGCTCTCAGGTAAATGATTGACATCCTCTGTGAACTCAAATCCTTTCACCATCCCCATTTCATAATTCTCACCAATTTCTAAGTAAAAGTTGCTTTAGATACCACTCCCAGGCCCTGAGGCCTTGTTCTCCTTTAAGTCCTTACAGCTTTAATTCACGAGGCCAATGTAATTTGGAGTACAAGGAAAATCCAACCAGCAATACAGCATAAGGTGAGCTCATAAATTTGGGAGAATGAATTTTGCCAAGAAGTCAAGAGCCTTAGTAAATGGTGTTCTTGCCAAAATATGCTGCTTTCTAGGAAACAATTAATGATAAAGAGTGTTTCTTGAGTTCTCACTTTGGGACAGGTACTGTTCTGAGTGCTCCCCTTGAATTTACTAATTTAATCCCCTCCCCCCTCCCCACAATTGCTATGAAGAAGATCCTATTTTTCAATCTCATTTTGCAGATGAGGAGAGTACAACACAGAGAGGTTGACTGACTTGTCCAAAGTCACACTGATGTTGACCAAGGCTAACTGTCTCCAGAGCATAGGTACTTGACCACTAGGAAGTGCTGTCACTTGAAACAAAGACAGCAGACTTTGCTGGTTGCCTGGGCATCCTAGCTAAATATAAATCTAGCCTCATGCAGAGCAACAGGTCCAGTTGAGTTTTACTGATACACTCTCTGCACTATAACTTGTGTACAATGGCTTGGGGCTACCAGGAACATATCCGCTGAGGTTTATTGCCTGCCAGTCTAGGATTTACAACCTGCATATGGTAGTCGTGTGTTTTTAACATCCCCCTCATGTATATTTTCTCAGTGAGATAGCAAGTTTCCCAAAGATTTGTGTGTAGCCCTTTATTTCTCTTGTATGTTCCTTATTCATAAAGCTTTGGGGCTTAGTAAGTGGTTTTGACTGACTTTCAGCAACTTTGCATGGTGGTCACAGTGATCATATTTGCAAAATGAAAAAAGGGTTTAGTTCCATGGTTCAGCTGCTTAAGAATTTTATTCCAGATTCTGAGGCTTTATTCTTAGTCTGGTTTTATAAGACAGCAAACCAACAGACATTCAGTGTACATTTATTTATGTATTTATTTATTTTTATTGAAGTATAGTTGATCTAAAGTCAATGCATATTTTTTTTTTTTTTTTTTTTTTTTTTAGTGTTCTCCATCAGAAAAGGCCAGCAGCTAGGTACAGAAGGCTCCAAAGGCAAATAAGACACGGATCTTCAGGAACTCACAATATAGTGGAGATTAAGTTAAACAATATGCCTCTAGAGGGATGGATATCTGCCTGGAAGAATCTGGAATGGCTCCTTGGAGAAGGTAGAATTTAACTGAACTTTGCAAAAAGCAATAGAATTGAGAATATATAGAACAAAGAAGTTTCAATAATTATCACCCTTGCACGTGAACAGGGGTAGAAATTTCAGCCTAAGTTGATGCACCCATCATAAGAAAAAGTTTTTCCTATTTCTATCTTGGAACTTTAACTGGGATAATTTGTTCTTCCAAAAAAAAAAAAAATTCTGTATGATTTAAGAAAGGAAGAACTGATCATTTCACAATTTACTTGGAATGAGGATTGGGAGGACTAAATTGTTAAATGCTTTGCATGTGTGAAACAGAATGTTAAATGCTTTAAAATTGTATTATTTAATTCTCACATAAATATAAGAAAACCAAGTCTTAAAAATAAAAGTGACTTTCTCAGAGCAGAAATTTAAACTCAGGTATGTCTGAATCCAAAGTCCATATACTAACAAAAAGTATACCTCATTCTGTCAAATTATCTGAGCTTCATCTTGCTATGGGTTCTTGTTTATTTTTCTCTGTGAACACTGCATTTATAGGAAATTTTTAAAATGTATAAGTTCACTTTTATTCAGTGTGCATCCAAGTTTCACATTAACTGCCTATTTTTCTTTTCTTTTTCACCCCAAGGTTTTTTTTTTTTCAGCTAAAACTTTTCAACCTTCTGTGATCTCTTTATAACTGCCTTTAGAATGCATAATTGTGCTCGATCAATTTGTTAGAGGCTTTTGAAGTGTTAAAAAAACTACATTAAAATTATTTTCTTTCAGGTTTTATGTTAATGAACATAGGTGCTATTCAGAGCAAAGTCAGGGTGTCAAGGGAACTTTAGTTAAAGTTATTCATACATAAACTAAAAAAGGAAACATCTTTAGTGGAGGAAAAATACATTTAATGAGTAAGTACGGCACACAATTCCTCCTTTCAAAAATGTCAGCTTGTATTGAACCTCCATTCTAGATATCTTACAATTACTTTGTCAACAGAAGGTAGAGCAGTGATGGATGACGCATTGGTTCTTGAAACCAAACTTTCTGTGAGTTACTTAGGCTGAAACTAAGTGCTTTTACATTCCAGTCTTATTGATGATAGTGGTTTTATATTTATCACCCTGTCATTTCAGTTGACTGTATCAGGCTCTTCCCTGTAAGAATATAGACACTAATGGAGGTGTGTCCTTAGTGCTGGGAAGGGTCACAGATCCATTCTGCTAACACAGTCAGGGCACAGACTGTTTCCCGTGGAAGCTTGGAGGCAGCTTTTCCCATTTCAAAAAGAGATCAGTAAAAGGGGCCTTAAAAGGCCTTTGGAAATTGTCTTCTTACTGGCTCTCTTTTGACCATGACCCATCCTTGCAGTGCTGCACACAGAGGCATTCGGCTCTCACTAATGGAACGTTACTATTTTGCTGCCTCCCCTATAATAGGAAGAATTCTACCAGGACCTTGGTGAGTCCAGGACCTGATTGCAACACTTTATTTATAAGAAATTCTGTCAAGAATCAATAATAGTCTTGGGTCTCAAGTTCTTTCTTTAATAATACTTTGATATGATTTGTCACAAGCTCGCCCAGAGTATCCACCAGATTTTATTACTTACCTTGCAGCACAGTGTCTTATCTTTGAGTCATGAGATCAGCCATGGGGAGACCTTTAAAAAGCTGTATTCTTTACTGTTTGGTTATTACAGAAAGTCTATATGACTCAATAATATCTTTTATAGGGTGTGCTGTCACATCTTCACACAGACGTTTAACCCCAATGTAGATATACTGGATGCCTGGAGGCCATTTCAGTGACATGGACATTGTTTTTCATGATTGGCTGCCTGATGTATCAACAGAAGCAAAAATAGAACTATACGAAAAGCACAATGAAAAGAATACCAAAAACACTCCCACCGTAACAAAGAACGTTGACTTATTCTCCCAGCCTGGCTTTTCTGACTGGATCTTAAACTAAATGTCCGTTTTGACAGAGATTTTGTTTAGAGTCCAGAGTTTTAGGTTTTTATTACCTGAAAGCAGCAGAAATTTGGAGATGAATTTAGATTCCTTTCCTGTATGTGGTCAGCTCCTCAGGTTTCACTGTACATCTCAATAAATGCGCTCCTCCTACATCAGTAGTGTGCGCTACAGCAAGAGCTCCAAAGATATTTTGTACCGCTCAGCCGTGGAATTCGTACTGTTGCAGCTAATGCCTGTTGGTAAATGCTTGTATCATTACATGTTGTATTTACACAACTGTATATTGTCAGCCTAAGGTTTCGTCTCTCCAATCTGTTTTTCTTCTCTGGAAGAAAATAGCAGAAAATGTACTAATACTCACTGCAGACAAAACACACACATACACACATACTCAAGCACTCACAAGCAGACACACATGCAAACCGAGATTTCAAAATGGTAATCATTTTGAATTTTGAAATTAGAGGAAATGAGGGCGAAACACTCCTTACAAAGTTATTATTTTAGATCTTTCATCTGTCTCCAAATTGGTACTAATTTTCAATGTAGATTTTAAAAAAAAATTTTGGTATGTGAGCAAACATTTTATTTAAAAAGTTTTCTGTTTTGTTCCCACGGCTGCTGCAGTTGTTGCCCAAGGGGAGTCTTCTAACGAGGCCAGCTGCTTTCTCCAGCAGTTTGGATCCTGGCTGACCGTGCACACGGCCTGAGCAGTGACACCCTACCCAGGCTCAGCCAGGAGCGTGCTTTCACTGCCCAGAAGATGTGTGAGCTAAATCGCTTCAGTTGTGTCTGACTCTGCAATCCCAAGGATTATAGCCTGTCAGGCTCCTCTGTCCATGGAATTTCCCAGGCAAGAATACTGAAGTGGGTTGCCAATTTCCTACTCCAGGGAATCTTCCTGGCTCAGAGATTGAAACTGCCTCTCTCTCGTATCTCGTGAAGCAGTAGGTGGATTCTTTACAAGACATCCTGACTTGATTTCCTTGCCTTGTCCAGCATAAGCAGAGGCACTAAAGCCAGTAGGCCCTGATGATCCGACTGCTGGCTCTGGCTGTGACCCACCACCCTACTTTGTCTCTCTCCTCTATTTTAGATCAACACACCTTTCAGTGCAGACTCGGGACACTTCCCAACCCCCACTCAGTTTCTCTCCTTAGACTGGACTTGGGCTGAAGCTAAGCCTAGCTCAGGAATGATAGGTCTCTGCTCCTGTCACTGCCCTCCTCAGCCTCCCCAACAGGGAGAAGTGGTAGGAATGTTCAAGAAATTGCTCTGGACTTGACTCAGGATCCCTTGGTTTACCTGTAAGATTGTGTCCAAGGCAGGAAAAGGAATCTATAATTGCTCAATACGTACTGTATGCTAAAATCTGAGCCAGGCTTCTGTGTACACTAGCTCCTTTCATGCTTATACCATGCTCTCCAAGATACAAATGAGGAGCCCTTCATTCAGAGAGTTTGCTGCCCTTATGAAAATGGAAGTGTGGGAACTGACCTACAGATTGAAACGGGTTTGACTAAAATTCATCCTTTCTCTACCCAAATTGCCAAACCATGCAGTTAGCCTCTTGCATACTATCATCCATGGACCATTGTCCCTTGGAGATCCTCACAAGACTACTTTCCAGCCCATTCCCCACGTCACCTGTGCCCTCCGTTCTCTTCCTATTCAAATGCCAGCTCAGTCCTACATCTCTGTGAATTCTTCTCCAATGAACTGATTCAGGCTTTTGCTATTTTTTCCAAACTCTTTATTTTGCAATAATTATAGATTCACATGTGATTGTAAGACCTAGTGGAGAGATATCCTCTATACTCTTCACCCAGTTTCCCTCAGTTATTCATAGTATAGAATCACAAATGGGATGTTGATACTGAAACACTTCACCTGCCTTCTTTAAAATTCACCAGTTTCATATGCACTCATGTCTGTGTGTCTGCATGCCTGCACAAGCATATGTGAGCATGTGTGTGTATATTTCATCCCAGGCCACTTTATCACATGTGTAGATTCACGTGATAATCACCACAATTAAGATACACGGCCATTCCATCACAGAACCCCTTGTGCTGCCCTCATACTGCCACCGCCACTTTCCTATCTACGCTTACCAGCTCCTGGCCATCTCTCATCAGTTCTCCACTTCCACTTTGTTGTCATTTCAAGAACATTATGTAAGTGAAATTGTATGGTATGTCACCTTTGAGGGTAAATTTATTTAGCTTTGAAAATTCTGTTCTTGACTGAAGCATATTTTGTATAAAATTATTCATTTATTTGAAACTAATTGTAGGTCACCTGCAACTCACCAGGTACTTTGAGATACTAGACATACAACAGTGAGCCACACTGACAAACATCCCTGTACCATATAATTGGGTCCTTATTTGTGGTGCAGTGTATTGCTCTTGATGTATATTTCTTATCTAAACTTTCATTCCATCAATAGATCTTAAGCTTCCTGACAGCAGAGAGCCCATCACACAACCATTCTGTTTTTACACATGAGGCCCAGAATCACAAACTTTGACTGAGCACACAGAACTTAGACTTATGGTACAGGGAGGAGGCCACAGAGATCATCTGGTCCGTTCCCCTGTGAAAAGAATTTTAAGGGAGGGGACATTATTGCTCTCCTAACACTTGGAAGGGCCTTGCACTAAACAATGACATGTAAAACAATTTAAACATAGCTCCTTTCACAAGGCATTTCAGTCTTCAACACCCCTCCCTCAGAGAGCTCATACTGTCAGTCTCCATGCTCCCAACAGTAGAAGCTTAACCTCTACAATTGGTCTGTGCAACAGATGCACAGCATCTTCCGAGTGAGATCTGCACATCACAGGAGAACAAGGCTCATTATTGTGCAGATGGCAGCCTTGTTCCACTCACGCAGCACCCATGACTGTATCAACACCAGCCTCCCCTTGTGGTCACTGTGCAGTTCTCTGTGTGGAGGATAAAATAACAAGTTCTTCCCTTTCTCTTAATCATGGAGATTTTGTGAGGACCTTCTGGAGACCTTGTGATGATTCCTCTAATCTGGTGCAGAGGTGAGAAAAATGAACTTAATAAGCTTTGTAAACGTTGATCAGCTTCCACAATTGGTCACCAGCAGGGAGAAGGGTACGACAGAGGATGAGATGGTTGGATGGCATCACCGGCACAATGGACATGGGTTTGGGTGGACTCCGGGAGTTGGTGATGGACAGGGAGGCCTGGTGTGCTGCAGTTCATGGGGTCGCAAAGAGTCGGACACAACTGAGTGACTGAACTAAACTGAAATTCAAGTCTACAGAAAATGAATTTCTAATGTAGAATGTGACTGTTATTATAGTCTCGTAGATTCCTATCAAGAAACAAACCAAGAGGAGTGAGTTCTATTGTGAACCGTTGTGTCAAAAGTTTTGTGATTACAGAATTGAATTTCCCAGAAGTACATAATTATTTAAATTGAGTTATTTTCCTCCTCCCCAATTATAAGTCTATTGTCTCTTTATTATATAAGAATTGTTGACAAAGAATGGAAAGTTAAAACTTTTCTGAAGGATGTTGTATTCAGTTTTCTGTGTAATAGAACTTCTGGAAACCCCAGGATACATAGTAAATTGATTCCAAAATATAACCATTGTCCTGATAGGATTCTCAGGAGGAGAATGCAGTTTTTATCTCAGCACCTTCAGAATACTGACTTGGCACAATAATCTATTTGCTGACTCTAAAATGATAGAATGAATCCTTGTAGCAAATGATACATTGAAAAGATGAGAAATGAAGTAATCCATGAATCTGAAAAGATTCCTTTATTCAGTATATCATCTGTTCAGAGGATTGAGTTGTTGGCATCAGATGAAGCAGATAAGCTTACTAGCAAAGTGGAAATGTGGACTTTTTTATCTGGCTCTTGATGAATTAGCTGGCCTTGCTGGTGCTGCCCAATGTGCATCTTTCTTAAGTTTTGTGTTTTAGGAATCACAGTTTCATTGGAGGCTAAATGATCTAGATTTGGCAATAAAACATTTTTGTAACCACTAGTACAAAGAGGAAGTTTAAGTACAATAAAATGGACTTGGCCTGTGATTCATTTGGGTATAGTTTAAAATGATACCCAATCCTGAACTAATCCCATCTTCCACAACAGTTTCACTATCTGTCCATCATTTGGAGAATTGAGTACAGAATCTATCAGAAAGTAGACTGCTCTCTGCTGAGAGTCTACTTGGACTTCAGAAGTTGTTTGGGCCTGCTCTCTTTGGTTGAGATTGTGAAGGAATAAGCCATGATTGTGGGAGGATATTCCATTTTGTTAATTGACATTATTCATGCATCAGATGAAGAAATCTTACTTTTTGCAATTTACATGTAGTACAGTGAAGAACTGGTGCTCATGAATGAATTGTTTGGCTCCCATTGGTTCTGGAAAGATTTGGGGAAAAAAGAATTTCTAGAACAATAAGCAAAAATGAAAAAAAAAGTAGCCTGAGAGATTTCTAACAAATTCTTTCAGTTGCTATTTAGAAGACCATAATTATAGCATTCCAGATAATTATTAGAGAAGATTTAGTGGGAAAGGTAAAAACATTTTTATTCATTACCGTAATTTTGTCTTAGAAGGAATTTTAATATTTCTGCCAGGCCTTAGAGGGAAGAAACTAAAAGAACAATAAAATGCTTACAAAAGTTACATCTAGAATTTACTGGGGTTATTACCAGTTTAAACAGAAACTAAATGTCTTTTAAGAATGAGGCAGAAGCCATGTTAACTGGCATTAATGTAGATACGATGAATGAAATTGTCTGAACAGATGACCTTGTTTGGAGTTTGTGGAGTGATGCTCTTGATGGTGATTGCCATTTGTATCCAGTTGATAGACTGAGAATATGTGACATGAATATGTGACATGATGTGCCATGAGGGAGGAAATAAGCCAAGGACAGTGGTGTTGTGCTCAATCATGTCCAACTCTTTGGGGCCCACTGGACTACAGCTTACCAAGCTCCTCTGTCCATGGAACTTTTTTTTTCAGGCAGAAATACTGGAGAGAGTTGCCATTTCCTCCTCCACAGGATCTTCCTGATTCAGGAATCAAACCCATGTCTCTTGCATCTGCTGCATTGTCAGGCAGATTCTTTACCACTAAGTTACCTGGGAAACCCCAGGAGAGTGGTGTTGTATGCCCTAAAATGGAACAGCAGGATGTTTGTTACTAGAAGTACAATTTGCCAAGTGGTTTATTTTCACTCCAAACAATTGTAGGTGAGTCATAATTTACTGTTAGACTTTTGGTGGTGCACTTTTCATGTCTTGTGATAAACATCCTATATTTTGAGATTCTTTGTCAAGTAATTGGTTATGACTAACCTGACTGACTGAATTTTTCTCTTTTTTTAATTGTACTTTTTTGTATACAAACACTGTGCTAAATACTTTCTACATGTATCTTCCTCCTAGGATCCAAACAATGACAATATTATTATCACTTTCATTTTTTAAGTGTTGGAACAGAAAGCTAGAAGAACCCAAGTTCCTACCATAAATAGGACTGGCCACCTACATCTCCTTTAAAGAACAGTTGTATTAGACTTTTCTTCTTATGTAGCTAAACTTAATCCTAACTGATATACTAACCCATTAAAATTCCAAGGAAAAGGGGAATTGGGGCAATTTTATGTACTAGACAATTTATATGTAATAACTCATATAATTCTGACACCTAGAAATGGTATTTTTTATTTTCATGTCATAGTTAACAAAGAATCTCAGAGAACTTAGCTTACTTTAATGATGAGAATTTGGGAATCCAGAAAAGTTTTTTAACTTCACACAAGTGATAAATATAAGTCAACCACAGGTCTTTATGGTTCCAAATTCCATGCTTTTAATTAGACTGTGTTGCCTTAGACTATAAAACCAAATTTAAATGGTTTCTGTCTTTAATATCACATGATTACCCAAACTGGTTGAGAAAGGAAGAAAGGGTAAACAGACAAACCTGTTGTTGCCCATGGAAAGTGAGTTGGCATTATTTGTTAAGTGAAGAATGAATAAATGATAACTTTCTTTTCACCAGTTCTACTGCAAGCATCTATACATGATGTAAAACAACAACTGCAACAATATCAGAACTTTAAAAAAAACACTCAAAACCATTAAAACAAAAAATACCCATTGAGAAGACTGAGAATCCCAGGCACAGAGGTAAACTAGAATCTGGCAGGAAATGTAGATTTGGGGATGAAGTGAAAATCTCGTAGAATCGTGAGACCACCCCCATATGAGCTCTACTACTATGTTCAAGTCCAAAATGCTAGCAGCAGAGGGGGATTTGGAGGATACTTCTCTAGTGAAATTAAACTAGTACAGACCTACAGATGACAATAGTTAGATGTCCCAGTGAAAAAGCCAGCCGGTCACTCTTGTGCTACAGAGGCACTCATTAGTTGACAGCTACATTAATGTATGGTTTCCCATCAAATTTTTAATGCCTAACTACAAACAGAGAACTAAGAATGATTAGATACTATAATACAGAGAAACAAAGAACAAAACCGATAAGAAATCCGGACAATGGGAAGAATGAATATCTTTCACTAATGAATCAACAATGGAAAATGGAACAATTTGAGAAAAATAAAGTGTTTTTAAAATTAATTTATGATAGCCAAATTTTAATAAAAGTGTTATACGATACAGTCAGAAAATATCCCAGAAAGAATGAAAATAGAAAGAGATGAACAGATGAAATGTTTTGGAACACCTTATGAACCCAAAATGAGGTCTAACATAGACTTAAGAGGCATTCTGGAAAGAGAGAACAGAGAAAATAAAGACAAGGAAGTTATTTTAAAAGAATACAGGGATTTAAAATTAACCCAAAAACTAAAGAATATAAAGTGGGAATTCTTTCTGTGCTCCTAGAAGAATAATTGGACAAAAGATCACACTAAAGTGAATTGTAATGAAATTTTGGAATACTACCAATAAGAGGATGACACTAAACTTCTAGGCTACAATGTTGAGAGATAGAAGAGTAGAACTATAAAGTTTGGAGGATAGAGAGATTTCTAAACCTCCTTTCCTCTGGATGCTATTAGAGGATGGTGCTCCAACAAAACATGGTAAAAAAAAAAAAACCCAGATCCAACATTGCAGAAAGGATAAGGTATTTCTTAGGATGTCTTAAAAGGGAATACAGGAGGCACTACTATGTAGCATGCCTAAGAGTTGCCAGTCCATATTGAAACCAGAAAATACAGAATTCCAGATTGTGAGATGAGAAGGCATTGTTTTGTTAGATCTGACTGGGTGGGAAATTATAGGAAGAGACACACTTTGAGTCAGTAATTCAGTAGAGATTTAAAAGAAGCCAAGCAAAAGAAGAAATTGTGTAATTATTTATTTTAGAAAATGATAAGTTGAACAATAAATAAATGTAAGCAGAGTCAACTACTTGCCTCACCAAGGAATATATGTGCATAGTAGCAACAAAAAAGATTGTGGATATGAATAAACTACAAGTTGTTAAAAATCTACTGCAAAGATCAAATAAAGAGAGAATGAAATTATGCCTGTATGTATCTACTTTTGCTTCATTGACTACACTAAATTCATTGACTGAGGGGATCACAAGAAATTATGGAAAACTCTTAAAGAGATAGGAGTGCCAGACACCTTACCTGCCTCCTGAGAAACCTGTATGCAGGTCAAGAAGCAATAGTTAGGACCGGACATGGAACAACGGACTGGTTCCAAATTGGGAAAGGAGTATGACAAGGTTGTATATTTTCACCCTGCTTATTTAACTTACATGCAGAGAACATCAAGCAAAATGCTGGGATGCATGAATTACAAGTTGGAATCAAGATTGCTGGGAGAAATAGCAACAATCTCTGATACTCAGACAATACTCTATTGGCAGAAAGTGAAGAGGAACTAAAGAGCCTCTTGAAGACAGTGAAAACGCTGGCTTAAAACTCAGCATTAAAAATCCAAGATCATGGCATCCTGTCCCATCACTCCATGGCAAATATAAGAGGAAAAAGTGGAAGCAGTGACAGATTTTATTTTCTTGGGCTCCAAAATCACTGTGGATGGTGACTGCAGCCATTGGCAGGGCTGTGTTCCCTCAGGTCAAACAACAGGGAAGGATCACAGCCCCGCCCAAAACAGAAAATTGGATTAAAGATTTACTGAGCATGGCCCCGCCCATCAGAATGACACCAAGTTTACCCCTCAATCAGTCTCTCACATCAGGAAGCTTCCATAAGCTTCTTATCCTTCTCCATCAGAGGGCAGGCAGAATGAAAACCACAATCACAGAAAACTAACCAAACTGATCACATGGACCTCAGCCTTGTCTAACTCAATGAAACTATGAGCTATGCCATGTAGGCCACCCAAGATGGATGGGTCATGGTGGAGAGTTATGACAAAGCTTGGTATACTGGAGAAGGGAATGGCAAACCACTTGAGTATTCTTGCCTTGGGAACCCCATGAACAATATGAAAAGGCAAAAAGATAGGACACTGAAAGCTGAACTTTCCAGGTTGGTAGGTGTCCAATATGCTACAGGACATCAGTAGAGAAAAAACTCCAGAAAGAATGAAGAGACGGAGTCAAAGCAAAAACAACACCCAGTTTTGGATGTGACTAGTGATGGAAGTAAAGTCCGATGCTGTAAATAACAATATTGCATAGGAAACTGGAATATTAGGTCTATGAATCAAGGCAAATTGGAAGCAGTCAAACAGGAGATGGCAAGAGTGAACATCGATAATTTAGGAATCAGTAAACTAAAATGGACTTCAGTTCAGTCACTCAGTCATGTCTGACTCTATGCGACCCCACAAACCGCAGCATGCCAGGCCTCCCTGTCCATCACCAACTGCCAGAGTCCACACAAACCCAGGTCCACTGAGTTGGTGATGCCACCCAACCATCTCATCCTCTGTCATCCCCTTCTCCTCCTGCCCTCAATCTTTCCCAGCATCAGGGTCTTTTCAAATGAGTTAGCTCTTCACATCAGGTGGCCAAAGTACTGGAGTTTCAGCTTCAACATCAGTCCTTCCAATAAACACCCAGGACTGGTCTCCTTTAAGATGGACTGGTTGGATCTCCTTGCAGTCCAAGGGACTCTCAAGAGTCTTCTCCAACACCATAGTTCAAAAGCATCAATTCTTCTGCACTCAGCTTTCATTATAGTCCAACTCTCACATCCATACATGACTACTGAAAAAAACCATAGCCTTGACTAGAATGACTTTTGTTGGCAAAGTAATGTCTCTGCTTTTTAATATGCTTTCTAGGTTGATCATAACTTTCCTTCCAAAGAGTAAGCGTCCTTTACTGTCATGGCTGCAATCACCATCTGCAGTGATTTTGGAGCCAAAAAAAATTAAGTCAACCACTGTTTCCCCATCTATTTGCCATGAAGTAATGGGTCCAGATGCCATGATCTTAGTTTTCTGAATGTTGAGCTTTAAGCCAACTTTTCACTCTCCACTTTCACTTTCATCAAGAAGCTTTTTAGTTCTTCTTCACTTTTTGCCATACGGGTGGTGTCATCTGCATATCTGAGGTTATTGATGTTTCTCCTGGCAACCTGTGAATTTAATTCAGATGACCATTATATGTACTACTGTGGGCAAGAATCCCTTAGAAGAAATGGAGTAGCCATCATAGTCAAGAAAAGAGTCCGAAATGCAGTACTTGGATGAAATCTCAAAAATGACGGAATGATCTCTGATCCTTTCCAAGGCAAACCATTCAATATCACAGTAATCCAAGTCTGTGCCCCAACCAATAATACTGAAGCAACTGAAGCTGAATGGTTCTATGAAGACCTACAAGACCTTCTAGAACTAACACCCAAAAAAGATGTCCTTTTCATTATGGGGGACTGGAATGCAAAAGTAGGAAGTCAAGAAACACCTGGAGTAACAGGAAAATTTGACCTTGGAGTACAGAATGAAGCAGGTCAAAGGCTAACATAGGTTTGCTAAGAGAACACACTGGTCATAGCAAACACCCTCTTCCAACAACACAAAAGAAGACTACACATGGACATTGCCAGATGGTCAATACTTAAATCAGATTGATTACATTCTTTACAGACAAAGATGGAGAAACTCTATAGAGTCAGCAAAAACAAGACCAGGAGCTGACTGTGGCTCAGATCATGAACTCCTTATTGCCAAATTAAGACTTAAATTTAAGAAACTAGGGAAAACCACTAGACCATTCCAGTATGACCTAAATCAAATCCCTTTTGATTATACAGTGGAAGTGACAAGGGATTAGATCTGATAGACAGAGTGCCTGAAGAACTATGGATGGAGGTTTGTGACATTGTACCAGAGGCAGTGATAAAGACCATCCCCAAGAAAAAGAAATGCAAAAAGGCAAATGGTTGTCAGAGGAGGCCTTACAAATAGCTGAGAAAAGAAATGACATGAAAGGCAATGGAGAAAAGGAAAAATATATCCATTTGAATGTAGAGTTCCAAAGAATAGCAGGGAGAGATAAGAACACCTTCCTCAGTGATCAGTGCAAAGAAATAGAGGAAAACAATAGAATGGGAAAGACTAGAGATCTCTTCAAGAAAATCAGTGGAACATTTCATGCAAAGATGGGCACAATAAAGGACAGAAATGGTATGGACCCAACAGAAGCAGAAGATATTAAGAAGAGGCAGGAAGAATACACAGAAGAACTGTACAAAAAAGATCTTAATGACCCAGATAATCACGATGGTGTGATCACTCACCTAGAGCCAGATATTCTGGAGTGTGAAGTCAAGTGGCCTTAGGGAGCATCACTACAAACAAAGCTAGTGGAGGTGATGGAATTCCAGTTGAATTATTTCAAATCCTAAAAGATGATGCTGTGAAAGTGTTGCACTCAATATGCCAGCATATTTGGAAAACTCAACAATGGCCACAGAACTGGAAAAGGTCAGTTTTCATTCCAATCCCAAAGAGAGGCAATGCCAAAGAATGTTCAAATTACCACAGAATTGCACTCATCTTAACACGCCAGCAAAGTAATGCTCAAAATTCTCCAAGCCAGGCTTCAGCAGTACATGAATCGTGAACTTCCAGATGTTCAAGGTGGATTTAGAAAAGGTAGAGGAACCAGAAATCAAATTACCAACATCCATTGGATCATGAAAAAAACAAAAGAGTTCTAGGAAAACATCTACTTCTGCTTTATTGACTATGCCAAAGCCTTTGTCTGTATGGATCACAACAAACTGTGGAAAATTCTTCAAGAGATGGGAATACTAGACCACCTGACCTACCTCCTGAGAAATCTGTATGCAGGTTAAGAAGCAACAGTTAGAACTGTACATGGAACAACAGACTGGTTCCAAATGGAGAAAGGAGTCCATCAAAGCTTTATATTGTCACCCTGCTTATTTAACTTATATGCAATGTACATCAAGTGACATGCTGGGCTGGATGAAGCACAAGCTGGAATCAAGATTGCTGGGAGAAGAAAGACTGGCCAAAGAGGGCTTCTGATTGCCAGCTACAAGAGGCTTGAAAAAAGACTCTGATAGGGCCATAACTCCTGCAGCGGAGGCTGTCTGTGTCCCTGCACACTTGGCGCTGCCAGGGTCCCCACAAGCCAAGCAGCTGCACCACCTTCATGCCCAACTCTCACTGGGGTAGAGCTGCCACAAGCAAAATATATCTTGTGCCTATGTGCCTAGGGTTGCTTCTGTCATGTCCAACTCTTTGTGACCCTGTAGACTGTGGCCGGCCAGGCTTCTCTGTCAGGGAGGGGGGCTCTCCAGGCAAGAATGCTGGAGCATATTGGCCAATACTGGTTGCCATACCCTTCTAGAGCACTATATTTCCTGCTGCCCTAGCCATCAACTCCCCTGAGTACCTGGTGCTGCCAGAACCCCTGCGACCCAAGCAGCTGCACCACCTCCACACCTGGCCCTCACAGGGGCAAACCCAAGTCCTCTAAGGCAACCTCAGGAGCAAACCCCAGTGGATGACTTACAAGTAGAGGTGGAAATAAAACCACAATTGAAACTCAGGGGCAATGTGGCTAAGGAAAAAGACCCAAAACCTTCCCACCAGCTGTACAAGCTGCAGATTAAACCCACACAATCAACTAGGCAAACTCTGTGTCTATGGAATATATAAAAGGTCATTGAGAGCTCCCATAAAAGAAAACGCACTAGCTCTGATAGCTGTGGACTTTGGAGGCAAGAACACACAGGGGTAGGACCAGATTAGAGTCTGAGTGGCCCCCACAGCAGGTCCAGAGATCAGAATAGTATTGGAGGACATCTTAAGGAGGTAAGGTGGACTGTGACTCCCAGCAAGGGAAAGGACTCTGACAGCAGGGACTCAAGAAAAACATTTAGTATTCTTATTTTTTTACTTGTTCTGTAGACTCTTTTGGATTTTTCCTTCTTATTTTTTTTCTTTTTCTTTCTCCCTCTGTTGTACTTGTTGATTTTATTGGCACTATGAAATCAAATCAAGCTTTTGAGCTTTTTATTTCCTCAGTCACATTTTTTACTGTTATAAACTTCTGCTTTTTTTTTTTCCTCTTCTTTATTTCTTTCATTTTGTTTCATTTCTCTTTTTTATAATTTCAGGTTTTAGTTTTTTAAAACCTATTATATTTTTCTACATTTATTCCTTTTTGTGCCTATCCTACTATTCTTTTCCCCTTGCAGTTAATCTTTAATATATATAAATTTTCTTCATCCTCCTCTGTTTAACTTTGCACACCTATTCTTTCTTTATTTACTTTTTTTCTTTTCCTCTCAACATATTTGTTAGTTTTGTTTTCATTGCTTTAGTCCTCGCTTGGCACCTTACTTTAGTTTTGTTTTCCAGTTTGTGCTTTAGTTAATTTTGTTCTTAACTGGTAAATATAATTTTTGATTTCCTTTGTTCACCAGGTCAGTCTATTGCACTTTATTTTTGTTGGCCTGTTTTGACTTCATTCATGGATGTATATGTATATGTGTATATTGCATTATTTTAATTATTATTTGCCTGATTTTGTAATTGCCATTTGTCTGGGATTCATCTTTGGCTTCTCGTTTTTGGATATTTGTTTTAATCTCACTAATGCCATAACACACCACGTGTGGAATCTTCATTCCTGACCAGAGATCAAGCCCTGAGCCTGATTGGGAACACTGACTCCAATACCCTAGACTACCAGAGAACTAACCCTGACCAGAGATCAAGCCCTGTTCCTGAGTGGGAACACTGACTCCAATACCCTAGACTACCAGAGAACTAACCCTAGGGAGTATCAAATAGTGAGAACTCACACAAAGGAAGCCACTTGCATACAGACCCAGAATCACCCAACCACCAGTAGCACGCTGTTCAGGACACCTCATCAAAAAAACAAATAAACAAAAAATACAAACCAGTATTATCACATCACTCAGCCTTGCCCATCAGAGGAAAAACAAACAAAACCCAGCACAAATCTCAACCTAGAGGAAACTAACACAAACCACTGGACCAACCTTCAGTTCAGTTCAGTCACTCAGTCGTGTCCAGCTCTTTGCGACCCCGTGAATCACAGCACGCCAGGCCTCCCTGTCCATCACCAACTCCTGGAGTTTACTCAAACTCATGTCCATCGAGTCAGTGATGCCATCCAGCCATCTCATCTTCTGTCGTCCCCTTCTCCTCCTGCCCCCAATCTCTCCCAGCATCAGGGATTTTTCCAATGAGTCAACTCTTCACATGAGGTGGCCAAAATATTGGAGTTTCAGCTTCAGCATCAGTCCTTCCAATGAACACCCAAGACTGATCTCCTTTAGGATGGACTGGTTGAATCTCCTCACAGTCCAAGGGACTCCTAAGAGTCTTCTCCAACACCACAGTTCAAAAGCATCAGTTTTTCGGCACTCAGTTTCTTCACAGTCCAACTCTCACATCCACACATGACCACTGGAAAAACCATAGCCTTGACCAGATGGACCTTTGTTTGCAAAGTAATGTCTCTGTTTTTTAATATGCTATCTAGGTTAGTCATAACTTTCCTTCTAAGGAGTAAGCGTCTTTTAATTTCATGGCTGCAATCACCATCTGCAGTGATTTTGGAGCCCCCCAAAATAAAGCCTGACACTGTTTCCACTGTTTTACCATCTATTTCCCATGAAGTAATGGGACCAGATGACATGATCTTAGTTTTCTGAATGTTGAGTTTTAAGCCAATTTTTTCATTCTCCTCATTCACTTTCATCAAGAGGATTTTTAGTTCCTCTTCACTTTCTGCCATAAGGGTGGAGTCATCTGTATATCTGAGGTTATTGATATTTCTCCCAGCAATCTTGATTCCAGCTTGTGCCTCCTCCAGCACAGCGTTTCTCATGATGTACTCTGCATATAAGTTAAATAAGCAGGGTGACAATATAGAGCCTTGACGTACTCCTTTTCCTATTTGGAACCAGTCTGTTGTTCCATGTTCAGTTCTAACTGTTGCTTCCTGACCTGCATATAGGTTTATCAAGAGGCAGGTCAGGTGGTCTGGTATACCCATCTCTTTCAGAATTTTCCACAGGATATTGTGATCCACATAGTCAAAGGCTTTGGCATAGTCAATAAAGCAGAAAGAGATGTTTTTTCTGGAATTCTCTTGCTTTTTCAATGATCCACCAGATGTTGGCAATTTGATCTCTGGTTCCTCTGCCTTTTCTAAAACCAGCTTGAACATCTGGAAGTTCACGGTTCACATATTGCTGAAGCCTGGCTTGGAGAATTTTGAGCAATACTTTTCTAGCGTGTGAGATGAGTGCAATTGTGTGGTAGTTTGAGCATTCTTTGGCTTTGCCTTTCTTTGGGATTGGAATGAAAACTGACCGTTTCCAGTCCTGTGGCCTCTGCTGAGTTTTCCAAATTTGCTGGCATATTGTGTGCAGCACTTTCACAGCATCATCTTTCAGAATTTGAAATAGTTCCACTGAAATTCCATCACCTCCACTAGCTTTGTTCATAGTGATGCTTTCTAAGGTCCCCTTGACTTCACATTCCAGGGTGTCTGCTTCTAGGTGAGTGATCACACCATCATGATTATCTGGATCATAAAGATCTTTTTTGTACAGTTCTTCTGTATAGTATTGCCACCTCTTCTTAATATCTTCTGCTTCTGTTAGGTCCATACTATTTCTGTCCTTTATCAAACCCATCTTTGCATGAAATGTTCCCTTAGTATCTCTAATTTTCTTGAAGAGATCCCTAGTCTTTCCCATTCTGTTCTTTTCCTCTATTTCTTTGCATTGATCACTAAGGAAGGCTTAGAAGGACAGAAACCAAAGAAAGAAAGAATTCAACCTTCTTCAAGGAAAGAATTCAACATTTCCTTGAAGCCTTGGAAAAAGAGACTTCAGTAAAATAAGTTAAAAAAAAAATAATGAAAAGGCAGAGAAATACTACACAAATAATGAACTAGAAACATGGAAGTCCAAATAAATGAAGAGGAAGTAGACAAACTACCTGAAAAATAATTCAGAATAATGGTAGTAAAGATGATCAAAAACCTTGAAAACAAAGTAGAGAAAATGCAAGAATCAATTAACAAAGACTTAGAAGAATTAAAGAATATACATACAGAGACAAACAACACAATTACTGAAATTAAAAATACTCTAGAAAGAATCAATAGCAGAATGTCTGAAGCAGAAGAACGAATAAGTGAACTAGAAGATACATTGGTGGAAATAACTTCTGAACAGCTGGATAAAGTAAAAAGAATGACAAGACCTGAGGATAGTCTCAGAAACCTCTGGGACACTATCAAATGCACCAACATTCGAATTATAGAGGTCTCTGAAGAAGAAGAGAAAAAGAAAGGGTATGAGAAAATTTTGGAAGAGATTATAGTTGAAAATTTCCCCAACATGGAAAAGGAAATAGTCAATCAAGTCCAAGAGGCACAAAGAGTCCCAAACAGGACAAACCCAAGGAGAAACATGCCAAGCCAAGACATACTAATCAAACTAACAAAGACTAAACACAAAGAAACAATATTAAAAGCAGCAAGGAAGAAGCAACAAGTAATATACAAGGGAAACCCCATATGCTTAACAGCTGATCTTTCAACAGAAACTCTGCAGGCCAGAAGGGAATGGCAGGATATATTTAAAGTACTGAAAGGGAAAAATTTACAACCAAGATTACTGTGCCCAGCAAGGATCTTATCCAAAATTGATGGAGAAATAAAAAGCTTTTCAGACAAGCAAAAGTTAAATGAATTCAGTACCACCAAACCAGCTTTACAACAAATGTTAAAGGGACTTATATAGTCAAGAAATACAAGAGAAGAAAAAAGATCTACAAAATCAACCCCAAACAATTAAGAAAATAGTAATAGCAACATATATATATATATATATATGTGTGTATATATATATATATATATAATTACTTTAAATGTAAATGGATTAAATGCTCCAACCAAAAGACACAGACTGGCTGAATGGATACAAAATCAAGACCCATGTATGTGAGTCTACAAGAAATCCACTTCAAAAAAAAAAAAGAAGTCCACTTCAGACCTAAAGACACACATAGACTGAAAGTGAGAGGATGGAAAAGTATATTCCATGCAAATGGGAAGCAAAATAAAGCTGGAGTAGCAATCCTCATGCCAGATAAAATATACCTTAAAATAAAGAAGATTACAAGAGATAAGGAAGGACACTACATAATGATTAAGGGATCAATCCAAGAGGAAGACATAACAATTGTAAATATCTATACACCCAACATAGGAGCACCTCAATACATAAGACAAACATTAACAGACATAAAAGGAGAAATTGACAGTAACACAATAATAGTAGGAGACTTTAACACCCCATTCATACCAATGGACAGATCATCAAATCAGACAATTAATAAGGAAACACAAGTCTTAAATGATGCATTAGATGAGATGGATCTCATTGATATTTTAAGAACATTCCATCCAAATGCAGAATACACCTTCTTCTCAAGTGCACATGGGACATTCTCCAGGATAGACCACATCTTGGGTCATAAATCAAATCTCAGTAAATTTAAGAAAATTGAAATTGTATCAAGCATCTTCTCTGACCACAGTGCTATGAGACTAGATATCAATTACAAGGAAAAAAACTATAAGAAATACAAACACATGGAGATTAAGCAACACATTTCTTAATAACTAACAGGTTATGGAAGAAATCAAAAATTTCTAGAAACAAATAACAATTAAAACACAACAACTGAAAACCTATGGGATGCTGCAAAAGCATTTCTAGGAGGGAAGTTTTTATCAATACAATCTTACCTCAAGAAACACAGAAAAACATCAAATAGACAATCTAACTTACCTAAAACAACTAGAAAAAGAAGAACACCACCCCCCACCCCAACAATTAGTAGAAGGATAGAAATCATAAAGATCTGAGCAGAAATAAATGAAAAAGAAATTAAAGAAACAATAGTAATGATTAATAAAGCTAAAAGCTGATTCATTGAGAAAATAAACAAAATTGATAAGCCTTTAGCCAGACTCATCAAGAAAAAAAGAAAGAAGAATCAAATCAACAAAACTAGAAATGAAACGAGAGGTTACAAGCAACAATGCACAAATACAAAGGATGATAGAGACTATTATGAATAACTATATGGCAATAAATTAGATAACCTGAAAAAAATGGACAGATTCTCAGAAAAGCTCAATTTTCCAAGACTGAATCAGGAAGAAATTGAAATTATGAACAACCCAATTACAGGCACTGTGATAAAAAATCTCCCAAAAAACAAAAGACCAGGACCAGATGGCTTCACAGGAGAATTCCATCAAATATTTAGAGAAAAGCTAATGCCTATACTTCTAAAACTCTTTCAAAAAATTTCAGGGGAAGGAACACTTCCAAACTCATTCTATGAGGCCACCATCACACTGATACCAAAACCAAAGACAACACAAAAGAGGAAAACTGTAGGCCAATATCACTGATGAACATAGAGGCAAAAATCCTCAAGAAAATTGTAGCAGACAGAATTCAGCAACACATCATAAAGCTCAAACATCATGATAAAATTGGGTTTATACCAGGAATGCAAGGATTCTTCAGTATGCACAAATCAACCAGTGTGATACACAATATTCACAAATTGAAAGGTAAAAACTATATGATCACCTCAATAGATGCAGAAAAAGCCTTTGACAAAAATCAGCACCCATATATGATTAAAACTCTTTGAAAAATGGGCATAGAAGGAACCTACCTCAACATAGAAAAGGCCATATGTGATAAGCCTACAGCAAGCATTATTCTTGATGGTGTAAAACTGAAAGCTCCCCCCTAAGATCAGGGACAAGACAAGGGTGTCCACTTTCACCACTATTATTCAACATAGTTCTGGAAGTCCTAGTTACAACAATCAGAGAAGAAAAAGAAATAAAAGGAATCTGATCAGAAAAGAAGTAAAGCTCACACTGTTTGCAAATGACATGATATTGTACACAGAAAACCCTAAAGATAATATCAGAAAATTACTAGAGCTAATCAGTGAATTTAACAAAGTTTCAGGACACAAAATCAATATATATATAAATCACTTCCATTTCTACTTACTAACAATGAAAAATCAGAAAGAAATTAAGAAATAAAATCCATTCACCATTGCAACAAAAAAAATTAAATATTTAGGACTAAACCTACCTAAGGAGACAAAAGAACTGTACACAGAAAATTATAAGACACTAATGAAAGAAATCAAAGATGACATAAACAGATGGAGAGATATTCCATGTTTCTGGGTAGGAAGAATCAATATTATAAAAATGACTATACTACCAAACACAATCTACAGATTCAATGTGATTCTTATCAAATTTCCAATGGCATTTTTCACAGAACTAGAACAAAAAGTTTCACAATTCATATTGTGAAACACAAAAGACCCAAAATAGCCAAAGCAGTCTTGAGAAAGAAGAATGGACCTGGAGAAATCAACCTTCCTGACTTCAGATTATACTACAAAGCTACAGTCAGCAAGGCAGTATGGTACTGGCACAAAAACAGAAATATAGACCAATGGAACAAGATAGAAAGCCCAGAAATAAATCCATGCACATATGGGTACCTTATTTTTGACAAAGGAGGCAAGAATACACAAAGAGGTACAGCTTCTTCAATAAATGGTGCTGGAAAAAGTGGACAACTGTATGTTCAGTTCAGTTGCTCAGTCGTGTCCAACTCTCTGCAACACCATGAACCACAGCACACCAGGCCTCCCTGTCCATTACCAACTCCCGGAGTCCACCCAAACCCATGTCCATTGAATCAGTGATGCCATCTAACCATCTCATCCTCTGTCATCCCTTCTCCACCCACGCTCAATCTTTCCCAGCATCAGGGTCTTTTCAAATGAGTCAGCTCTTCACATCAGGTGGCCAAACTATTGGAGTTTCAGCTTCAGCATCAGTCCTACCAGTGAACACCCAGGACTGATCTCCTTTAGGATGGACTGGTTGGATTTCCTTGCAGTCCAAGGGACTCTCAAGAGTCTTCTCCAACACCACAGTTCAAAAGCATCAATTCTTCTGTGCTCAGCTTTCTTTATAGTCCAACTCTCACATCCATACATGACCACTGGAAAAACCATAGCCTTTACTAGCTGGACCTTTGTTGGCAAAATAATGTCTCTGCCTTTTAATATGCTGTCTAGGTTGGTCATAACTTTCCTTCCAAGGAGTAAGTGTCTTTTAATTTCATGGCTTCAATCACCATCTGCAGCAATTTTGGAACCCAGAAAAATAAAGTCAGCCACTGTTTCCATTGTTTCCCCATCTATTTGCCATGAAGTGATGGGACCAGATGCCCTGTAAGGTCTGCTTACGTCTTACTGTTTAGGTTGGACAGCTACATGTAAAAGAATGAAATTAGAATACTTCCTAACACCATCAAAAAGATAAACTCAAAATGGATTAAAGACCTAAAGATAAGACCAGAAACTGTAAAACTTTTAGAAGAAAAGATAGGCAGAACACTAGATGAAATAAATCAAAGAGAGATCCTTTATGGCCCACCTCCTACAGTAATGGAAATAAAAACAAAAGTAAACAAGTGGACCCGATTAAACTTAAAAGCTTTTGCACAGCAAAAGCAACTATAAGCAAGGTGAAAAGACAAACCTCAGCATGGAAGAAAACAATAGCAAATGAAATGACTGACAAAGGATTAATTTCCAATAAGCAAGGTGAAAAGACAAACCTCAGCATGGAAGAAAACAATAGCAAATGAAATGACTGACAAAGCATTAATTTCCAAAATATACAAGCATCTCATACAACTCAATACCAGAAAAACAAACAACCCAATCAAAAAGTGGGTAAAAGACCTAAACAGACATTTCTCC
This sequence comes from Dama dama, assembly GCF_033118175.1. NCBI lineage: Eukaryota > Metazoa > Chordata > Mammalia > Artiodactyla > Cervidae > Dama > Dama dama. The sequence goes on from NC_083700.1 coordinate 54,837,023, forward strand.
AAAGAAGACATACAGATGGCTAACAAGCACATGAAAAGATGCTTAACATTGTTCATTGTTAGAGAAATGCAAGTCAAAACTACAAGGTGATATCACATTACACCAGTCAGAGTGGCCATCATAAAAAAGTCTACAAACAATAAATGCTGGAGAGGGTGTGGAGAAAAGGGAACGCTCTTGCACTGTTGGTGGGAATGTAAATTGATGCAGCCACTTATGGAAGACGATATGTAGATTCCTTAAAAACCTAGGAATAAAATCACCATGTGACCCAGCAATCCCACTCCTAGGCATATACCCTGAGGAAACCAAAATTTCAAAAGACACATGTATCCCAATGTTCATTGCAACACTATTTACAATAGCTAGAACATGGAAGCAACCTAGATGTCCATTGATAGATGAATGGATAAAGAAGCAAAATACAAAATGGAATAGCACTCAGCCATAAAAAGGAACACATTTGTGTCAGTTCTAAAAACGTGGATGAACCTAGAACCTATTATATAGAGGGAAGTAAGTCAGAAAGAGAAAGATAAATATCATACTCTAATGCATATATATTGAATCTAGATATATGGTACTGAAAATTTTATTTACAGGGCAACAATGGAGGCACAGATATAGAGAATAGACTTATTGACATGGGGAGAGGGGAGGAGAGGGTGAGATGTATGGAAAGACTAACATGGAAACTTACATTACCATATGTAAAATAGATAGCAAACAGGAATTTGCTGTATGGCTCAGGAAACTCAAACAGGCACTGTGTATCAACCTAGAGGGGTGGGATGGAGAGGGAGATGGGAGGGAGTTTCAAAAGGAAGGGGATATATGTATACCTAAGGCTGATTCACGTTGAGCTTTGACAGAAAATAACAAAATTCTGCAAAGCAATTATCCTTCAATAAAAAATAAATAAATTTAAAAAAAGATTGCTTGGAGAAATATCAATAACCTCAGATATGCAGATGACACCACCTTATGGCAAAGAGTGAAGAAGAACTAAAGAGCCTCTTGATGAAAGTGAAAGAGGAGAGTGAAAAAGCTGGCTTAAAACTCAACATTCAGAAAATTAAGATCATGGTATCCGGTCCCATCACTTCGTGGCAAATAGATGGGGAAACAATGGAAGCAGTGACAGACTTTATTTTCTTGGGCTCCAAAATCACTGCAGATGATGACTGAAGCCATGAAATTAAAAGACACTTGCTCCTTGGAAAAAAAGCTATGACAAACCTAGACAACATATTAAAAAACAGAGACATTACTTTGCCAACAAAGGTCTGTCTAGTCAAAGCTATGGTTTTTCCAGTAGTCATGTATGGATGTGAGAGTTGGACTATAAAGAAAGCTGAGCACTGAAGAATTGATGCTTTTGAACTGTAGTGTTGGATAAGACTCTTGAGAGTCCCTTGGACTGCAACTTGTCCATCGTAAAGGAAATCACTCCTGAATATTCATTGGAAGGACTGATGGTGAAGCTGAAACTCCAATACTTTGGCAACCTAATGCGAAGAACTGACTCATTTGAAAAGATCCTGATGCCAGGCAAGATTGAAGGTGGGAGGAGAAGGAGATGACAGAAGATGAGATGGTTGGATGGCATCACTGACTTGGTAGACATGAGTTTGAGCAAGCTCTGAGAGTTGGTGATGAAGAGGAAAGCCTGGGATGTTGCAGTCCATGGGGTTGCAGGGAGTTGGACATGACTGAATGACTGAACTGAAACTGAACTTGCATCTTGGAAGGATAGTTATGACAAACCTAGGCAGTACATTAAAAAGCAGAGATATCACCTTGCCAGAAAGTTTTATATAATCAGTGCTATGGTTTTTCCAGTAGTCATGCACGGATGTGAGAGAAGGCTGAGCACTGAAGAATTGATTTCTAATTGTGGTGCTGGAGAAGACTTGTGGGATTCCCTTTGACTGCAAACAGATCAAACCAGTCAATCTTAATGAAAATCAATCCTGAATATTCACTGAAAGGACTGATGCTGAAGCTGAAGCTCCAATACTTTGGCCACCTGATGCGAAGAGCTGACTGATTGGAAAGGACCCTGATGCTGGGAAAGATTGAGGGCAAAAGGAGAAGGGGGTGGCAGTGGATGAGATAGTTAGATACCATCACTGACTTAATGGACATGAAATTGAGCAAACCGCAAGAGATAGTGAACGACAGAGAAGCCTGGTGTGCTATAATTCATGGGGTCACAAAAAGCTGAGCATGACTTAGTGACTGAACAACAAGTATGTATATTATTATGTATATTTATGTGTGTAAAATACCTAAAATCTTCATTTACTGTTTTAATAGGTCAATAGATGATGTTTTAATTTGATAAATCACAATATAACTGGGTAGCAGTAGACATAGTTAGAAACATTAAAAAAGTTTTTGCCCTTGGCAATACGTAAACTGGGTAGTAAACAGAAGGAATAATCTTAAAAAAAAAATGTATATAGTGCTGTTAGTAATGGTCAAATTCTTCAACTGTATGCTCATATTTCTTTAATTTTTTAAGTCTGTAGATCTTTCCCATCATTGCTACTTGACCATCCCTGAATCTATCAGTTTCCTCTTTAGCTTCACAATGCCTCCTTTCTCTTTCTCCCAAGTTGTCCCTTCAGTAACATGGAATTGGGCTAAAATCACTATTATGCACATTCAGAGTTCTTAGAAAGATAAGAATTTATTCCCCCTGTGGTGCTTCTTTTTCAGTTCTGAGCACAGCAAAGACATGTTACATAACTCGGAGTTTCAACAAACACCTGGAAATCAGGCTGTGTGTATTGCTCAGATGAGCCCAGACATGAAGAGATTGGTAGTGACAAGTGTTGTCACTTCTCTCTCTGACAGCAGGCAAGTGGCACATTGTATATACAAGGTCTGATACCATGCTCTCAAGATGAGAAAAAAAGGAAAAGGTAAGTGAAAAATAACATTTCAGAGAGAGCTAGCTGGGGAAATAATGGCAAATTACACATGATTTAGCTTTGCTCTTGGCTTTTATAAAGACTCAAGAACTATGAACTGAGCGGTTGAGCCCTAATTAAGTCTCCTCTTGATGTCTGCACTGCACACCCAGTTCTCAGGCTGCGTTTTAAAAAGGCATCATATCATCCTCTAATTCATCTGCTTTTTCCCTGCCTTGCTTTTTTTAAAATTTCCCCTTTGTTTTCCTTGAGTAAAATTGAGGTTAAAGTGAGTCATTAAGAATTTTTTAAAAATTAAATAATGAAAAAATAGCTCAGATGAATTTTAATTAGAGCCTAATTTAATGGGATTTGAACCCACCACACTGAAAGTCTATAGCTGTAACTTCAGTCATTAAATTGCAAGGCCTTTGCTTAAACTCAGTGGGAGTTTAGAGAGATTATTTTGGCTGCTTGAAGACACCATGTTTTTTCCATTAATGCCAGGGAAATATATTGAGCGACTAAAATATTACTAATAAAAATAAATGTGAAAGTTGTAAATTTCAAACAATGTAAGACCCATAGTTCATACCTGAATTTCCAAATGTGTATGTGACATTTCATTAAGCTTAAAGCTGAAGACACACTGTATTATGTCTGACCTCTTTGAAATGAGGAACCTAAATATTTCTGCACTTTGTCATCCCTTGAAATCTAACAATAATAAGGCAGAAAATATGATAGGGTCTAGGTCTAGAGAAGGCTGTTATGGAAACTCCCTGGTCCTGAGCTCAGACATGAGGCATCACCATGAACTTTTAGCATCCCCAGTCCTCACACTGCCTTTCAATGGGTTGTTTTCATTCATAAAATGGGAACAGTGAAATATATCAATTTGGATGGGAGATTATGAGGTAGATGAATTAAAATCAACACCTCAAACCTTTCCAGAAAAGGTAATGCATGTTAAGGGTGAGGCAGAATTCCCAGAGGGATTTGAACTCATTATCTCAGAAGTGAAGTGCTTCCACCTTGAACCACTAGGCTGAACGGCCTTGAGAAATGCCCCTGTTGGTTTCAGTCACTAAGTCAGCCACTGGAGGGAGCCAAGATGACTCCCAGAGTGTAGTTGAATATGCTGAACTGGTAGGGAAAGATAATTATAAAATGGCACGTAAGGATGACAGAATTTGAACAAAATCCCTTTTATTTATTTATGCCAAAATCTGTGTGAATGTAAAATGCCATCTCAATCATGCTTTATTTATGGTGTGGTTTTTTCCTTTGGGGAAAAAAAGAAAAGAAGCAGAATGTTGGCTTGATGTTCTCCTCTGACTGATTCTCATTCCCACTGGCAAGGGAGCCATGTGGAGAGCTCGGACCCCAGAGCAAGCCCCAGCACAGGCCCAGCCAGGTGTGGGCACGCTCCTTGACTCAACTTGCCTGGTCTGATCTGAGCAGGTTAGAAAAGGCATTGCTTGTCATTTCATGCAGCTAGAAATCATGCCTATGCCTCTCCTTGAATAGAGAGATGTGCAATATGTAAAATTCCTAAAGACAATTTTATTTATAGCTGTTGCAAACAATGTTTATACAAAGTTTATTAAATATGTCACCCACATTGATTTATCCCAACCATTCTCTTCAATCACTAATATTTATGTGATCGGTTCAGTTGCAACAATTATTTTATATGCTGTAGAGTATGTTATAACGAAGGATTCACCCTGGCAATTATATGAAAGATAAAATGCTTCCTGAAGACCTTGGGGCAGGCCAGGAAGTATATTATTGGACACAAGGTGGTTTTAACTGAATGCCACAGCACTTAATTTAGAGCAAGAAATGTAGAGCATCTTACACTTTAAAAATGAAAGCTAGGTTTGTGTTCTTTCTGAATTTTTCTTATTTCTGGGATAGTAGTAAAATCTTCTGCACAATTCCTTTCTCACATCCAAACCTTGGGCCTGGAAACACTTTCATCTCTTTGAAATTCTGTCAGTTTTTGCTTCTCTGCAGCATTTATCTTTATTTAGTGCCCAAAGTGGGCAGGAGAGTCTACTTGGCATTTATAAACACCTATGGAGGAAACTAGACACGTGTTCATTGCCTGAAAGGAATTGGCATCTGATGTGAGGGGCTGAAGCATGGTTAACAAGAAACCAGAATTTTCTAAAGAGCCCAAGGTAACTGTTGAAACTATGAGATGATAAGCCCAACCAAACATAAGAAGTTATTAAAAACTCAAGTGAATGCAACTTCTTCTGTTACCTAAGAAAGACTCAAAAGTCCTTTGTTTGGCAAAAATGATTTGACAGACCCATTTCAGTTAGGAGAGTAGGGCCTCGGGGCATGGCATGAAAATAGACAATAAAACAAAGAGGAATCTAAACTGTTTTCCAAAAGAAATTAGCAGTCTTTCAGGGCTGTAAGTTCACTGTAGAAAGGAGAGAGGGCACAAGTTTGAGATCTAGAAAGAAAGAGGAGGGTGAACAAGAGGAGAAGATGATCACTGAAAATTGTTTTCTCCCAAGGCTGGGAAATGACCTTGAGTGCAGATGTGTGTCATATTCAAGTTGGACAATTTTGCTTTGTTGTTGTGTATGCCTCTGCTTGCTCCCAAATCAATGTTTTGGGATGTGGGGCGTTCAAACCGAAGTAAACTGTTTCATAAAAGCACATAGAATTAATTGATAAACTGAGACAATTTGGTCTTTGGTCAAAGCAAAAATACAAAACCAAAGGTAACTAGAAGTGTTTTGTCAACACTCACCCTAACTTCCAAAATCTCTGGAGAGACTGGGAGGAATCCTCACTGAGAGATGAGGACTCCTTTTAAAGTGATTTAATCTCAGGGGACAGAGTGAACCCTGACCTAAGGGTCATGTAACATTGCCATAGGCAATGAATGGGTTCTTCCAGTTCTGCAGGAGCAACTGGCTTCTACCCTTTTCTTCCTCCTACTATGTATTTTTCAAAAATACTTATTTCTCTGCCAGGAGAGATTTTTTTCCACTAACCAAATTGTCCTCTTTAGTTGCTATTAGATTTGATTTTCAGGCTGTTTCATTTCATAGCCCTTTCTAGCAATTAGTATAGACAATGAAGAACTTTGGGGCCATGGATTTGGAAATACTTGTGTAAAACCAATCACTCTCAAGTAGAATCTATTGAACTTGTAGAAACTTTGTGGTCAACTCTTTTAGGAAAGCAATTATCCATGCGTCACATGAATATATCAATTGATTGACTGTTCATTGAACAATCCTGACACCAGGCTGCAAGCTGGACAAAAGATGAAGAAATCTTCATCTGCAGCAAGTATGTATCTTCATGAGGAAGGAAGTGAATGACCATTCATTTAGGAGAACCATCAAAACAGTATGGAGTGACTCTCATCTTTTTTGGTCCAATTTATCATTTAATGCAAAGAGAAAAGATTTGACTTCAACTTGGTAGTAGAAATTTGGGCTTTGCCTCATATGTTCATAAAAGAGGGTTATCTGTTAGGAAAAGTTTGCAGAACCTAAGATATTAGAGACTCTCATTGTGGCTGCTAATGGATATGTCGTAACCTTAGCATTAGGTTGGTATTCAGAAAAAAAACTATATAACCTACTTAAGGGCTTCATAGTTTTACACGGTAAGATGTTATACTATTCTTTTACACTCTTCCTCTGGGAATCTTAGTTTACAACTCTTGACAAAGAATGCTCATTCAGTAAAGTCCTACAGGGATAAATATAGGATAACATTGCTGACAGTACGATTCCCCAAATTTCTGTGTCCTATGAGACCGTGATGCAGAGTATCTTGGGCCTACTTGATATACTCCCTCTGAGTCCCAAGTTCCATTGAACTGCCAACCCGCATTGCTATCTGATTGCCACAATTCCTTGATATATGAAATCATGGTGGAATTTCCTTGGAATGATATATCTTAAGCCAGGATAGCATTCAATGACTTCCAGATGCCTTCACAATGATGGTCCACTGCGTAAGGAATTACCACAGATTATCTCCCCTTTGATTTGTCACAGTTTTGTATGGAGTTTATTATCAGAAGAAATATTAACCTAACCTTCAATAGCAGCCTATTTCTGAAATCTTCAGACAATATTGCAAAAAAAAAAAAAAAAAAAAACAAAAAGGAGTCTGTTATTCTTTTTACTGACATGAGAATGGTCAGTTACTTCTGCTAAGCTCCCAGAAAAAAAATGAAGGAAAACCCCATAGTCCTGACGTGCTTTCTCTCCTAAGCACGGAACAAATATCCAGTGGTCTAGAGAGTGCTCATCTAGAGAGTGAACTCAGTGGCAAAGGTAACAAAGTGGGAAGGTACTGTCAGCAGTGCACCGAGCGGGGAAGAGCAGAGTTCTTTCTGTCTGTCACCTACCTTGGCCTCTAGGCTGCTGCCATGCACGTGATCTTGGATTCTGCACCACAGACCTATACAAAACTAATTGTTCATGTGATTTTCTTTCTGAGCCACTGCAGATGTCCTTTTCTGTAACAATTTAATTAACACTTTAAAATAATGATGCATTAATTAATGCCAAATTACAATGAAAATCCTGGAGAATTACACTTTATATCAACATTAATGCAAAATGAGTTCCTCCTGGATAATTTTTCTTACAATGAATACAAAAAGAGATAATACTAATTAGGCCATCAATTTAAATTTACCATAATTTCAATCCATGTCATTTATCTGCTTCCCGGCACAAAACAATTCTGGTCTACCACACATCTGTACTGCAGTAGGGATGTCTGTGCAGCAATCAGGCCAGGGTCAACTTTAACGTATTGTAAGATGGGCTCAAATTTTGTATCTCAGTTATTGAAAACAGTGTGTGTGTGTTTAAGAAAAAGAAAGAAATTCAAATCTTTAGTAATAAAATGTCTTGATTTGAAAAAAGTTACATACTCGGTGTTATAATATGCATGGCATAAGTTATCAGTCTATCAAGTCACACATAATTCAGTTCATTTTTCAGTCTCAGGGTCATGACCCAGGAGTTAGAAGAACTGTAGTATCTCAGGGCCATTAGTTCCTGAGCAGACCTAAATCACCTCTTCCCATGTTCAAAAGTGATACCACCAGCACCTGTTACATTTCATTTTCATTGCTTCTAATAAGCAGATGTTCCTTTCAGCATGACGAAGAGAGCAGGTTCCAAAGGTTAACTTTACAACACTTGTGAAGAGGGAAAACATAGCAGTGGCTCTTCCATTTTATCTATTTTTTTCTTCAGTGACCCTTCACACTTGCCTTTCATATTGAGATTCACTTCATGTCTAGAGCATTGAGGATCTGTAGACCATTGTGCTTCTAAGTTAAAACGCCTCAACTAAATATTTTCAGAAAATAAATGTTTTATTCTTACTTAAGTCTTTCAACAGGAAAAGAGCTCGTTTGGTCACATTCCTTCAGGTGTGTGCATGCTAAGTTGCTTCAGCTGTGTCCCACTCTTTGCAACCCCATGGACTGTAGCCCGCCAGGCTCCTCTGTCCATTGGATTCTGCAGGCAAGAATACTAGAGTGGGTTGCCATGCCCTCCTCCAGGGGATCTTCCTGACCCAGGGGTCGAATCTGTGTCTCCTGCAATTGCAGGCAGATTCTTCATCACTAATGCCACCTGAGAAGCCCATTCCTTCAGGGCTTAATCTTAAATTATACTCTCTTTTTGACAAGGAAGTTTAAGATGATGGAAATTCCCATCTCTCATGTTTGGGAATCCTGACATACACTTTGCTAAAGTGCTGCAAAAACATATTTAATAAAATGACCAACTGTAATGCAGAAGCAGATATGGAAATATGACAGCAAAATAAAGAAACTTTCAACAGTTAGAATCTCTACCTTCAGAAGGGATAACATCAGAATGTGGTGCAGTTCTTGTACCTCTGGGGCACTTTCCTGGATGTGTGCTAACTCCTTTTAGCAATTTATCACCATGCCCCTCTTGAAGATCACTTTTCCCTTGTATTAAATGACAAAAACTTTGCTCTTTATAGTTTGATTTTCCCATGTTCTAAATCAGCAGTGGAAATTTCTGCTTGCCCAGGTGTTCTCAAGGAAAGTAGGCAATGGGCCTAAATGAAGTCTGGCAGAAAGAAATTAATTTTAAAAAATCAATAAGCTCTGCCTTTGTTTTTATTCAGCTTTAGGGGAATACATATCAGTGACATTTACCTTGGACTGTGTCTCCATGCCTGAAATAACAAGAGCATGTCAGAGCGGATCGGGGGCATAGGTGATCCATTCCACCTTCTCTGCCTGGTTGACTGCCAGGTGGTAGATGATGAAGACAGCTGAAAACTTGGTCTTGTAGGACTACTTGGTATCATACAATCATCTTTCAACCATATGTACCTACCAGAGGCATCAAAATGATGCAATTCAACATGTGTTCCTTGTTTACATCTGTAGAGTTTTTCATGAAGATGGTAAAAATCTCTAAGCTAGTTCATCATATATGCCATTAATTATACACTTGAAATTTCTTAAGGTAATTCTAGAAATTAAACAGCATATCCTCATAGCTTAGCTCAGTATCTCAATATTTGTTTATCTGCCTCTTATGATACTTATATTCTCTTCTTACTCCATTCCCCTATCAGGAAATACTAGTAAAAGACTATGCAAATTTACGAACTTTCTGAAATGCAATTCTTTTACAAAGATACGAATTGTGTCATGTTGCTGGCAGATGAATGTTTTCAAATCTGTTCTTTTAATAGTCTCTTAGCAAGGTTATTATACAAAGAAACTATTTAGACTATTTCTCAGTTGACATAATTTAATCCTTCCAGTTTTAGGTTTATTTTGAATGGTGAAGGCAATGTCTCTCAAATGCTGGATTTCATTGAGTTAGAAATAGTAACTTTACAAAAACAACAAAAAAAGTGAACTTTCTTATTAAATGATCTTCCTGATTTTATTCACCCACATTTATCCAAACACAGAACAAGCAAGAATCATAACACCCTAGTGGCTAGGTCTCAACTTAACCTCATGAGTAGAACCTGTTAGCCTCAAATCTTCTTCCCCTCTGGGGAAGAAGTAGCTTTGCTACTTTGCCGATAAACTCTGGAATTAGATGGGAATTCAAATTTCAGCTCTACCCTAGGAAGCTACCTACCCTCTCTAAGCTTTGGTTTTCTCATCTACAAAGTCAAAATGATAGTACAAGTGGTTTTGAAGATGGATGGAATCAAAGTGCTTATACAGTGTTGTGTACCTTTAGTTCAATTTCTGTTGGTTGAAAATTCATTCGTTGTTTCTGCAAACCTTGACTGATCACCTATCGGTGACAGTCACAAGCCTCTGGCAATAATAAGATGATTAAGATAAATTCTTTATCTAAAAGAACTTCACAGTCTAGGTGCCCATTTAGGTACAAGATCAGTTCAGTTCAGTTCAGTCGCTCAGTCATGTCCAACTCTTTGCGACCCCATGAGCCATAGCACACCAGGGCTCCCTGTCCATCACCAACTCCCTGAGTCCACCCAAACCCATGTCCATTGTGTCAGTGATACCATCCAACCATCTCATCCTCTGTCGTCCCCTTCTCCTCCTGCCCTCAATCTTTCCCAGCATCAGGGACTTTTCAAATGAGTCAGCTCTTCACATCAGGTAGCCAAAGTATTGGACTTTCAGCTACAACACCCAGGACTGATCTCCTTTAGGATAAAGTGGTTGGATCTCCTTGCAGTCCAAGGGACTCTCAAGAGTCTTCTCCAACACCATAGTTCAAAAGCATCAATTCTTTGGCGCTCAGTGTTCTTCACAGTCCATCTCTCACATCCATACATGACCAATGGAAAAACCATAGCCTTGACTAGATGGACCTTTGTTGACAAAGTAATGTCTCTGCTTTTTAATATGCTATCTAGGTTGGTCATAACTTTCCTTCCAAGGAGTAAGCCTCTTTTAATTTCATAGCTGCAATCACCATCTGCAGTGATTTTGGAGCCCAGAAAAATAAAGTCAGCCACTGTTTCCATTGATTTCCCATCTATTTGCTATGAAGTGATAGGACCAGATGCCATGATCTTAGTTTTCTGAATGTTGAGCTTTAAGCCAACTTTTTCACTCTCCTCTTTCACTTTCATCAAGAGGCTCTTTAGTTCTGCTTCACTTTCTGCCATAAGGGTGGCATCATCTGCATATCTGAGGTTATTGATATTTCTCCCAGCAATCTTGATTCCAGCTTGTGCTTCCTCCAGCCCAGTGTTTCTCATGATGTGCTCTGCATATAAGTTAAATAAGCAGGGTGACAATATACAGCCTTGACATACTCCTTTTCCTATTTGGAACCAGTCTGTTGTTCCATGTTCAGTTCTAACTGTTCCTTCTTAACCTGCATACAGGTTTCTCAAGAGGCAGGTCAGGTGGTCTGGTACTCCCATCTCTTTCAGAATTTCCCACAGTTTATTGTGATCCACACAGCCAAAGGCTTTGGCATAGTCAATAAAGCAGAAATAGATGTTTTTCTGGAACTCTCTTGCTTTTTCAATGATCCAGCAGATGTTGGCAATTTAATCTCTGATTCCTCTGCTTTTTCTAAAACCAGCTTGAACATCTGGAAGTTCACAGTTCATGTATTGCTGAAGCCTGGCTTGGAGAATTTTGAGCATTACTTTACTAGCATGTGAGATGAGTGCAATTATGCGGTAGTTTGAGCATTCTTTGGCATTGCCTTTCTTTAGGATTGGAATGAAAACTGACCTTTTCCAGTCCTGTGGCCACTGCTGTTTTCCAAATTTGCTGGCATATTGAGTGCAGCACTTTCACAGCATCATCTTTGAGGATTTGAAATAACTCAACTGGAATTCCATCACCTCCACTAGCTTTGTTCGTAGTGATGCTTCCTAAGGCCCACCTGACTTCACATTCCAGGATGTTTGGCTCTAGGTGAGTGTGAGTGATCACACCTTCATGATTATCTGGGTCGTGAAGATCTTTTTTGTACACTTTTTCTGTATATTCTTTCCAGCTCTTCTTAATAGCTTGTGCTTCTGTTAGGTCCATACCATTTCTGTGCTTTATTGAGCTCATCTTTGCATGAAATGTTCCCTTGGTATCTCTAGTTTTCTTGAGGAGATCTCTGGTCTTTCCCATTCTATTGTTTTCCTCTATTTCTTTGCATTGATCATTGAGGAAGGCTTTCTATCACTCCTTGCTATTCTTTGGAACTCTGCATTCAAATGGGTGTATCTTTCCTTTTCTCCTTTACCTTTCACCTCTCTTCTTTTCACACCTGTTTGTAAGGCCTCCTCAGACAGCCATTTTTTTTTTTTTTTTTTTAGGTACAAGAGTAAATAATTAAAATACACTGTGTTATAATGGAGGTATGAACAAAATACCATATAGTAATAGAAAACTGGAGAGATTAACTTTGGGGATTTGGAGGAGGGATCCACGTAATAGGTGATATTTTCGTTAGAGTCCAGTGAAGAATAAAGGCAGCACCATTCTAAGAAACCAAGATGGATGCAGAAAAGAGGCAGGTTCATCATGTGACAAGTTGTGGATATGGACATATATGGATTCATAACAGCTTGTTTATGAGGACAGTGATTAAGTGAGTTTGGATGTTAATGATCAAAAACATGTATTTTCCTTCTTATAACTCTGGAGAGATTGGTAAACGTAACCAAAGTCTTAAATTTTTAGGTACACTATGCCATAGCATTTCTGTTTGCAGGAATTTATTTTAAGAGAATTGCCATGAAATAAGAATAAATTTGTGATATGAGTTTCTGATTCTCACCAAGATGGCGAACTAGAAGGGCTGTTGGATCCCTGCCTCTAATCAATCCTAGAAACACTAAGAAAAAATGAGAAACAGACTCTAGGACAAACAATATCACAAAACTGTGAAAAACCAACGAGACCACAGTGGACTTTTGAATGTGTGGTAGTACTGGACGCACAAAGAGACAACAAATGGAGACACAAGATATAACTGGTTATGGCAATGAGCATGTGAACCTGGCCAGAAAGGTTTAATTTTTGTTCTCACCTTTCCTTCCATTATCTTGGGACCATTAATGTCTGCTATTTTGCTAGAGACCTACACTCTCAGTATTTGAGTCTGAGGGATAAGATCAAAGTAGCATAGCAAAAATCCCTGAAGGTATGAATAATCCGGGTGAACAGGTTCCTGCCCATCAGTTGTCCTCAGGTACCCACTAGTTTGCCCTGGCCCTCCTAACCCCAGAGTTGGGGGTCACAATGCAGAGTTTTCTTCCTGACACTGTTGCTTGGCAACAAGACTTTCCCAGAGGAGTTACCTGGTGGGGCTGCAACAAAAGGAAGTGGTCAACAATGATTGTATACTGACTCGGATCTCTGCTCTGGGCTCATCCTTCCTTTTCCTTATACTTGCTTACCTGTCTTTGGTCCCTGGGCTCTTCCACTGCACGTTTTACCAAACAGAGAGCAGCAGGCACTCACAAGAGAACACGGACTCATGGACTGAGATAGCAAGCATACTATGGCATTTAACTTTCTTACAGAACACACACCAGACTGGGCAACATACATCTTCTGAGAGTAAACCTTTAGAAGAGATGGATGAATACTCTAAAATAAGTATGATTAAAATATTTTTGATTAAAATGTTTTTGGAAAACAGAATGAAGAATAAGTTAAAAGATCAGAATGAGAAACTCTGGGCTTCCCTTGTAGCTCAGTTAGTAAAGAGCCTGACTGCTATGCAGGAGACCTGGGTTCGATCCCTGGGTCAGGAAGATTCCCTAGAGAAGGAAATGGCAGCTCACTCTAGTACCCTTGCCTGGAGAATTGCATGGACAAAGGATCCTGGCAGGCTACAGTCTATGAGGTCACAAGAGTCTGACACAACTGAGCAACTAAGAACATGACACACAGCAGGCACCCGGTCCGCAGGAGGTGGAATGAGGAAGTAGAAAACAGAAAAGCTAAGTCACAGCAGCTAGAAATAGAAGTGACATTATGTAAATACCAGAAAGCTCAGGGGAGAAAAATTGAATGAAATAGTTAAAGAAATAATGAAGAAAAAAGTACCAGGATTTTTGAAAATTTCAAGACCTTAGAATGACAAGGGCTGGTAGAGCACCAAATAAGAAAAATAAGGAAAGCCTCCCACAGGGACTAGCAAAGAGAAGTAGTGGACTTTACTAGAAAGAGCAGTTCATCTACAAGGAAAGAAGAATAAGATTGGCATCAGATTTCTCCACAGCAACAGTGGATGGAAGAAAAATTAGTGTGCTTAAGAACTGAAAGTAAATATTTAGTTATAAAAATATTTACTGTGACATTTCTTGTAATAGCAAAATACTGAAAGTGCCTTGAATGTACATACAATGACATACCATGCAGCCACTTAAAATTATGTTACAGAAAAATGCTTTAAACTTAAGAAGATATTCACAATGAATAGATTTCTCTATGAATATAAGAGATTCTGCACATGCATAGGATGATTCCATCTTTGTGTATGTGGAAAGAATATATGCAGGAAGTTTAGTTTTTATCTCTGACAGTTAGCTGGAACTACAGATACTACTTCCTTTTTGCTTTTATAGCATCTACATTTTCTCGTATGAGATTTTGCTACTTTTTTAAAGGAAAAAAAAATAATACTTAACTATTGATTTAACTCTGAGAGAACTCCAAGACTAGATACTAATTGGGAGTGATTTTAGATGCTCAGAAGCTGTTACAACAGTTCTGGGAGATGTGACAGGATTGAGTTAAGACAGTGGCAAAGGGGATGGATCTAGGGGGCTCTATTGGACTGACATGCGGGAAAAATGAATTGGAATTTGTTAGCAGTTGGATAGGGGACATGTCAAGGATGACTCTGAAGTTTCTAGCTCCTCTCATATTTTACTTATCAACTCCTAAATTTAGGTTTGAAAGAACTATTATACATGCCCTTCTAAAGAAATGTTGTGATACAAAAGGCAGATATTTATACTGTGTTTCCAGCAGCTCCTTCTATGAAAGCACTTTTGAAGCTGATTTGTATGTACACCTACATTGTGAGCCACAGATATTTTATTTTCAAGAAAAACATGCTCTACAAACTCTTTTCCAACCTGTGTCATTAAGCAAAAGCAATTGCTTTATTCACCACCAACCTCTGCCTGAGATCTTTTGAATGCAGCTTCAAAGGTACATTCCATGAATATATCTTTTTCCCATGTGTGTTGAAACCTGCTGGCAAAATATGTGTTATTTCATACCTCTATGAAAAAAATGGGCCACGTACATGAATGGGCAATTTACAACAGAACCGAAGCAAATGATGGCTACTATAAGAAAACGTGTTAAATTATCTTAGTAATGAACTTTAAACCTAGTTTCAAATGGCAAAATTATCTCTTAAAAAGATAATGCACAATACTGGCAGGTTGTTGGTGAGATGGACATTTTCTTACATGGTTAGCACACTTTGTGGAAAAATTCTTCACTATTTGAGAAGAACATTAAAACTAATCTTTTCTTCCAGCCCAGCAATCACATTTTTAGAAATTTATATTAAAGAAATAATTAGAAATATAGTTAAGGATTAATTGATAGATGCTTAAGATAGGATAATGTCAAAATAAGTTGTATATTTACTAAAAGAACATTTTCCTCAAAAGTTTAATGATATGAAAGAATATTCATGATACCTAAGTGACGAACTCTGTATGCCATAGAATTTTTATTTTAAATAGCTTATTTTTGCATTTAAAAAAAAGAAAAGAAAGAACCTGAAATATCAGCATTAATTATCTCTAAATAGTGGGATTATTGATAATTTTGTTATCATTATTGGTTTTTTAAGCTTCTAAAGTGAAGCATAAAGATTTCAAAATGGAGATAATTATTAAAAGTAATTTATTTCTGATACACTTTCAGTGATGTTGAGCACTCAACATTACCTTTTTTTTTTCTTTTTGTATATGTATATAAATAGATAACTGGCACAGATATAAAAATCAGTTCAGTAATTTAGGAAAATTACCACATGGCCATAGACATGTGTTTATTTAACTAGGATGTTGTCTAGGAAGTGCTCCTCATTTAGTAAGAATTTACTGAGGGGCATAAATCTGCAATCTGTCAAAGGTGGAAGGGACAGAAATAATACAGACCAAGCCTCATTTTACAAGTGGGCTTTGTGAAAATTTTTTTTTTGTTATGAGGCTCTGGGAAGCCATTGAAGGCTTTCAAACGCAGAAATGAGGTAATTAGATAATTTTGGTAATAATGTGGATGGTGGATTGGCAGAGTAATAGCTGAGGGACAGGACATCCAGAGAGAAGTCTATTTTAATAATCCAGAAAGGAAGCAATAAAACCGCGTATTGGGAAAGTGGTAGTGGGTCTGAAGAGCTGATGAGTTAGGTTAGGTCACTATAGAAGGTGATACCATTGTCTGAGATAAATTATCAAATGTGCTCAGTCGCTCAGTTGTGTCTGACTCTGTGACCCAATGGCCTGTAGCCTGCCAGGCTCCTCTGTCCGTGGGATTCTCCAGGCAAGAATACTGGAGTGGGTTGCCATTTCCTCCTCCAAGGATTCTTTCCAACCCAGGGGGAAAACCCATGTCTCCCGAGTCTCTTGCATTGGCAGGCAGGTTCTTTACCACTGAGCCACCTGGGAAGACCTCATATTTGTCCACAATCTTGCCATACTGTGCGCTTTTAACAAATATTAACTCATTGGCTAATTAGGCTACATTTATATCTTCTTTAGAGGAACTTGAGTTTGTATTAATAAGTATTTACTTTTAACTTCATATATTTTGAGAAATATAAGAGGAGACCTATGACTTAGGTAAATAGGACAGAGGCACTAAACTTTAAATATACATTAATACTACTTAGCTAGGTTATGCCATATCTTCCAAGTCATCTTTGTCCAGCCCATCATTTTCATAGCAACAATGCCAAAAGTAACACCTAGAGAAATAGGACTATTTTTAAGTTTTCTACTTTATGTCAATTAGAAACTAATTTGAAATGTTTTAGTGTAAAGGTGGAAGGTATTTCTGGTCCAGTCACCAGCTTTAATTAGTTGTTTTAAAACCAATATATTTTCTTCCTTTCTTTGGGCACCATATGTTCTTCTCCACTGAGATATGGATTTATGCCCTCACTGAGACACAGTAAAGAGGCATATTCAGAGGGGGTGCTTTCTTGCAGGCATGTTCTGTTGACATGATCATGAATATAAGAATGATCTTAGGAAAAAGGAAATTAAATGATAGGAAGTGCATTCTTATATTTTACTGAAGTAGTTGTGGATTCAGCTAACAGCATTAGAACAATCTCAAAATTATTAAACTCCAGCCATCCAGCCTGTGATTCAAGTGGTCAAGTCCTTTTTTGAATATCCCACAAAGGGTCTATTTGCTTTGTAAATATATTGTAAAAGCTTATCTTTTATCTAGGTGAAATTTATCCCCTTGTAGCCTGTATTTGTTGATCTTAGTACAGGAAGCCAAGTTCCCATTTTGTATACCACTCTTAACTGCAAAGATCCTTTGTGTTGTTTTCTTCTTCATCCCCTTCACATGCTGTCAATATCTTTTATTCTGTTCATTATCCTGATTGCTCTGTTATGAGTGTGCACTAGTTTTGTACATATTTTTTAAATAAATTTATTTTTTAAAGGATGGAAATAAAAGTCCGCTTAACAATTTCTAAATTTGGTGAGCTACTATTTAAAATAAATTTTTAAGGAAGATTTCTATATTGTTCTTCCTGCCTCCAGATATTTCTGTTCAATTTCAGTTTCCAGCCAATCACTGGAGTTATCTGTCTAAACTGCACTTCCCACAAGTGTGTGTTAAGTCTGTCAGATACGCAACAGCAAACCAAATTATCAGTTGTAGGGCATTATTATGGCTATTTCCTGTATGCCTGTAAAAATAAATTGGAGGGGGCTGGACAAGATAGTGAGAGTCTTTACTGAGAAGTGGATCTGCTACTTGTGAAAGGAGAGGAGGAACAGAAGGAGAGTGAGTAGACAAAGTCTTAGGCTGCATAATGCAAAAAGGTAAACAAAATGTACAGAAGACATTGTGTGTGTGTGTGTGTGTGTGTTAGTCACTCAGTCGTGTCTGACTCTTGTGACCCCATGGACTGTAGCATGCCAGGCTTCTCTGTCCATAGAATTCTCCAGGCAAGAATACTGGAGTGGGTTTCCTCCCCTGATAGCTCAGCTGGTCATGAATCTGCCTGCAACGCGGGAGACCTGGCTTTGATCCCTGGGTTGGGAAGATCCCCTGGAGAAGGGGGAAGGCTACCCACTCCAGTATTCTGGCCTGGAGAATTCCATGGACTGTATAGTCTTTAAGGTTGCAAAGAGTCAGACACGACTGAGCCACTTTCACTTTGCCATTCCCTTCTCCAGAGAATCTTCCTTACTCAGGAATCGAACCTGGGTCTCCTGCATTGCAGGCAGATTCTTTACTGACTGAGCTACTACAGAAGCCCTATTTGCAATGTAATAAAGTCATGCTAGTTTGAACTAACAATTATTCAAACAATATATTATTATTCAGAATCCGTTTGGGAAACAAAATTCACTACAGAGACATCCAACAGAGAGAATTTTTTTTCCATCATGGTTCATTACAAAATATTGATTCGAGTTCTATGTGGTATACAATAGGAATTTATTGTTTATCCATTCTATATATAATAGTCTGCATCTGCTAGTCCTAAATTCCCAATCCATTCTTCCCACATCGCACCTCCCCCTTGGCAGCCATAAGTCTATTCTCTATGTCTGAGTCTGTCTGTTTCATAGATAAGTTCATTTATGTCATATGTTAGATTCCACATGTAAGTGATACCATATGGTATTTATCTTTCTCCTTCTCACTTACTTTGCTTAGTATGATAATCTCTAGGTCCATCCACATAGCTGAAAATGGCATTATTTCATTCTATTTATTGATGAGTAATATTCTGTTGGATATATGCACATTTTTATCCATTCATCTGTCATTGGTCATATAGGCTGTGTGTAAATAGTGATGCTATGAATATTGGGATGCATGGATCTTTTCAAATTATAGTTTTTTCTGGATATATGTCCAGGTGTTAGATTACTGTACTGTATGGCAACTCTATTTTTAGTCTTTTGAAGAACCTCCATGCTATTCTCCATAGTGGTTTCACCAAATTGCATTCCCACCAACGGTATGGGGGAGTTCCCTTTTCTCCACACTTTCTCCAGCCTTTGTTATTTGTAGATTTTTAGTGATTGTCACTCCCAACAGAGAGAATGTTATATGAAGACATGTTGATGAGTACTGGAAAGGTTAAGACAGCAAATAAGGAAAGAGAGTTGGAGGAATAAAGCTAACACTAAGGAAAGTGACCACCTGGGCCCACTCTTCTTTGATCTAGAATCAATCAACCTATTCCTGCTGCTACTACAGAACTGCCAGCAATTGCCAGCCACTGCCACAGTTTTGGAGCCAAAAGAGGAAGCTTTGCTCTGCCACAACATCGGAGCTGAAGGAGGAATCTTTGCTCTTCTGCTATCTTCTTATTTCTCATTAGTACCTTCTATTAGCAGAGCTCATCAGAAAGAAAGCAGTCAAGGAGAGCTGAGAAATATAGCTTGCAGACTTCTAAACTTCGATATACAGAAAAGCACAGAAGAGAGAATAAGGGTTGAGAGCAAATAGGCAAATGTCTGGCCTAGTAGGTATGCCAGACAGCAAAAACTCAAGAATATGAAAGTTATAGTGTAACATAAAAATGAGATTTTAAACTACACAAAGAAGTCCTAGTTCCACGTTTTTCTTATAGTTTCTATTTTTTAATGATGAGAATTTTTTAGAATATGAATTCTTGAACAAATATTTTAAAAGAACTAGTATCCTTTGCTCCTGGGGTAAAAAAGATGAAAATTACACATATACATTGGTTTATTCTTAATATTCTTATTGCCTTCACCAATAATATTTTTTAAACTGTTCTTCCATGTAAGCAGAAACATAAATCACTATTTCCAAAAGAAGTTCTGGGCAATTGGGCGAGGTAGGAGGATGGAAGGAAATTAATCATGAATTGCAAAGCTTACAGATCTTGGAAGATCTATCAAAGAAACATCAGACTCTTCTTCATGTCCTGAGTAAAATTCTCTTTGTCTCACCTCTGATTTCAGCCATGGTTAGAACAGACATTTTCTTGAGCTTCCACCCCTCTCATGCTGACAGTGTCTTGTTCAGACACTAGAGGACCTAGTATCTCTAGGTCTTTCATTTCTGACTGGGCTTCTCTCATTTCACAGAAGAAGCTGGTAGGAGCAACCAGCCTGTGAAACCAAGAGGTACCAAGATGTCAATGTTCCCAAGTGCATCTCCTAATCAGTGGGAGACAGGTTGATATATAAATAATTCTCCTGGTCTAGCCTCTGTAATGCTACTGTGAGTTATTTTTTATGCTCCTCAGGAAGTTCTGCTTGGAATTGAACTCCATTTATATTTGATATTTTATTTTGTGGATTTCAGTACACCATTTAGACTTTTTAGCTTCAACTCTTTTTTTCAATGATGGTTGTTTTCTCATAATTTTATGAATTTGGTTGACTTCAAAATTACCAGTAAGTATTTATTTGTTTATTTTTAAACTGAAGTATAGTTGATTTACTTCAGGATCAGGTTCAATCCCTGGGTTGGGAAGATCTCCTGGAGAAGAGAATGGCTACCCACCCCAGTATTCCTGCCTGGAGAATTCCACAGACTGAGGAGCCTGGTGGGTGACGGTCTATAGGGTCACAAAGAGTCAGACACCACTGAGCGACTAATACTTTCACACTTTCATAGTTGATCTGCAATGTAGTGTTAGTACAGCAGAGTGACTCAGTTACATGTATACCTATATGTAGCGATAGATATATCCTCGTTCGTATTCTTTTTCTTTATAAGTTAGTAAAAGATATGGAATGTTGTTCTCTCTGCTATACAGTATGACCTTGTTTCTTGTCTGTTTTATATAAAGTATCATGTATATGTTAATCCCAAGCTCCTAACTTATCCTTTTGCTGCCCTTTCCCTTTTGGTAACCATACTTTTGTTTTCTATGTCTATGAGTTTGCGTCTATTTTATAAATATGTTATTGATATCATTGTTAGATTTTACATATAAGTAATACGTATGATATTTACCATTTGTAGCAACATGGGTGGACCTAGAGATTATAATACTAAGTGAAGTAAGTCAGAGAAAGACAAATATCATAAGACTTCTTTCACTTAGCATGATGTTTTTGATATTCACCCATATCATGTATTCTAATAGTTTGCTCCTTTTTTCCTTTTTGGTGAGTTATATTTCATTGTATAAATATGTCACAGTTGATTTATGTTTCCATTTATGGACATCTGATTGGGCTATTTTGAATAAAAATATAATTTGATTCAATAATATTTTATTAAGTATTTTTGGAGATTTAAGTATAATGTTTTGGCATCTATGTCCATGAGAGATATTTGCCTATAATTTTTTTGTTAATTTTTTTGTGAGATATCAGTATCAGGATTATGCTGGTTTCACAAAGTAAGTTAGCAAATATTCCTTCTTCCTCTAATTTCTGTAAGCCTTTGTGTAAATTTGGTACTATTTTCCTTATATTTTGATATAATTCACAAATGAAATAATCTGGGCCTGGAGTTTTCCTTGCGTAAGTCTTTTGATGATTGATTTGCCTTTATTAATAGTAGGACATTTCAGATTTTCAATTTAATTTAAAGTCAGTTTTTGTAAGCTGTTCCTCTCTGCCCCCAGGATTTATCTATTTCATCTACATTGTCAATAAATTTGTGATACAA
Source organism: Dama dama (assembly GCF_033118175.1). Lineage (NCBI taxonomy): Eukaryota > Metazoa > Chordata > Mammalia > Artiodactyla > Cervidae > Dama > Dama dama. The sequence continues at coordinate 54,858,785 of NC_083700.1, forward strand.
AGTTGATCATAATATTGTTTTAATGTCTGTAAGATAAGCAATGATAGCAACACTTTTCTTCCTGTTATTGGTAATCTGTGTGCTTTATTTATTTTTGATCAGTCTAACTAGAGGCTTATTATTTTGTTGATTTTCTAAAGAAAACCAAGTTTTAGCCTTACTGATTTTTGTATTGCTTGTCTGTTTTTTATTTCATTAAAGTCTGCTGTTATCATGATAATTTCCCTCATTTTCCTTACTTTGCCTTTAATTTCCTCTGTTCCTATGTCTCTGTCTTTTTTGGATTTTTAAATATTTTGAAAGTTGCAATTTAATTTATCTATTGGTTTTCATTTGTATCTATTTGCATTATTTTTAGTAATTGCTTAATGTACATCTTTACATTTTCACAGTGAATCTAGAGCTAATATCGTGCCATTTTATGTAAACTGCAGAATGTTGGAGTTGTGTATAGGATCATATAATATCTCTCACTTTATGTTCCCATGGACATAAAATTTTATTTCTGTATACATTATAAACTCCATGAGATAATGCTGTAATTTTTTCTTTAAATCATCATATGAATTTTAAAGAAATTTAGAGGAAAAGAGATTAGTCATTTATCTTCATATTTGCCATTTTCAATAGTGTTTATTCTTCCTGAGGATATGAGTTTCCAGTTGGCTTAATTTTCTCTAGTCTCAGACCTGCCTCTGTCAATTCTTTTAATTTATGTCTGCTGGCAACAAACTCTCTAATATATATTTTTAATCCAAAAATGTATTTTCCCTACTTCTAGAAGGATATTGTTGCTAGATATAGAATTCCTGGTTGTTGAAAGATTTTGTTTGTTTGATATTTTGCTTTCATCACCTTAATGATATCTCCTGATTCTCTTCTGGATCCCAAAGTTTCTGGTAAATAAATGGTATAATGATTTATTTTTTCTCTCTGTATGTAATGCTTCATTTTTCTTTGGCTGTTTCAGTTTATTTTCCTCTTTTTCTATGGTTTTGTGCAGTTTTATTTTAATATATCTAAGTATGATCTCTCATATATTTCCTGCTTGGGAATTGCTGAGGTTCTTAAATCTTTAAATTTGTATCTTCATCATATTTTGAAAAACATTCAGCTGTTATTTCTTTAAAATAACACTCAATTTTATAGATATGCCACATTTTGTCTACCTGTCCATCAGCTGGTGAGCACTTGGCTTTTTTCCCAGTTTTCGGCTATTGTGAACATCCTGTATAAGTTTTTGTGTGGACGTGTGTAATTTCTCTTGATATACATCTAGGAGGCTGATGAGTGGGTCATAAAGTAACTATGTTCAATTTTTTGTGATAAACTTTTTTTAAAGGGATCACATTGACATATTACCACTAGCAATGAACTAGGGTTGATGAAGGAAGATTTAGGTTTGTCATTTTGCTATTTGATTTCCATACGTATTTTATTCCTTTTATTTTCATCACTGCCTTCTTTTATATTAACTACATACTTTCTAGTATGTAATTATTTTGCTGTTTGTTTTATGAATATTATGAGTTTTTAAAGTTGTTTTCTTAGTAACTTCACTAGGGAGTACAACTGACATTTTGTTTATAACAATCTAGTTCTGATTAGTACCAACTTAACTTGAATAGTATACAAAACAATTTGTCCTAACAAAGCCCCATTGCTATTCCACTCTTTTATGTTATTATTGACATACAAATTACATCTTTATACATTTCAAGACCATCAACATAGCTTTATAAATACTGCTTTATGCAGTTGTTTTTCAACTGAGATAGAAGGAATTAGTTACCAACAAAAATATATTTGTACTGTCTTCCATATTTACCTGTGAGGTTACCACCACTAAAGAGCCTTTTGATAAAAGTGAAAGAGGAGAGTGAAAAAGCTGGCTTAAAACTCAACATTTAGAAAACTAAGATCATTACATTGGGTTCCATCAACTTCATGGCAAATAGATAAGTAGCAATGGAAACAGTGACAGACTTTATTTTCTTGGGCTCCAAATTCACTGCAGATGGTGACTTCAGCCATGAAATTTAAAGATACTTGCTCTTTGGAAGAAATGCTATGACTAACCTAGACAGCATATTAAAAGGCAGAGATATTACTTTACCAACAAAGTTCTGTCCAGTCAAAGCTATGGTTTTTCCAGTAGTCATGTATGTATGTGAGAGTTGGACTATAAAGAAAGCTGAGTGCTGAAGAATTGATCCTTCTGAACTGTGAAGACTCTTAGTCCCTTGGACTGCAAGGAGATCCAACCAGTCCATCCTAAAGGAAATCAGTCCTGAATATTCATTGGGAAGACTGATGCTGAAGCTGAAACTCCAATACTATGGCCACCTGAGGTGAAGAGCTGACTCATTGGAAAAGACCCTGATGCTGGGGAAGACTGAAGGCAGGAGAAGAAGGGGATGACAGAAGATGAGATGGTTGGATAGCATCACTGACTCAATGGACATGAGTTTGAGCAAGCTCTGGGAGATGGTGATGAACAGGGAAGCCTGGCATGCTGTAGTCCATGGGGTTGCAAAGAGCTGGACATGACTGAGCGACTGAACTGAACTGAACTGAGTTACCGTCACTGATACTCTTTATGAATCCATGTGGATTCAAATTAATGTCTAGTATTTTTCTGGGCCCCAAAATCGCTGCAGATGGTGACTGCAGCTATGAAATTAAAATACTCTTACCAACCTAGGAAGGAAAGTTATAACCAATCTAGACAGCATATTAAAAAACAGAGACATTACTTTGCCAGCAAAGGTCTGTCTAGTCAAGGCTATGGTTTTTCCAGTGGTCATGCATGGATGTGAGAGTTGGACTATAAAGAAAGCTGAGCACAGAAGAATTGATGCTTTTGAACTGTGGTGTTGGAGAAGACTCTTGAGAGTCCCTTAGACTGAAAGGAGATCCAACCAGTCCATCTAAATGAGATCAGTCTTGGGTGCTCATTGGAAGGACTGATGTTGAAGCTGAAAGTCCAATACTTTGGCCACCTGATGCAAAGAGCTGACTCATTGGAAAAACCCTGATGCTGGGAAAGATTGAGGGCAGGAGGAGAAGGGGACGACAGAGCTGGTTGGATGGCATCACTGACTTGATCAATGGACATGGGTTTGTGTGGATTCCGTTAGCTGGTGATGGACAGAGAGGCCTGGCGTGCTGCGGTTCATGGGGTCGCAAAGAGTCGGACATGACTGAGTGACTGAACTGAACTAAAGTGTCCTGTTACTTCAGCCTGAAGGATTCCCTTTAGTATTTCTAAGGCAGGCTTCCTAGCAACTAATTTTTTTGTTGTTTTGTTTTGTTTTTATTTTTTTTATTTTTTATTTTTTCTTATTTTGTTTACTTGCAATGTTTTAATTTTGCCTTTATTTTTGACCAATAGTTTTTGTTGTTGTTGTTGTTTATAGTCTTAATTCAGTCCTTTGAGTTTATCACCTCCTTACGACATCCTGGTTTTCTTGGTTTTTGGTGAGTCAATTGTCACTCTCATTGAGAAGTCCTTGTGTATGTTGAGTTTGTTTTCTCTCCCTGTTGCTCCTTCAAGTTTCTCTCCTTGTCTTTTGACAGTTTGGCTATGATGTGTCTAGATATGGATTTCCTTTTGTTTATTCTACTAGTAGTGTTTCAGGATTCTTGGATGTACAGGTTAATGTTCATCAAATTTGGGGAGTTTTCAGCTATTCTTTCTTCAAATATTATTTCTGCCCTTTCTGACTCTCTCTTTTTCTTCTGGAACTTTCACATAGGAGTATCTATCAGGCTTCTAAGTTTCTGGGAGTTTTCCTTTAATTATTTTTTCTATGCCTCAAAGTGGATAATTTCATTTGACCTATCTTCAAGCCTACTTATTTTTCTTCTCTCAGTTCTTATCTGCTGTTATTCCATGCTAGTGAAAGTTTCATTTTTACAATCAGACTTTTAAGCTCCAGCATTTCTGTTTGGTTTCATTTCATAATTTTAATTTGTTCATATTTTCTATTTTGTTATTGTTGTTGACTCAGTCTTATATGACTCTTTCTGACCCCTTGGACTGCAGCACACCAGGCTTCCCTGTCCTTCACCATTGCCTGGAGCTTGCTCAAACTCATGTCCATTGAGTCGGTGATGCCATCCAACCATCTCATTCTCTGTCATCCCCTTCTCCTCCTGCCTTCAATCTTTCCCAGCATCAGGGTCTTTTCTAATGAGTCAGCTCTTCACATCAGGTGGCCAAAGTATTGAAGCTTCAACTTCACCATCAGTCCTTCTAATGAATATTAAAGATTGATTTCCTTTAGGATTGACTGGTTTAAGCTCTTTGCAGCCCAAGAGACTCTCAAGAGTCTGGTGTAAGACTTATCATACTTCCCTTTAGTTTTTAAAATGTAATTTTATTTCACTAGTTGAGCATATGTATGATATCTGATTTAAAGTTTTTGTCTTGTAAGTCCAGTATTTGGACTATTGGACATGCTTTTCTATTTCTTCATATATCATGTAATTCTTTTGTTGAAACTTGGACATTTTAAGTAACCTAGCATGGTAGCTCTGAGAATAAGTCTTTGCCTCCTCCCCCAGACTGTTCTTGTTATGGTTTATTTGTTTAGTGAATTTTCTTGGAAATTATGTAATATCTTACTCTTTGTTATGTGTAGCCATTAAAGTTTCATCTCTGCTTAGTTATCTTTCTGGTCAGATAGTGATTGGACAGAGATTTTCTTAAATGGTTGGAACCAGGAAGTTTCTCACCTCTGTTGAAGGACCCAGTGTGTGTGTTGGAGTAGGCTTGCAATGCTGGAGTAGCCTTTAGTTCTTGCTTGCACAGATCCTTAAGGTCAGCTATGGATAGAGATTAGAATCTCATCAAGTCTTTCTGTGGCATGTGTCAATGTACTGTACATGCAGATGGCCTTCTAGATCCCCAGAAAAATGTTAGGTATCTTCAAAACCCTCCATGGAGATCTCATTTCTCTTTTAATTTTTTTGCTGCTCAGTTACCCCAACTGGCATTGCTGTCCTAGGAAACAGATGTTAAACTATTATCTCTGACTATTTTAGACAAATGCCCCATGGACTTTCCTCATCCACTGAGCTCTGAGTGCGTTTGAGTAAGAACAAGCTCTGGGAATGTTTTTTACCATGAAGCTCTAAGACAGACCAGATAATGACATTTCTTTGGGGATGGAATTTTAGGAGAGTTCCAAACCCATTTTGTCCACTCCCATGACTGCTGAACTGCTGTTTTTTAGTTACCATGGTTCCAACATGAATAGTTCTTAAGGCTATATAAAGCTGGAAGGAAGAAGATGGGAACGGGGTAAGTTAAAATGCCACAAATCTCAATATTCTTACTGAGATTCAACTAGTTTTCAACTCCTTGGATTGTTGAGAAACTCTTCGGTTAATTCCAGGAGTGCTTAAAAAAGATGATTTAACAATTGTTTATCATTGTTCTCCTTGCTTTTATGGAAGGGTGGATTTTCAGAGACCCTTACTTTGCCAATGTTGCTTTCCAATAAACAGAGCAATTTATTTAATTCATAAATATTTCCATGTACTAAAATACTAATTCTTTAGGTACATCATAAAGTACATATACTTGAAAATAGAAATTTAAAACAAATACAATAAAAAGTAGCTATATATAAAAGTTCTAATATTCCTTGTTGTATTGTAATAGATCGTCTTCCCGGAATATGAATTTCCTAGATGAAATTTTCTGGGATAGACTTTTGTCAAATTTCACTTCTGGTATTATTGAGACCACAGAAAATTTGTCAGGGATTGTATTCTCTTGATAATAAATGATGATATAGTAAGTGTAATTATCAGTATATTTAAAAGGCTTTTAATTTAAGTTTTACAGCATGTGGGTCAAAGCCAGACTGCTGGGATCAATTCCAGCCGAGCCCATTTGCTTAAGCTGCTTTTGTGCTACAAAGGCAGACTTGAGTAGCTACAGTGGAGACTACATTGCCCAAAGAGCCTAAAATGTCTACTCTATGGCCCTTTGCATAAAAAGTTTTCTGATCTTTGCAGTAAATCAAGACTCAGAGTTTGCGCTGGACTCTGATGGTTCTCAAACTTCGGGTTGTAGCCAAACCATTACCATATTTGTAAACAAAATACAGATTTCTGGGTTCTACCCCAGGAATCATAACATCAATGAGTTACTTGTTCTCTAATTTTTAGTTCAGCTTGGTGGATGAGGAGCCCTAGGAGACTGGAGGAAAGGAAAAAAAGTGAGGTCAAAAGATGCATTTCCCTTATTTCTTTCCTCCAATCTCCTCTGACTTAGATGACTTTCTCCATCCATCCTTCTGTGTATCAGTGTCCCCTCAATCAGCTCCTCTTCTCACACTTTCAGGTGTAGAAGGGGTGGTTGAGTTTTTTATTCTTTGGGGTATTTCACAATCCCTTATGGTTTTCCCTATACACACTCTTTTTAATAATCCCTTTATTTAATTCTCCTAAATTATACTAATTTTAGGGTATTTTTTAAGCTGGAAATCACACTGAAACTCTAAGTCTTCCTACTCTTCTTTTTTAACATCAAAATTTTAACCTATCCTTTCTCTATATGAACTCCTGTCTTAAAAAAAATATTATCTGTCCCTTTCAGTTTTGTGCTATCTTGAATTTAAAAATTCTACCTTCTATTTCTTTCATCAAGTTGCTAATAAAATTGTGAACAGTTATGGCTAAGAATGATATTTGTGGATGGTTACTAAAAAGCTTCCTGGTTGATTTGATCCATTTATAACAGTCTTTGCTGTTACTACACTAGTTACTAATCAGTTTATTAAAAAGCCTCTGGTCTTCATGCCTGTATTTTAGCCATTGTTGCTGTCCATGATGCTTTGATTTCCCTAAAGTCTCATATTCATAGGAAGTACAAAATTTCAGAGATTATACACATATGGTGATTTAGTTGCTAAGTCATGACCAACTCTTGTGACCCTATGGACTGTAGGCCACCAGGTTCCTCTGACCATGGAATTTTGCAGGCAAGAATACTGGAGTGGTTTGGCATTTACTTCTCCAGTGGATCTCCCCGACCCAGGGATGAAACCCAGGTCTCCAGCACTTCACGCAGATTCTTTACTGATTGAGCTACTAACCTCTCTCTATTCTCTGATCCTCAGCTTCTGCCAGATGGCAGACTAAAATTCAGATATGCTTGAAAATGGCAATCTAAGTATTTCAGTTTTTTTAAAACTTGACTTTCCTTTAATAGATCCTGTAGAAAGACTGCTTTATGACACTACTGATGTCCTTTTGACATTTGACCCTTTATACTTGATCACCCCTGTTACCTTTGAAGTTCATCAGCATTTTAGCAATAAACATTTCTTGAATTTCCTTTTTTGGCCAGACTGAATAAATCTAAGCTAGAGAATTAAGATCAATGTGAAGTACCTGGTAAAATAGGTCCATTTGACATGACAGCATGCTACATATTATTTATACTACATAATATATGTATATTTTCTGTTCAGAAAGTTCTCTGTATCTTTATTGATGGTGAGCATAAGCAAAGGCAGGTTTTTCAAAATTGCCCCATGTATAATTTGCTCATAATTGCTTTTATGGAAATGCTCATCAGAAATCTGTCATTAAATCTTCTCCAGAGAGCATAACACAGGTGATCAGAAATAAATTGCTTTTAGTATTGTGTGTGTATAAAGATATTGTTTTTATTTGTATAATTATTTTCAGCTCCTCAGTATAGTATTTTCATGAGTCTAAGTCAACTTCAAGACTTTATCTCTTTATGAGAAGGAAATCAACATTAGGAAACAGAGGAAAAATATGCAGATAGATTCACATTTCAATTTTGATTCTTGGGAGAAGGGACAGGAAACATGTGCAGACACATTTCACTGTTTGTATTTTCTTAAAGAATTGAGGGGTATCAGCAAGCTAATGAAGAAAGAGGTCAACAGGGGACCAACTGAGTAGAGCAGAAGCATTAGTACTAGCTAGAGATTCCTCTGCCTTTGCTTGCTGGTGCCAAAATGTGATTATATCCAAAATGAAAACATAGTGAATTATGAAACATCTTTGTTCTTTCCTTAAATAATGAATACCACTAATAAATATTTAATAAGTACTTACTATAGATGGCCAAAAAGTATGAAAACGTAGGCAAAAATGCATAAAAAAGTAGTTACTCATATTACAATATATGATTTTGTTCAATGGTCTGACCTGATATGTTCAGTGCATTGCCCCTTATCATGACAGTCAGGATCGTGTTCCCATAAACTTTGCAGAACTTACATTATGTACGATTCAAAGGCATGTATCTGGGAACTCTCTTGTACAATTCTGCTGGTAACTCCCATTCCTTGAATCTTTGGCAAGTTGACCTCTTTGGACTGGCCATGGCCATGGCTATGCCAGTTTCATTCACCTTGTTAGAAATGGATGATAATTCACAAAAGTGTTTGCCCAACACACTGTCTGTATCTTTGAATTTTTGAACCAGCTTTCCAGTTGTGCTGTGGGAAATGGCAGCTCTTCCAAAATGATATGCATTAAAGAGTTCTGCTATTCATTGTTATTATCAGCCATTTCATCTGCATAGCAGTATCAGATCGATCCATTCATTTTTATCAATATTTAAAAAACATAAAATTACAGTATTTGTCTTTCCAAAATTTAAGGACACCCTGTCTATACAGGGGATCTTCTAAGAATTTTTCATTTAATCCTCATGACAAGTGTATGAGTTGACTTCTCTTTTTACTTCCATTTTGCAGAGGTATAAATGGAGGCAGAGGGAGATTAAGTCATTTGTACAGCATCATCGAGCTCATAAATGGAAAATCATGAGTCCTGGGTTTAGGGAAGGAGAATAAATTAAACAATAAAATAAGTGAAGAAACACTATATTAACTAGTAGAACAGAAATATTTTGCTGTATGTTTATATAATATGATTAACTATTAATATTACCTACTCTGACTTGCATATTAGATGTCAATTTTAAGGGATGCCAGAATGATTTCCAGAGAGTTGTTCTAATAAGCATATTTCACCATGAAAGTGCTATGTGGCCTTTGACAATTTTTTAGCATCTCTGTGCCTTCAAAAACTGGAGATGATTGTTTTAACCATCTACCAGGTGAGTTGCTATTTGGGAATTTGAATATAAATTGTTTTTTTGATTTCCTTGGAAGAAAGTCATACTATAAAAACAAATTTGGGCTATTATAATGACAAGTGTGTGAGTGTACATTAATTTCCCCCTTATGTTCTTATTGCCAGCAGATGGAGGCCGAAATTGAATTGCTGCTGACTGTTGTCCCTTGTTATGGCCTGTGGAGATATGACAATTGAGGAAGAACTTAGAGAAATGCCAAGTAGTAGAGCATGAAGGAGTGGGTGTGACCCACTGCCTTGGATATTTTATGGCTGATAGCATTTGGCAAGAAAAAATCTGCAGCCTCTATAGTAGTCTTGCAAACAGATTTCAACATCAACCATGCCCCCACTCTCATCCTTATTTGATTTGCCCTGTAAGGTATATGTTTGCCAAAATCTGCTCTTCTAATTTTCAGTTACCTCACTGGACCCCTTACAAACACCTAAATATTGAGATAAATAACACTTGAAAAGTTCGTTGTTTAATTAAAAATTTGAGCACAACCAAAAAAAAAAAAAAAATTTGGGCACAGAAAATAGAGGCAAGGCACATGAAATTTCTTGTCCATCCTACTTTTCATTCCTTTTGGACTCGTCCTATTTTCCAGCCTGTTTGACCAGAAATTTTTACCAAGAGAGTCTTTGAATGATCTTCCAGGGGTGCTTGCCCCATGGGAATTAGAAGTACAATATCTGTGCATGCTACAACACTGGGTTTTTTTTTTTTCCACCAGGAGAGAGTCTGCAGCTTTCATGAGATTCTCGAAGCAGCTTAAAACTTCAAAAAGTTTATGAATCCCTGCTTTGGATCTTTGGTTTATGGGGCAGTGAAACTTTGTATGTTTGCTTTAATGATTGAGACACAGCATTTTATGTGAAAGAGAACAAGGGAGTGGTGGAGAAAAACAGCTTGGAGGGCATTATTACCTTTCCCGATCTTCATTTCTTGTCATGAATTATTAATCATGAGGTAACACTTCATCTGATGCTTTGAAAACTCTCCCTCTGGTAAGAACAGCCTAATTGAATTGGAGGAAGTGGAGCAGGAAGAACTAAACGTGGACGTTGATGGTTTCACCAAAAGCAATTATACACACTACAGCCTTCTCCACCTGTTTGAAAACCCAAGGCCCACTAATCCTCATGCCACAAGGGAACACATGGGAAAGTAGAGGAGAAATGACAATTGTTGAGCTTCAAGCCTATCTTCCTTGAGAGCACTTGATTTTGGCTGAGGGGAGTATCCGGGGATAAGAGAGGAGAAGGGGTATGGGCAGGGGTCTGATCAACGGGAGATGAGAGTGTGAGCCAGTCTGACCTCTGGAATGCATTTTGGCAATGTAACAGAAACTTTAACATAGCATATCACCTAGTAATTTCGATTTTAGGACGTTTATCCCAGCAACTTGTATACCTAAAAATTTGAAATAATTGGCGAACATAATAGAATATGGAGTCATAGAAATCATGTTTAAGTATATTTTTGATATGAAACTGTATTTTTGATATTTTGTGTAAAAAAGTAAAATAGGCAATAAAATAATACATAGTCTGCAAAGTATAGTATAATTCACATTGATGAGAAATGTAATGCTATGGGGTTAAGGAATATGTGCCTAAGGCACTTTTTTATATGAGATAAGCATGGAAAGAATGATAGGATATACATTAAATGATAAAAAAGGTCCCAGTGAGTGATCTGATTGCACTTAATTTATTTTTCCTTTACTTTCTTTTTTTTTTTTTTTCAATAGGCATGTGCCCTTTTTTTATCATTAAGTGTATGGCAACCCACTACAGTATTCTTGCCTGGAGAATCCCATGGACAGGGAAGCCTGGTGGGCTGCTGTCCATGGGGTCGCACAGAGTTGGACACGACTGAAGAGACTTAGCATGCATGCATGCTTGCATTGGAGAAGGAAATGGCAACCCACTCCAGTGTTCTTGCCTGGAGAATCCCAGGGACAGGGAAGCCTGGTGGGCTGCCATCTATGGGGTCGCACAGAGTCGGACACGACTGAAGCGACTTAGCAGCAGCAGCAGCAGCATATTAATACAAGTTTAGACAATATCTTCTTTTGAAAGTATAGACTCCAGGTTAAAAGTAGATCATCCCATCAGCAAAAGACCAAGTCTTGCCAACTCTCAAAGGTTGAGTTCTACCTGAAATTGAAGCAGACAGAGGTGACTCAGAGGGCGTCCGGGCTCCCCTGAGACGAGGCGGAAAGGGCAGTCCAGGCTGTCTCCCTGGGTCTGCACCATCTCCTTCTATCCACAGCCAGGTCAAACTGAGAGAGTTTCAGCCATGTTAAGTACCACACAGAAAAACTTTTAAAGACCTTTGAACACAAAAGGAGAAAACAAAATCAACTCAGACCCTAGCAGAATTTCCTACTTCGTACTGCTTACATGCTAACTCCCCTTAGCTCCCTGTGCTTACTCTGATTGGATCATTTCCCAAACTCTGCTAGGCTCACCTTGCCTGTCTTTCTTACAGAATGCAGGCAGGCTCTCCTTCTTGATTTTCATTGTATCCTCAATGCCTAGCGCAACACTCCATTCGTCAGTGCTGAGTGAATAAATGATTAAAGAAATGTATGAATGAAGAGCATCAAGGAACAGCATCTTAGCTATCTTGGATTCCCCAGAAGCAAACACAATGAAATCCAAGACTAGAAAACAGATATTTTCCCAAAGATAACCAGAGTAGAACAGGCGTCCCTGAGGAATAAGAAATGATGACTCAAAATAGTGCACATGGGGATTTGGAAGGGTAACAAGGAAAGAACTGCTGCAGAAAACAAGCTGAAATGAAAAGGCAGAGGTGGGCTGTGGCAGTTATATTCTACCATTACACATGACATTACTGTAGGGATGGAGGAACAAAGGTTGTTTAGTTTGCAGAGAAGTGGATTCTTGAATGGGTGAAAATTAAATCTGTGGTATGATTTGAAGTGGAGACAGCACACAGGACGATTTTAGTCACATAAACAAGAATGGCTGTATGCAATGATTTCTATTCAACCCCCTGGCTTCCTGGCCTAAGCTGATTATTATTAAGCATTTATGTGGCATTTCATATGTACAAGTGCTTTACAATCATTTATTATTTATTCCTCACAACGTGAGAAAGCCACAAATCAAGGGCAGGGATAAAGTTAATACAATTTTATTAAACAAGAGGGGTGTACCTAGCAGCAGGCTCAGCTACAACCAGAGAGTGTGACCTCACAGGAGAGAAGAAACATGACAACTACTTTTTTTTTTCTTTTTTGTGTTGTAATTTATACTTTTAATCAGCATTAAGTCAGATGACCCTGCACACCTGGGAGAACTCCTGGGAGCCTGGTAACCTGGTGTGTCAGCTCCAGGGAGAGCCTGCCTCAGAATCTATCCCTTTTATCATACATCTCCTCCTGGGGTCCTGTTTCTCCCCTTTCTTCCTTCTGCTTTCTAGATTCAATTTCATATATCTCTTCTTTATTTTTCTTTCCTTTCTTTTATGCCCTATCTCACTTCTCTTTCCTTCCTATTTCTTTCTGTCTCATCTTTGTCTTTTTACTTTAATCTTCCTCCTCATCTCTTATCTCTCTCTCTCTCTCTGACTCTTCTTTCTCTTCTCTGCACTTTTCTGTTTCTCTCTCTTTCTCTCCCTCCTCACCCCAGATACACATAGATACACATGGACACCAAATACAGAGAAAGAAGCAGAATCTAATTGTATGAGGTGCAGAAGGTCATTTTCCTCTCAAGACAACACTCCTTCACTGCCTTCTTCTGAGAACTGACACATGGAAAATTTTAACTCGATTTGTGCAGGGAGAATAATGCCAGTGTTAATCCAAGTTGCTTGGAAGGTCATTTAAAAACCATTCTAGGTTGTTTTACTCCCACTGCTAGTGTTCTTCGGGCACTTCTCATAAATGCTAATGAATAATTCACCTTGGTAGTATAGACAAACACAGGCTGGTGTGTTATTTGGAAATCATTCAAATTGACTAATTAGCCATTTCCTTTCAATTTTATTTAACAAAAAGGATTTTGAGATTTTCAGTGAATCATACATCATTACATTACAAAAATTCTTAATGATTCATATTAATTTGGGGAAGGGGTTGATCACATTTAGTATAAAAGCCTGAATGGTTTCAAATTTTTAAATTACATATACATTTATTACATTTTAGGCAGAATTTTATTAGACAGTGAATGAAAATAGCTTAGCTAGAAGTTTCACTGGTCCAATATTGAGAGTAGATAAGAATCCTTTGTTATTGACAGATGTATTGGAAACAAAGAACAGTAGATGTATACTGTTCTTAAAATCTCTCTAAATACTCTTATTCATTCATGATAAGTGAATCCCTACTATGTGTAGGATACACTGTTCTACATGCTAAGGATAGATAGAAATCTGGAGGAAAAGTTCCTTGCTTTCATGGGATTTAGATTCAAATTCGGATATTTTACATTTAGAGAAAGATAATTAGATGGATGATAGATGGAAGGATAGATAGACGATAGATAGAGACATGTGGATGTCACATAATGACACATGGTAAGCAGAAAATAAAAAGTGTCTGGGGGCTTTTTGGGGGTATGTTGAGTGCTATTTAAGAAGGGTCAGGAAAAAGCTCTAAGGAAGGTGACAACAGATCAGAGACTAAATATTGAGAAGGAGCCAACGATGTTAAGATTTGAGCATTCCAAGTGGAAAAGCAAGGTGTAAGAGCCCTAAACTGAGAACAGGCTCAGTGTATTGTAATCCCATGTTTAAAACTTAGTGATGAAAGAAAGAGTGGTAGGACAAAAGGGCAAAATCTGGCCAGGAACCAAATCACATTGATTCTTTCTTTGTTTATCAAACTCTCCCTAGTGCTTAAAACAGCATTTCATCCCAGCAACTAAATCACAATTGTCAATTACTGGCTGGAATAGGATGAGTCTGTTCAGTTATGACCAATGCATTTCCCCTTTGCACACTTTTCAAATTTGTAACCCTCCCTATTTAAGGCAATAGATGTGAGTTTCCAATATACCAAAAGAGAAATCTCAGAGAATGAAAAAATAACTTGGTTTTTCAATAAAGTGAAAAACCGAGCATAATTGAAATGATATATACCGAAGTGCATTCTTGAATTTTCTCTTCAAGATTATACGAAGATCTTCTTCGATAGTTAGATGGAGGCTATCTGGACTCTATTTGCACCCTATCCAACCCAGACCAAATCCAGAAAGAGGAAGATAGATGCCTAACCTCAGCAGCTGCCAGCTTTGGAGCTGCAGGCACTGTGTCAAAGTCCATCTCCACGCTTTACTGCTTCACTAGAAGGTGAGGGTTTGGCCAACTAAAATTGGGATAAATCTTTACTAGTCCCAGTGGTCAGCAACCAGTGGTTGGAGTTTTAACATAAAGATTTACTGGGAGATGTAGCTCAAAAGAAATTTTGGAGCTAGTTGGGATGGATGTTGGGTGATATATAGAGTCTTTGATTTTACATGTATGAAGTCTTTGATTTAACAGAAGTTACAAAAATATTTGATTTTACAGAAGTTTCACAGAAAATATTGGATTTTAGAGAAATTATCAAAATATATGACTATTTCCAGTAGTCACATATGGATGTGAGTGTTGGACTATAAAGAAACCTGAGCAATGAAGAATTGATGCTTTTGAACTGTGGTGTTGGAGAAGACTCTTGAGAGTCCTTTGGACTGCAAGGAGACCCAACCAGTCCATCCTAAAGGAAATCAGTCCTAAATATTCATTGGAAGGACTGATGTTGAAGCTGAAACTCCAATACTTTGGCCACTTGATGCAAAGAACTGACTCACTGGAAAAGACTCTGATGCCAGGAAAGATTGAAGGTGGGAGGAGAAGGGGATGACAGATGGTGAGATGGTTGGATGGCATCACTGACTCAATGGACATGAGTTTGAGTAAACTCTGGGAGTTGGTGATGGACAGGGAAGCCTGGCGTGCTGCAGTCTATGGGGTCACAAAAAGTCAGAAACGACTGAGTGACTGAACTGAACTGAACCAAAATATCAGAGACAAAGTGAAAGGTAGGGTTTAGAACGTAGTTCTTTTACATTATTTTCCTTTTTCTTTTCTTTAATCTCTGTCACCTTTTTACTCCCCTTCCTCCTTCCCTTCTTTTCTACTGCTTTCTAAGTATTGGCCTCAGTAACCATGTGGTAAAATGAGAAATCTAATTTATGGGTCAAACATTTGAAAGTTTGCAAGCCCCAAGTTTCACTGCAATCACCTTGTCGTTGTCCTACTGGTGATGGAATACTTAATGTCTCCCTTTCTTCATATGCCTGAGTAACTTTGGGCTCATCTTTTCCCTAAACATTGCTACTTCTGCTAAATTCTCAATCACTTCTCTACATGTTATCACTTGCATAACTATCTAGTTTCCATGCTGAATCACACTTCTCAACACTGATATAATCTCTTCACTTTCTGAAATGCCACCTACTGAAGGCTATGTATGTAGTAGATTTTAGTGAGGATTTGGAATCAATGAATGGAAAATGGGATCGTGGAAAGATTGAAAGGTGGATAGACCACAATCTGGTAAAGTCAACTTATAAAAAAAATAATTAGATGTCTTATTTTTCCTTCTTAGAAACCTCGATTGTAACAGACTCTGAAAATTTTCCATTTGTTTTCTCCAACCAGTTTTATTCCCTTGCTTTGTTGAAAATACTCTTCCTTTCTACTTTCACATCCTTCCCCAAGCATGCTACTCTTTCCCTCCAAAGGCAGAACAGTTTATCTATCTACCTGACTCTTTCCCAATTAAAACAGAACAAATTCTAAGAACTGTATGCATTGGTCATGATTCTCCCAAGAAACAGAACCAATAAGATGTGTATGAAATGGAAAGAAGTTATTTTTAAGAAATTGTTTCATGTGATTGTGGAGACCCAGTGAATCAAAAATCTGATAGTGTGTGTGTGTGTGTGTGTGTGTGTGTGTGTGTGTGTGCGCGTGCATGCATGTGTATGTTGGGGAGGTTGGAGTGGACGTAGCATGAAGACTCTGAAAGGGTTTCAGTTCAAGTTCAAAGGCAGTCTGCTGGAGAATAAGGAAAAGCCAGTATTTCAGATGAAGTTTAAAGGCAGCCTGCTGGAAAATTCCCTCTTGCTCAGAGAAGGTCACACTTTTGTTTCATTCAGGAAGATGCTCGCTCACATTACGGAAAGAAAATTTCTTTACTCAAAGTCCACTGATTTAAATGTAAATACTATCCAAAAACACCTTGGAAGCATCCAGAATAATATCTCATCAAATATCTTGGCACTGTGGCTTAGCCAATTTGATGCATAAAATTAATCATCACACTATCCAAAACCTAAAGACAGGAGAGTGTTGTTCCAAAGAGTTCTCTCCTCTATGACTTTCTACAACCAGCTTTTAAACTCATTTCTCTTCTAATCAGTACAGAAAATTCATTATTTGTCACCACTTCTTAGTTTTCTCTCTTATTTGTCAAGACACACAAGGTGCTTAAAAGGTGAAGGGGTAGAGGGGTGTATGTGTGTGTGTTTCTGTGCATATAGTGAAAAATGTAACTCATTTGGTAAGGTTTAGTCTGTCATAGGGGTTTCCCTGGAGCTCAACTGGGAAAGAATCCACCTGCAATGCAGGAGTCCCCGGTTTGATTCCTAGGTTGGGAAGATTCCCTGAAGGAGGGCATGCAAACCCACTCCAGTATTCTTGCCTGGAGAATCCCCATGGACAGAGGAGCCTGGTGAGGTACAGTCCATGTGGTCACAAAGAGTCTGACACAACTGAGCGGCTAAGCACAGCACAGCAGTCTGTCATAAACTATGGAAGAACTTTTCTATCAGTCTGAACAAACAACTTTAACAAATCTTGATTATACTCAACTCACTGACCACCTCTATGTTTTGATGTAGTCAAGGAGTAAAGGAAACTTGCTCCTTCCTTCCCTTCTTTCTTACTCCCCCAGAGAGAACTTATATATGTGACCTTTTTTTTTCTTGTTACTATTTTTCACTCTCCACGATTTTGTTGTGAGCATGCTATTCTTATTTTTAAAGTTTATTTTATCAATGTATAGTTGACTTACAATATTGTGTTAATTTCTACTATACAGCAAAGTGATTATACATATATACATTCTTGTTCATATTCTTTTCCATTATGATTTATTAGAGAATATTGAATATAGGTCCCTGTACTACATAATAAGAGATGGTTGTTTTATTCATTCTATCAATATATGTAACAGTTTGCATCTGCTAATCTCAAACTCCCAATCCATCCCTTCTCCATCTCTCCTCTCCCTCTCCTCTTCTCCATGCCTGGTGAGTCTCATAGATAAGTTCATTTGTGTCATATTTAGATTCCACATGTAAGTGATGTCATTTGATATTTGTATTTTTTGTCTGACTTACTTCACTTAATATAATAATCTCTAGGTCCACTGATGTAGCTGCAAAAGGCATCATATCATTCTTTTTTATGGCTGATTAGTATTCCACTGTATATATGTACCAGATCTTTACCCATTCATCTGTTGATGGACATTTAGATGGTTTCCATGTCTTGGCTATTGTAAACAGTGCTGCAGTGAACATCAGGGTGTATGTATCTTTTCAAATTACAGTTTTTCCTGGATATAAGCCCAACAGTGGAATTGCAGGATAGCATCTTCATTTTTTCACTTCTCTTCTTTTCACAGCTATTTGTAAGTCCTCCTCAGACAGCCATTTTGCTTTTTTGCATTTCTTTTCCATGGGGATGGTCTTGATCCCTGTTTCCTGTACCATGTCATGAACCTCTGTCCATAGTTCATCAGGCTCTCTGTCTATCAGATCTAGTCCCTTAAATCTATTTCTCACTTCCACTGTATAACCATAAGGGAATTGATTTAGGTCATACCTGAATGGTCCAGTGGTTTTTCCTACTTTCTCCAATTTAAGTCATGGAAAAGAAATGCAAAAAAAAAAAAAAAAGCAAAATGGCTGTTTGAGGAGGCCTTACAAATAGCTGTGAAAGGAAGAGAAGTGAAAAGCAAAGGAGGAAAGGAAAGATATTCCCATTTGAATGCAGAGTTCCAAAGAATAGCAAGGAGAGATAAAAAAGCCTTCCTCAGCGATCAATGCAAAGAAATAGAGGAAAACAATAGAATGGGAAAGACCAGAGATCTGTTTAAGAAAATTAGAGTTACCAAGGGAATGTTTCATGCAAAGATGGGCTCAATAAAGGACAGAAATGGTATGGACCTTACAGAAGCAGAAGGTATTAAGAAGAGGTGTCTAGAATATACAGAGGAACTATACAAAAAAGATCTTCACGACCCAGATAATCACAATGGGGTGATCGCTTACCTAGAGCCAGACATCCTGAAATGTGAAGTCAAGTGGGCCTTAGAAAGCATCACTACGAACAAAGCTGGTGGAGGTGATGGAATTCCAGTGGAGCTATTTCAAATCCTGAAAGAGGACGCTGTGAAAGTGCTGCACTCAATATGCCAGCAAATTTGGAAAACTCAGCAGTGGCCACAGGACTGAAAAAGGTCAGTTTTCATTCCAATCCCAAAGAAAGGCAATGCCAAAGAATGCTCAAACTACTGCATAATTGCACTCATCTCACACGCTAGGAAAGTATTGCTCAAAATTCTCCAGGCCACGCTTCAGCAGTACATGAACTGTGAACTTCCAGATGTTCAAGCTGGTTTTAGAAAGGCAGAGGAACCAGAGATCAAATTGCCAACATCCGCTGGATCATCGAAAAAGCAAGAGAGTTCCAGAAAAACATCTATTTCTGCTTTATTCAGTATTCCAAAGCCTTTGACTGTGTGCATCACAATAAACTGTGGGAAATTCTGAAACAGATGGGAATACCAGACCACCTGACCTGCCTCTTGAGAAACCTTAATGCAGGTCAGGAAGCAAGAGTTAGAACTGGACATGGAACAAAAGACTGGTTCCAAATAGGGAAAGGAGTATGTCAAGGCTGTATATTGTTACCCTGCTTATTTAACTTATATGCAGAGTACATCATGAGAAACGGTAGGCTGGAAGAAACACAAGCTGGAATCAAGATTTCTGGGAGAAATATCAATAACCTCAGATATGCAGATGATACCACCCTTATGGCGGAAAGTGAAGAGGAACTAAAAATCCTCTTGATGAAAGTAAAAGAGGAGAGCGAAAAAGTTGGCTTAAAGCAAAACATTCAGAAAACTAAGATCATGGCATCTGGTTCCATCACTTCATGGGAAATAGATGGGGAAACAGTGGAAACAGTGTCAGACTTTATTTTTTGGGCCTCCAAAATCACTGCAGATGCAGCCATGAAATTAAAAGACGCTTACTCCTTGGAAGGAAAGTTATAACCAACCTAGATAGCATATTTAAAAGCAGAGACATTACTTTGCCAACAAAAGTCCATCTAGTCAAGGCTATGGTTTTTCCAGTGGTCATGTACGGATATGAGAGTTGGACTGTAAAGAAAGCTGAGGGCCGAAGAAGTTATGCTTTTGAACTATGGTGTTGGAGAAGACTCTTGAGAGTCCCTTGGACTGCAAGGAGATCCAACCAGTCCATCCTAAAGGAGATCAGTCCTGGGTGTTCATTGGAAGGACTGATGCTGAATCTGAAACTCCAGTACTTTGGCCACCTCCTGCAAAGAGTTGACTCATTGGAAAAACCCTGATGCTGGGAGGGATTGGGGGCAAGAGGAGAAGGGGATGACAGAGGATGAAATGGCTGGATGGCATCACCAACTCGATGGACATGAGTTTGAGTAAACTCTGGGAGTTGATGATGGACAGAGGGGCCTGGCCTGCTGTGATTCATGGGTTCCCAAAGTGGCGGACATGACTGAATGACTGAACTGAACCGATCTTCATTTTTACTTTTATCAAGACCCTCTATATTGATTGCACCAATTTACATTCCCACTAACAATGGAGGAGGATTCCCTTTTCTAATGTGGAACTGTTTTACTCTTCTTTGTGCTAAAAAAAAAAAAAAAGGATTTTCATGGCAAATGAAAATGATTGAACACTGGTATATTTCAAAGTTTAAAAAAGTGTTCTAAAAACTAGTATAGATCTAGGGATTTGTTTGTAAAATAATGTGCTAGGCTGAAACATTCATGAAAAAAAAATATAGAATGCAGATAAATTCAAATCTGAAATTTCACAGAGTAACTTCTACTGCAGCCTTAGCAAGAGACTTTCTTAGGGAGTGTGAAAAACAATGTGCACTCCACTTCCTACTTAACCTTGTTGACATTCTATGCAAATTCTCTGATGGAAGTTGGGCTGAAAGGACAAAGCTGTATTTTCGAGATTCTTTCATTCTTAAGGCCTAAATATTATTTTTTTATCTGTAAATCTATATCTACTGTTACAGGTGGAGTTTATTTTTCAAATACACATGGATTTCCCAGGTGGCTTAGTGGTGAAGTATTTGCCTGACAATGTGGGAGATGGGGTAGTTGCAAGTTTGAACCCTGGATCTGCCAGATCCCTTGGAGGAGGAAATGACAACCCACTCCAGTATTCTTGCCTGGAAAATTTCATGGACAGAGGAACCTGGTGGGCTCCAGTCCATGGGGTCACAGAATCCAACACAACTGAGCAACTGAGCAACTCTGCACTCACACATACATATACACACAAAAGCCTGAATTTACAAAATGCAAATGGAGAAAATGATTTCTTTTTGTAGCACAATCTTGTAAACATGACACAGTTAGGAGGAGAGCTTTCTTGCCAAAGAAAGAAGAGATGTTGAGGGGAATGTGGAAGAAGAAACTAGAAGCTTTCTTGTCCTGCATTTGCCCCTTGTGAAGACCTCCTGTAAATACAGCTTGCACATTACTATAGTAGGGGGAAACTGTAAATTTATCTATATAGGAAAAACAATCTTCAAAATGGATTTTAATAGCTGGATATTGAGTTCATTTAAAATATGTCTCAGTGTATGCTTATTCTAATTGCTACTCATTCTAATAAAACATCACCCCTGTGAAGCCCTTCCCACTCTTCCCCTTGGAGGAGAGGATCCTTACTATCTATAATGTCCCACCAGTATTTGTACATCTATTAGTGTCAGCCACTTTGTATTTTCTTATATTGTGAGTTTCTTAAGTTTTCATCCTTTTCAACATTGTATCCAACAACCTAATGCAGAGCCAGGGTCAGAGTTATGTGTGACCAGTGAACACACCTATCTGGTAGTTTGTAGAATGTTTTCATGTTTTAAGTAAAAATGTCAGGTTCATCCTTACAACTTAGTATATGCAAGCTTGATTTTAGGTTTTCAACAGTATACTGTTTCTCCCCTTCAAATTCAGCTTGAATCGACAAATGTGTTATCAAACTAAATATAATGTTCTTCATGTACAGAATAAATTAAAATTAATTTTTCTTAATGTTTAAAATTATATGTGCTTCATTGAAATAAGTAAGATGTTTGAGAGATTAGGATCTTAGACCTGTCAAATAATTAGTGTTAGAATCATTGAAATATTTTTTTACTATTTTAATATATTTCAAATTAGAAATTAAAGAGAAAAAAGTGGATATGAAGTAATGAGATTAAAACATTCTTGCAGCTTTATTCTGCTATCTATGTAAAGTAATGGAGAAAATGTGAACATAATTATAAGCACAAGAGGTTTAATAGATTCTACAATCATGGGTTGGAAATTATTTCCCAAGATCCCTCTGCCATGAGCACTTTGAATGAAATACGACTTGGGTTTGCTTTTGGATCACGAAGGTACAAAACAATTATATTTCTGAGTGATTGGGGGAAATGGGCATAGAAAAAGGATTGACCCATACTCCTCTCTCTCGGGGCTACCACCAGATAACCCGATTTTGAAAATTCTCATTGGATTAATTAATTAATTATTTTTTTCTAACAGTATGGAAATTTTGGCAAGAGAATACCCATGTGTAAGGGTAGAAATCCTGTGTAAGTGTAGGGATCATTGTTAGGGTATTGATAAAGGAAATGGTGTTCTGAGATGTATTGTTTTACTTTGCTGGGGACTTCCATTTGGTGGATGGAAATGTGCTTCACTGACTACAACATGCCATGCTATTCCCATTTCCTGTTATTCTAAAAGAAAAACTATGGAAGAAATATTCTTCATTATTGTTTAATAATTAAACAGAAAAGAATTTCTTTCAGATTCTTTTGAAGTAATCATAAAGAGTTTTTGAAATCTCAGTCAAGGGAATATCCCATGTGTTTCTTTTCCTTTTTTTGTGATTCTATGTCATGGGAAGGATGAAAGAAATGCCTTAAGAAGAAGACTACTGAAACTTATGACATTTTTTAAGCAAATATGAAAGTTGAGTAGTC
Organism: Dama dama; assembly: GCF_033118175.1. NCBI lineage: Eukaryota > Metazoa > Chordata > Mammalia > Artiodactyla > Cervidae > Dama > Dama dama. Next base: position 54,881,294 of record NC_083700.1, read on the forward strand.
ACAGGATTAGTTCCTTAAGAATGCATAGTTACAATTTACAAAGCTAGAGAAGCTTTTGAGGGAAACTGACCTGAAGTACTAGAAGCATATAAAATTCTAGGAAAGGCCCAAGCTAAAAACCTGAATGATTATGAAAGAAGTACCAGATCAAATTCTGTAGGTAATATTAAGACTGATATGGATAAAAATTAGTTAGGATTTACTGAGAAAGATACCAAATCATTTGTGTGTGTCATATTATTTAAAAATATTTCTTTAAAAGTTATGTGCTTTCCTACTTATCATTTTCTTTACTTAGATATTTTAATGGATGTATAACATTTATTAAAACTGTAATGTATTTTTGTATCAGCTATAATGAACCATGGCATGCACATTACACACACATAAACAGAGTCTTTGGCTTGTATTTTTTGGCCATGGATGAGCACTATTGCTAGCACGAATAGCCAAATATGATCACGAGAAAACATGTAAGAGGAACGTTTCTTAAATGCCAATGCTTAAATCCCAAAGCAGGCATTTGGGCAGAAGGAAAATGAACACTGAATGCTTCTGGCTGGTGTCTGCCTGCCTCTTTTGTATATCCTTTCTAATTGGTCAATGCCGATGACATTTTGATTTTAAAAATTTTTAATGTCACTTATGGTGGCATATATAATTATAAAGTGACAGACAGCACTGTAGAAGTTTTCACAAGCTCACTTCTATATGTTGTTGTTGTTCACTCGCTAAGTCATGTTGGACTCTTTGCAACACCATGGACTGTGGCACGCTAGGCTTCCCTGTCCTTGACTATCTTCCAAAGTTTGCTCAATTCCATGTGCACTGAGTCAGTGATGCTATCTCACCATCTAATTCTCTTTTGCCGCCTTCTCCTTTTGCCTTCAACCTTTCCCATCATCAGGATCTTTTCTAATGAGTCAGCTCTTTGCATCAGGTGGCCAAAGTATTGGCCCTTCTGCTTTAGCATCAGTACTTCCAATGAATATTCAGAGTTGATTTCCGTTAGGATTGACTGGTTTTATCTCCTTGCAGTCCAAGAGACTCTAAAGAGTCTTCTCCAGCATCACAATTTAAAAGCATAAATTCTTCCATGCTCAGCTTTCTTTGGACAGGGACAGAATCCCATTGACAGAAGAGTATGGCAAGCCCCAGTTCATGGGGTTGCAGAGAATCAGATACCACTGAGTGACTAACAGTTCACTTCACCTGGTTTCTTTGTGGTCCAACTCTTACATCCACACATGACTACTAGATAAACCATCACTTTGACTATATGGTCCTTGGTTGGCAAAGTGATGTCTCTGCTTTTTAATACACTGTCTAGGTTTGTCATAGCTTTCCTTCTGAGGTGCAAGGGTCTTTTAATTTCATGGCTATAGTCACAGTCCATAGTGATTTTAGAGCCCAGGAATATAAAATCTCTCACAATAGCCTAGAAAATTTATTAGCATATTCACAAGAATATTCACTGCAGCATTGTTTGTAATGGGAAAACATGGGAAACTAAAGGTGGCACTTTTGATAAAGAAGCCACCTGCCAATGCAGGAGACATGAGAGACACAGTTTCGATCCCTGGAAGGGGAAGATACCCTGGAGGAGAGTATGGCACCCCCCTCCAGTATTCTTGCCTGAGAATCCCATGGACAGAGGAACCTGGCGGGATACAGTCCATAGGAATGCGAAGAGTCAGACACAACTGACGCGACTTAGCACGCAAAGGCCCATGAGTAGGAGATTTAATAAATTCTGATATGCCCTCACTTTCATATACTGTGCAACAATAAAAATGAATGAGGTAGATCTATTTGTATCCTCATGTAAAAGTTACAAGATAGTTTTTATTGAAAAAAGTTTCAAAAAATAAATACATATAATTTGTGTATAAAAGAAACCCAAACCAGAGAAGTTATTACCCCATATGTATGTGTAAATTCAGAGAAAACTGTCCTGGAAGAAACATATCAAATCAATGACAACGATTACTTCTATTGATGGTATACGATACAGGGCTTGTTGTCAAAAGAGACTTTAATCTTATTTCCAATGTCTTCCTTTTTATGAGGGGAATGCATTCTAATATTAACTAACTAAACTTTATTTTAACTTGCTATGGCTATTGGAAAAAAGTCAAAGGGAGATGTATAGCAATGTCTATTACATGGTTTTTCTTCTTTATGCCCAGATAACGCCCTTTAAACATGGGAACATTTCTAGGGACTTGACAAGGCAATTGACTTTATGCAAAACCATCCATTCATTACTGTAGCAGAGTGTGTGGGCAAAGACTGCTGGGTTTCCTGCCCAAACATAAACCTATTTGAAAACACTCTAGATATATAATAGCCCATCTAGGTGTGTCTATTTTCTTCTCCTGCTGTGGCTGTTACATGTGGTTCTTACTAATGAATGCAAAGCATGTTTTTCAGAAGATATATAGGGTTTAATAAAAAAGGTATAAACTAATATAGAGCTAATTTGAGAGATTTGAACAAAGGATCCATGGAATATAAATGTACTTATTCTGGTGAATCAGCATTCTGGATGTTAGAAAGATGAATTGAACTATGGACATGACAGAGAAGACATTAATAATAACCCTTGGCTATAGTAGTTCTTCGGTGGAAACCCTGGCCCACCTGCCCCTGTCAACAAGGAAAGACTTCTTGGTCATATGCTTATGTGCTCTCATGGAACTGTGTTTTGTTCTGTGGGTGAGACATTAAGTTAATTGTTGTCTCCTAATAGATAATAAGCTTTATGAGGACAGGTACCACACATGTTCTTACTCACCTTTATATAGGCACAATGCCTGGTAAGGAATTAAAAAATGAATTAATGAATGAAATAAAGGAAATTAAGAGCTAATTTTACATGTTAAGGGTGAGCAAAGACTTTTAATGAAATTTTTCTTAATTTTTCTATTAGAAAATAGAGACAAAGCCATGTTGTAAACTGCAGAGCAGTTTAAATAGCATTATTGCTGTTTTAATGAAGGTAATGTAAGTAAATATCCATTATGTGCCACTCATTAGACTACAAATAAGGGATATGGTGATGATGAATGAGCTGTACCACAAAGAGCTGAAATCACAAGGAATTTCACCCTGGGGACTTTGCACAAATGTGAGCAATTACACCCTAAAGCTAAGGAGGCTGCATGATTGTGGTGATTGTATTGCAATGTTCTGGCTTTGATGTATTACTTAAATGGCATAGCCATAGTAATGACTGATACCATGAACCAATACTTTAGAGCTTACTCTGGGCCAAGCACTCTTTTGAGGTGTTAACATGTATTCATCTACTCCATTTTCCCCCTAATTAAGGAGGTAATACCTACTTGTAGAAAACTTGAAATTATAAAAGACTGAATTTCTGATTGTCCTTAATAAATCTTGCATTTCAATACTTATAAAGTTGTTTTATTCTTAGGGGATTATATTGAATTTTTAAAATATCAATCTGAGAGGCCTTACTTTTTTAATAGGTTACACAATATTTTTATATATTTTTATAGCATAAATTTAACCTTGCATTTGCCATGTTTTATGAATATTCTTTTTTTTATTGTTTGTATGGTTTTATTTTTTCTGATCTGCCCCTTCCTTAGTTTTCTGTGTTTCACTGTTATAGACTTTATTTTAATTTTTTTAACTTTTACACTTATTTGGAAGATAGACATTTTTAATTCTACTAATGGTTGCCTTTTAGTTTATGACATACATAATTTAACCTGCATTTCTTTAATTCTCAAATATTAGCACAAAGAGATAACATTCATTGTTCTTGGTGTCTAACAGAGAATTTAGCAGCTTGGCCAATGTCATACCACATTCTAACCTTCATTAATTGTCTGGGGTTGTAAATTCAACACATTATTGTACAATTATTGTCTTTACCACATAAAGTTTTCCATTAGTTGTTTTTGGATTTACCACTGAAACTCAAAACCAGTGCTACAAATGCAATTCACAGCCAGATCTGTAAACATATTTTATCATTTAGTAACAGTACTGTTTAGTAAAATAATAAGAATTGTGTATATATATATTTAATACTTTTATGTATCAGACACAGTGCCATATGAACTATGCAACTGTATATACACTCTCTCTCTGAGGAGGTATCTATTTTTATCTCCATTTTCTTACTGAAGGATCTGAAATTCAAATAATATTAGGCACTAATTCCGAGGTCAGCGAATTAAGCAAGTAATCCGAGGTCAGCTTGGTGGTGCCCAAGCACCACTCAGTGGAAGGAAGACTGAACTCTCATTTTTGGCTGTACCAGGTGGCAGGTGGGATCTTAGTTCCTTGGCCAGGGAGTGAATCCGTGCCCCCTGAGTGGAAGCGCAGAGTCTTAACCACTGGACTACCAGGGAAGATCCGAGGCTGAACTCCTATAAACCACACTACACCATCACTAGAAAGTTTTCTTTATCTATTTCCTCTAATGTTGCACTTCATTTTTTCAATACATACTGATAAAGTACATAAAACTTAGTAGACAATCTGTTGAATGAAATGGTAAGGCCTTGCCCTCCTTTGATGTGAAAAACTGACTCATTGGGAAAGACGCTGATGCTGGGAAAGATTGAAGGCAGGGGGAGAAGGGGACAACAGAGGATGAGATGGTTAGATGGCATCACTGACTTGATGGACATGAGTTTGAGCAAGCTCTGGGAGTTGGTGACGAACAGGGAGGCCTGGCATGCTGCAGTCCTTGGCGCCACAAAGAGTCGGACATGACTGAACAACTAAACTGAACTGACTACCCTCATTTTCCCCAAATCTGATGTTAAAGGTATTTAATCAAGAAAAGTATAAAAAAAAATGTGTAATCAGAAAAATAGCTGGTGTTTTGTAATAATTTTCGTATAATCTATAAGGGCTTCCCTGGTGGTTCAGCAGTAAAGAATCCACCTGCAATTCACAAGACTTGCAGGAGATGCATATTCAACACTTAGATCCAAGAAGATCTCTTGGGTTGTTGCTATTGTTCAGGAACTAAGTCATATCCAACTCTTTGGAACCCCAATGAACCGCAGCATGCCAGGCTTCCCTGTCCTTCACTGTCTCCCTGAGTTTGCTCAAATTCATATCCACTGAGTGGATATCTAACCACTGATGCTATCTAACCAACTCATCATCTTCCGCTCCCTTCTCCCTTTGCCTTCAATCTTTCCCAGTATCAGGGTCTTTTACAATGAGTTATCTCTTTGCATCAGGTGGTCAAAATATTGGAGCTTCAGCTTCAGAGTCAGTCCTTCCAATGATTGATTTCCTTTAGGATTGACTGGTTTGATCTCCTTGCTGTCCAAAGGATTCTCAAGAATCTACTCCAGCCATAATTCAAAAGCATCAGTTCTTCAGTGCTCAGCCTTCTTTATGGTCCAACTCTCACATACATACATAACTATTGGAAAAACCATAGCTTTGACTATACAGACCTCTGTCAGCATGGTGATGTCTCTGCTTTCTAATATGCTGTCTAAATTTGTCATAGCTTTCCTTCCAAAGAGCAAATGTCTTTTAATTTCATGGCTGTAGTCACTGTCTGCAGTGATTTTGGAACCCAAGAAAAGAAAATCTGTCACTGCTTTTCCTTTTTCCCCTTCTATTTGCCATGAAGTAATGTGACTAGATGCCATGATCTTCGTTTTTTTAACGTTGGGTTTTAAGCCAGCTTTTTCACTCTCCTACATTCTCATCAAGAAGCTCTTAGTTTCTCTTCACTTTCTGCCATTAGAGTGGTGTCATCTGCATATCTGAGATAGTTACTTCTTCTGGCAATTTTAATTTCAGCTTGTGATTCATCCAGCTTGGCATTTTGCATGATTTACTCTGCATACAAGTTAAATAAGCAGGATGATAATATATAACCTTGCCATTCTCCTTTCCCAATTTTGAACCAGTCCATTGTTCCATGTCCAGTTCCAATTGTTGCTTCTTTACACGCATAAGGGTTTCTCAGAATATAGGTAAGGCAGTCTGATAGTCTCATCTCTTCAAGAATTTTCCACAGTTTGTTGTTATCCATACAGCCAAAGGAAATGGCAACCCACTCCATTATTCTTGCCTGAGAAATCCCAGAAGAGAGTGGTGGGCTGCAGTCCATGGGCTCGCAAAGAGTCGGACACGACTGAGCAACTAAACAACAACAACAAATAAAAATATTGAATCACCATGTTGTACACCTGAAACTAATATAACATTATAAATCAATAAAAAGCTTAACAAATGTTCTGATAGGGGAATTATAAAGTGCTGCAGCAGCAGTAGCAGAAAATCTCTTGACAAGGATTGAGCTTACTATGTGCATCAGGGCAGGCGCTGCAGAAAGAGGGACTTTATGATGCCAGCATGAAAGGTGAAGAGGAGCTAAGTGGAGAGAAAGAACCTGAAAGAAGGTGAATATGACTGGAAAGTCAGATTATCCATCATTTTGATGGGAAAAAATTAAAATGATGTATTTAAAGAAGATAGAAGAATGAGAAATAAGGCTAAAGAGGTACCCATAGATTAGATAATAGAACTTGTCTCAGCCCTGGACTCTTGCTTTTAGCCTGTGTCAAATGCTGGAAATCTGCTATTATGTTACTGTGAAATCTAAAATGAAAATTTAGTTTCCAGAAATATTTGCCATAATGAAAAGGAAATTCTAAGAGGACAGATCTGAATACGTGTTTGTTGAGCTGTTGGAAATGATGAGAAGCTTGGTGGAGCTCATTTTTAACATGTTCCTGTTGGTTTTTGAGGGACAGGCTCTGAAAAAGTCATTGGAATATTAATGAAAAGTTTTATTATGAGATAAAAATCCTACAACTAGAACAAAAAACACACATTAACCAAAAATAATAGTGGGATATAATTTCCATGGCTACTAAAATATTATTCTGGTTTTTGTTAAGTTGAGAAATGAAATGGATATTTCATAAAGAGGTAAATGGAGTTTAGCCCAGTTACATTGGCTGGGAAGAAGCACAAATCTCACTTTTTCAATTCCTGCCATCAAAAATGGTGAACTATCTAAATTTTCAGTCTTTGAGATGAAAATTCTAGTAGGAATATTTGCCCTATTAATGTGATATAGGAGAAAAATGATCAGTGAAGTCCAGATAAAATGCAATATGCATATTCTATAAATAACAATGATTTAACAAGAGTAAAAATGATAGACTCTAACATCTTTAGAGATTCAAAGCTATCAATTGTAGCAGAAATCAACTTCTCTTACATATTTGCAAAATGAATATATTTTCACTTAAAACCAAGTTCATAGAAAAAGGTAATTGAAAGCCTGACTTTCGAGAAGTGATATAAAAGAGGTGATATATGTTAACTTGTGTAGTGAAAACCATAGAGGTGCTTATCTCACATCCTTGTCCTCCACCAAAAAACAACAAAAACAAAACAGAAAAATAACACAGCAACCTCCTGCCTAAGGAGAGAAATTCCTGGGAGTGGGAATGGTGGTGGAAATGGGAGTGGAGCCATGTAAAATACACTAACATCTAAAGAGAGAGTTTTCAGATTTTGAAATCTGACAAAATATTTGTCAGAAAGATGGATGGGGTAAGGGTTTGTGAAAGATTTGCAAATACTTTTCTTCAGAATTTTGGTAAGTTCTTGGTACTTATTTTTCTTTATGTGAACTAAATTTATTTTACCGAAAGTAAGCCAGGCACATGAAAAAGCTGGCTTAAAACTCAACATTCAAAAAAAGAAGATCATGGCATCCAGTCCTATCACTTCATGGCAAATAGATGGGGAAACAATGGAAACAGTGACAGACTTTATTTTCTTGGGCTCCAAAATCACTGCAGATGGTGACTTCAGCCATGAAATTAAAAGACACTTGCTCCTTGGAAGAAAAGCTATGATCAAACTAGACAGCATATTAAAAAGCAGAGACATTACTTTGCCAACAAAGATCTATGTAGTCAAGGCTATGGTTTTTCCAGTGGTCATGTATGGATGTGAGAGTTGGACTATAAAGAAAGCTGAGCGCCGAAGAATTGATGCTTTTGAACTGTGGTGTTGGAGAAGACTTTTGAGAGTCCCTTGGACAGCAAGGAGATCCAACCAGTTCATCCTAAAGGAGATCAGTCCTGAGTATTTATGGAAGGACTGATGCTGAATCTGAAACTCCAATACTTTGGCCACCTTATGCAAAGAACTGACTCATTTGAGAAGACCTTGATGCTGGGAAAGATTGAAGGTGGGAGGAGAAGGGAATGACAGAGGATGAGATGGTTGGATGGCATCATCAACACTATGGACATGAGTTTGCGTAAACTCTGGGATTCGGTGATGGATAGGGAGGCCTGGTGTGCTGCAGTCCATGGGGTTGCAAAGAGTCGGACATGCCTGAGAGACTGAACTGAACTGAAGCCAAACACATGAGAGTAATTAAATCAGAAGCAGAGGCGTGATTAAAAGCATGGATCCTGGATTTAGACACCTTGAGGTCTTAATTGTGTTATTTTCAAGCATGCACTCTAACCACCTGTCTCATTTTTCCAATATGTTAAAATAGAAACAAAACCTTCTAACTCTCTGATTGTTGTCAGGGTTAACACGAAATAAAGACAAAGATCTTAATTCAGGGGCATGTATAGATCCTACAAAAATGATTAGACAATGAAGATGTCAACAATGACTATATAATAATGATGATGCAGGAAGAAACCTCAATTGAGTGAAAATGTATATTCATCTCTTTTTAAATTCCAACTTCTCAAGTTGGAAATAAGTAGAAAGTAGAAGGTGTCCACCTTGAGACAGCAGCAAGAACTGAAACATTCAGAGAGAGAAAGCTGGGGGGGGGGCACCCCCAACATCAAGTAACTCTCAACCTAATCTCTGTTAGGCAATCAGACCCCAGAGCAAGTCACTGGATCATGGCTTTTGAATCTGGGAAGTTGCCTCTTCATGGTGGTTCTTGGAGCCATAGCTGCAAGAATCCAATTGTCTGCTCTGAATCCTTCTTCCTCCCAGAAATAATATATACACTTGGCCTGCTGGACACTTTCTGTCTTGGTTTTCCTCCTATTCTTACTGACGGCAATTTCTCAACCTCCTTTGCATGATGATTTTTTATATGCCCAACCTCTAAGTAATGGAATTCCTTAGAGCTCATTTCTTGGAATTCTTTCTTTCTTTATTCTGCACTCACTCTCTAGGTGCCAGGCATATAATGTATACTACATCCTTGCAACTCTCATATTTACATCTAGGCCCTGATTTGTCACCTAAACTCCAAGTTCCTGTATCCAACCATCCATTTCTCATCTCCACTTATATATCTAATCACCATATTAAATTTAACACAGGAAAACAGAGTTCTGCCTCAAACACTATCCACCCATCCCCCTGCCTTCCCCCGCTCATTAAATCGTAAGTCTATTTTTCAGTTACTCATGTTCCAAAATCCTTATTCATCCTTGACTTGTATTTTTTCTCTCATACCCTAAACCCAGTCCACCAAAAAAATTCTATTAGTTCTAAGTTCAAATAGATGCATTAAATGACCTCTTTTGCCACTTCTATCCCACTCTTATTTCCTCTCCCCTGGGTCCAAGCCATCATCTTTTCTCTCCTGGATTATATCGTAGTCTCCTAAGTGGTTTCCCTGCTACAACCCTTGCCCTTCCACCATCTGGTCTCAAATAGCAACTAGAACTATCTTTAAAAAATAAGTTAGATACTATCACATCTCTGCTCAAAACATTCTTAAGATTTTCAACATCACTCAGAGTAAAAATAACCTACATTGACCCAGTGGCCCATTTTCTATGATTCACTTCCTGCTTTTTTCCTTGTTTGCTGTTTGCCAGCCACATTGCTTTCCTTGTTCTTCTAACACTCCAAGTATGTTTCTCCCTCAGGCTATTTGAACTTATTGTAGCTCTGCCTAAGATGTCATCCCCTCAAATGTCCAGAGGACTTGGCCATGTATTTCATTCAGGCCACTTTTCCTCGAATTTCACATTGTCATGGAGCATTCCCCTGTCCCGCCCATTCTAAAGAGCATCTTTCCCGTGACTTTACCTGCTTCTTTTGAGCTATTTTGCCTCACAGAATGTAACACATTCTAGATTGTTTATTATATCTTTTGGATAACTGCAATATTACTTATACCTAGAAAAGTGTTTGGCTCATGGTTGAAGAAATATATCTATTAAGTATGAGTAAGTGCCTGGGAAAGAATAGAAGTTTTATCTTGCCAGTGAGAAAGGATCTCTTCCAATTCTTAGCTGGGATCTTTGGAACCAAAGCTGAGATGGGCAGTGGTATAATAATACCCTGCCTAGTAAGGATTTTATTTTAAACACTTGATTTAAAATAGGCTACCTTATGGTTTAAAACTGTCAGTACATACCTCATGATACATTTCTTCCTACAGTTATGCTCTTCTCCATCAAGGGGGGTGTTTAGGATCTTTTTTTTTTTTTTTTTTTTTTGGTAAATAAAATGCATCCCCCATGCACTTCCACCAAAAGATTGGTAAAGATTTTTCTGAAAAATGTGTTTATGTCATTTCTGGGACAGAAGGCAAATTGACCACACATTAAAATAAGATTTTTGGAGCTATGGAACTCTCTTCTTCCTTTCTCCCTGAGGTCTCTACTCTCCCTTCCAATAATATCTCTTGGTATAAGCCTGGCTAAACAAAGTAAACTGCACATATATTAATAGGAAAACAGCTGTTGAGCTGTTGCAAGAGCAATATCACCAACTAATATTAGGGCAATATATTTTGGTCTCTAAAGACAAAGAGCTTTTCAGTTCACCTTTGCATTATAACATTTGCACATTCATTAAAAGGGGAGAGGGGGAGGTATCTCAAACCAAGAACTGGAGCCCTTTAGAGGAGACTTTGAATTAGGATTCAGATCATAACACCCTAGAAAGAAAAATAATGGAGCCAAGACCTCGTTAACTTGTATTTGAAAAGCTTTTGGTGTATTTGCTTGTTTGTTTAACCAACATTATTGATCAGATAGTGATCCACGGGACTTGTATGCATAGAACCAGTTCTGACTATTATAAGCTTCCCTTGCTAAGCTCCTCTGTTCTCCCACCTTAGAAGGTCTCTGTCTTGTTTCCTCTTCCCTACCTCCATGTCTCTCTCAGTTCACCCATTCTGGTCCTCTTGAGTCCAAGAAGGTTTCCCTTCCATCTCTAATAAATGTTCATTTTGGCCTCCAGTCAGATACAAACTATAAATAATTTTTGCATCATGTCAGCATGTGTAGTGAGTGTCATGTGAGTATATATGTGAGTATGAGTGTTTTCTCTCCTCCAACTAATCTGTAAAGTTATTGAGAGGAGACAGTAGATTTTTACTGAGCCATGTCTCAAAGAATCTCACAGTGCTGTGTACAAAGTTGGCCTCCATGAAGTGTCACTGGGGAAGTATGTGTTTGCATGTATGGATCTGTATGATGTTAATGTGAGGAGTCTAAGATTTGCAATCTGGATTGGCTGCCCACTCACTGTGTGACTATTGCCAAATTTATTCACAGTGGAAAATAAAAATGTCTTCCTCAAGGTGGGTGGTTGAAGGAATTGAGAGGTCATACATGTTAACTGGGTTAGTTCAGAGTCAAGCAAATAGTAACGTCTTACTAAATGTTGAAGTAAGTGAGTGAGTATACAGTTGATGATGGACTATATATAAGTTATTGTAGAGCTGGATGGAGCAGCTAAAACCTTTGAGGGCTTACTCTACCCATAGTGGTATAAACTAAAAAATAAAGAAACAAAAACAAAGCAAAAGCAGTCTTCTGTGGAATTAGATCTGAGTTTGACTCTCCCATTTGCTATTAATAGCTATCTGACTTAAAGATACTTTTAAAGACTTTCAGACCTGTATTTTCCTTTTGGAAACTTTAATACTTATCTCGCAGAGATGTTATGAGGATAGAATGGGAATGCTGGGCGAAGTCCCCCTAGGAGTTAATAGATGTGAGTTTGTTGATTTATTTCTGGAGCTGATCACTCCTTGAGCTACAGTTGTTGGATTCCACTTGGCTCAGTCAGATTCCTTGATTCCTCAGAGACTGCTGTTCGACTGCCCAACCCTGTTTCTTGGAACACACAGCTAGACGACATTTCCTAAGCACCCTCATACTCACTGTGGCCCAAATGATGGCAATTTATCCAGTGAATGTGAACAGAAATGCCACCTGCCTCTTTCTGGAGGGTGTAAAGAACTTCCACTAATTCTTCAGTTTCCTCTCCACTGGATTCAGATGTCAACCATGCACATGGAAACGGTAAAGCAAAGAGATGACAGGGAGCCTGATGTCTTGGATGACCAGATCAAAGCTGCTTCACCAGCCTGAATATCTGCCCAGAAATCTTACATGAAAAAAGGAAACTTCCTTTTAATCAGCCACTAAAAGCTTAAGATCTCTTTGTTATTGCAGGCTAGCCTACTCTACTATTCTAATATAATCCTCTACCCTCCAAAGTCTCATACATAAAGGTTACTCTGTGCTGTTAAGAACACTGTGAGTGCTAACTTTAAATACTATTTCTACTAGCAGTAAGTGAAAGTGTTTTATTTCTAGACCTGTTGACTCTCGAGGTCAAAAATGTCATATCTTTTTTTCTCATTTTTTTAGTGGTATGGATTAAAACCTTTATATTATTATTGATGATTTATTTTTTTGTCTTACGAATATTCTTTGTCATAAAATGTGTTCATTTTCTATTGGATTATTTACCTTATTCTTTGAGGATTTGGAAAGCTTTTTTACATATAATTATTATTATCTCTTGTTATACTTTGTAGTTTGAACTTCCCTTGTGGCTTATTTGGTTAAGAATGTGCCTACAATGTGGGAGACCTGGGTTCAATTCCTGGGTTGGGAAGATCCCAGGAGAAGGGAAAGGCTACCCGCTCCAGTATTCTGGCCTAGAGAAATCCATGGACTGTATAGTCCATGGGGTCGCAAAGAGTCAGACGTGACTGAGCAACTTTCACTCACTCACTGAAAGTGAAAGTGAAGTCGCTCAGTCATGTCCAACTTTTGCGACCCCATGGACTGTAGCCTACCAGGCTCCTACATCTATGGGATTTTCCAAGCAAGAGTACTGGAGTGGGCTGCCATTTCCATTGCCAGGAGATCTTCCCATCCCAGGGACTGAACCCGGGTCTCCCACATTGTAGGCAGACGCTTTACCCTCTGAGCCACCAGGGAAGTCTCCACTCACTCACTATTTTGTAGTTGTTGACAATAAATACTTAATAGTGTATAGTCATTAAGTTGACCAATATCTTCTTTATGGATTCATCTTTTGATTTCATGTTTTAAAAGTCATCCCTAACCCTAAGATTAGATCTGAATGTTTCCTATTAAAAAATTGTGAGGCTGTGAGCACACACTTGCTTTCTAGGCTCTCAGGTCACCTTATATTCCAGCAATATGAAGCACTGATCTGCAGCACCTTTTTAAAAATCAGACAATTTTATGTTTCTTAGTCACTTTCCTTTTATTTCTAATTAAAGCATTTGGGATCTAAGTGATCTGAGGAATATTTTCCTCTCTGATATTTAACTTTTATTCTGTCAGTGTATCTCTCATATCTCTTTAAGTTCTTTGTTTAATTTATTAATGCTCTTACAAATGCTTTGAAGATTTCATTAACATGCTGTTTACCCCTTCAGATGCTATTAGTGATGATGGTCCAATAAAGCAGAGTTAAACTGATCCCCCATTATCTGATTAGCCAGTCTGCACATTCTAACCTGACACCTTCCTATATTATATTCATCCCATGTTTGCTGTATTTGGATATTTAAGATCTACATATTCAGCCAATTTAAATTAATTTAGCTATCAAGATTTCATGAGATGCTGTATCCAGCACTTTACTATGTGCACTATCAAGACACAAAATCAAATAATCATCTACCACATTCCCTTTAGCTAATATAATCTTTGTGATTTCAGCCAAAAAGTTTCTAGTTAGTCTAATCTGTTTTATTCTTTGTGAATCTAGGCTATTTATTGCCAGTGGCCCTGTTCTCTCAGAGTTGGATTATCTATTAGGAGCAGTCTGGATAAATTTTCTACATTATAGGGCTCAGAAGGAAATATTGAGAAGGCCAGGAGTTTAGCAGGAACCAGTTGAGCAGAGTAATCTAATTCCAATATCAATTGATTAATCACTCATTCAACAGGTTTTTATCAAATCAACCATATGCACAGTGCTGAGTGCTACAGGGGCTATAGACATTTAAAACATAGATGTTATAGTCAGGATTCTTTTGGTTGCAAGTCACAGAAGCACAACTCAAGCTGGTTAAAGCATCAGAGGGAATTTATTGGAAGAGTCTAGTTTAGCCTTAGAATTGAAGGAAACGGAGCTACAACCATGAACTAGGAACATCAGAAGTGAGATAAGAATCCAGTACTTAAGGCCTTGAAGCCACATCTCTCATTCTCTGCCTCTTGTCTCTGGATGTCAGTTTCATTCTTTTTCTCCACATAGCAGGACATATGTATTAGTCAGCGTTCTCCAGAGAGACAGAAACAAACTAGAATGTCAATACATATATATATCTGTGTGTGTAAAGAGGTTTATTATAAGGACTTGGCTTATATGATTATGGAGGCTGGAAAGTCCCAAGATCTGCTGGGTGAGTCAGCACAATTGAAGCCCAGGAGAGACAATGATTTAGCTCCATTCTAAGTCAACATGTCTGAGAATCAGGAAAACTGATGGTGCACTTCCAGTCCAAAGGTCAATGGTTTCAAAATCAGGAAGAACTAAAGTTTCAGTTAGAGTCTGAAGGCAGGGAAAAAAAAATTTTTTTTTTTCCCTGCTTTCAGTCAGGCAGGAAAAGGTCTCTTACTCAGAGATGGGTCAGCCTTTTTGTTATGTCTAGGCCTTCAAATAATTGGATAAAGTCCACCCACATTAGGAAGAGCAGTCTGCTTTATTTATTCTATCAATTTAAGCATTAATCTCATCCAAAAACACACTCACAGAAACACAGAATAATGTTTGACTAAATATCTGGGTGTCTTGTGGCCGGATCAAATAACAGATAAAATTAACCGTCATAGAACATACCTGCCATCAGTTAAGAAGTCCCACCCCAATGACTTGAATACCAAAGAGACAGGAAATATTTCCTTCCCTTCTAGCTGCCACTGGGAAGTACTAGAGAAAACATCTTATTAGTTACCCTATAGATGACCCATTATAATTACTAGAATGTAGTATTATAAATCATCAAACCTTGCTCACCTGGCTATTTCTGTGATGGAGAGATGAGGTGAGTATTTTAACTAGCAATATTGATCCCCAGTAGGAGCATACAGTTAAAATTGGCAAAAGGCAGTTTCTCAAAAGAATTAAGGGTAGGGTGCTGAAGTGAAGGCAGCACAAGACAAAGCTACTATGCAGATCATGCCCTCAAAGAGCTTGCAAATTACTGGAGGAATCAAGCCAACACAGAGATTCAAAACGGCATATACTGTCCTCCCTCAGTGTCCATGAGTTTGGTATCTGCAGATTCAACCAACGAGGCTGCTATTGTTTGAATCCACTGATACAGCAACTGGATACAGAGGCATCTGTACTATGCCATTTTACATAAAGGACTTGAACATCCTCAGATTTGGGTAAATGTGGGGGTCTTTGAGCCAATTCTTCATGGATATAGGACACCTGTAATGATATACTCCACATTAACATATCCAAAAAATGCCTATAAGTTCATAGAATAGTTGAGAAAACTGTTATAATCTGAGAAGATTTCAGGAGCGAAGTGAAGTGAAGTGAAGTGAAGTCGTTCAGTCGTGTCCGACTCTTTGCGACCCATGGACTGTAGCCTACCAGGCTCCTCCGTCTATGGGATTTTCCAGGCAAGGATACTGGAGTGGGTTGCCATTTCCTTCTCCAGGAGACCTTCCCAACCCAAGGATTGAACCTGGGTCTCCGCATTGTAGGCAGATGCTTTACCATCTGAGCCACCAGGGAAGTCTTTTCAGGAGAGAAGTAGGATTCAAATTGGGTCTTTAAAGACTGAAGTGTAGGTAAAGAGATTAGGCAAGGCTTTTGAGGTGAGGACAGTGAAAAGATAATGACCATAACAAGCTATTGAGAATTTCCAGAATAGAAAAAAGGGAGGGTAGCAACATATGATCATTTATGGAGGCACTCAAACTACTTGCACAAACTTATCCCCATTAATCTTCTCTATAACATTTTGTACCTAGGCACAAAATATTTTCCCTACTTCCTTTGTTAGGAAATGTGGGCTTTCCTTAAAGATCCATTTCCCCACTGGCTTGATGGACTGTATGCTTTATAATCAGACTGAGATACTTGTGACTTGAACTGGGAATGGCCTTGGCATTCTTCTCATTTCTCCTGTGACTTCCTTTATTTACCTGTAAAATTCCCGAATCTGAGATTCATGATGTTAGATAATTTTCATCAACTCACTGCTTTTTGCCTACTCACTTCTCCCTAGCTTTGAGTCACTGGAGACTCTGAAACAGTCCCTGAGTCCTCCTTTCCCCACCATATTCAGTAACATCATGAGCTCATGTGTAGTATCCATGCAAAAATTCTGAATTTCTGGATTTCTGTCTCATCCAGCTCTACAGATTGTTGTTCACTTTTGCTTCATTCTCCCTTCACTATGGCCACAGTCTAAACTTGTGGCTGCTCAGAATGGACTACGCCATTTCTAAGGTCATAAATTCAAAAAGGTTGTATCATGAGTCTTACCAACAGATTTTCTCTATCCACAGCCTGATTCCTCTCCCTTTTTTCTTGTTGCATAGTTGCGTTCTGTTCTAAATCTTTCTCCTTTGACCTTCATCTTTCTTCCTGACACTATGACTCCTCATTTGCCCTTTGAGGCTTTAGTCCATCTTTCCCTACCATTACCTAAAGTATCTTCTACTTTTTCTTTTTCAGGATTCCATCTTCGTGCCTTGTAAAAATGTTTAAAATTTTCTCCCATTAAATACCTCTCTTATTATCATACATTTAAGAAATGAATGTATGATTTCCTAGTCTTGATTTGCAATTCCCTTCTAAATCCTACTGTAATCTTCCTTAATGTCAAATCCAGTGGAAACTTTCCAGATCATAAATTAATACACCTCTGCATTTGAAAGTTTTGTTATTATCAGCTTCTTTCACAATACTCTGGTTTTCCTTGATCCACTCAGTTCTTTTTATATCTAATCTGTGGACTCCTTTCTGAATTTCGGTTTTCTTCTAGGCTATGACTCTCCTCAAATTTCCTGAATGACCTCATCCACTTCCAGTTTCAACTGACACTTATAGGTTGATGGTTCTGTAATCTACGGAACTATGTTTTCAGTTTAGACTCCATTCTGAATGTTAAACCTAGCTATCCATATTTTTTTCAGGGATATATATAGATATGCCCTTAATGCTTCACCATCAATAAATACAAAATTGAATTAGTTACCTAAACCTTGTCCTCCAAAAATATCCTCCTCAACTTCAGGGATCTCACCCACCCAGTCATCCAAATTAGAAATCGGAGAATTTTCCCTAAAATTTCCACCTTTTCCACTACCATACTCAAGTGTTCAACAAGTACTGTTGATTGAGTATCCAGAATATTTCCAGAATCCAAATATTTTCCCCTAATCTGATGTCCTCTTCTACTCTTCCAGTTTAAGCTTACTTACAAAATAGCCTTCTAATTGGCTTTCTAGTCTTTATTTTATCCCTTAGCTGATCTGACAAACTTAACTTTCATGTTGCAGGGCTTATCTAAAATTCATATGTATGCTTTAATATCCTTCCGTGGCTTTTCCCATTGCTGTCATGTAATGCAACTTCATGGGTCTTAATATTAGGCACAATATCCTCCTTCTCTAACCACCTCAACAGAATTTATTATTTATCTCCAAACTTCATTTTCTATAATATCAGCATATAAATTTAAATATAGATCTCCATCATGCTGTCATTTGTTCCTTTGTCCAAATCCTGTCTAGAATGTCCTTTTCCTTAGCATCACTTATCTATTCATTCTTTTAGATATAGTTTGTGCAAGACTTTGTGCAAGAAGTTTCTCCCATTATCTCCTGGTTGGATTAGGTAGGTACCTGTATCAGTCAGATTAATGCAGGAAAATAAAATAAAGCTGGGAATTTAAAGCAGAAAGCTATTTAGTACCAGAAATATTATGATTATAATATCACTACAAATTTCCATGCTAGTCAGAAGACCAAGGTTATATTGAAGAAAGAAATGAACCTCTAACTCATGGCTTAGTGTAACAAAGGATTATCATTTGTCCCTCATTGCAATGTCTAGCTTGGGTCAATAGAAGGGAATTTATTATGTTTTACATAGTCACTTGAGGCTCAAGCAGACAGAGACTCAAATATATTACACTTGTGCCATTAGAATTTCTGGTCTTCTAAATTGCTACAACACAGAAGAGTCAGTCTAGAGAATTTCACGTGGCTTATCCTTATCTTCAGTCATGTCTTTTCATGACCCCATGGACTGTAGCCCACCAGGCTACTCTGTCCATGGGATTTCCCAGGCAAGAATAATGGAATGGGTTGCCTTCTCCAAGAGATTTTTCCCAACCCAGGGATCAAACCCCCATCTCCTGTGTCTCCGGCCGTGCAGGTGGATTCCTTACTGCTGAGCCACCCTGGTGGCTTACCTTATCCTTATCTTATTCTGAAAATGAAACTTATCATTTCTGCTTATTTCATTGGCCAGGACTGGTCACATTGTCCCATTCAATGGGACTACTAAAAGGGTGCTGGGATTTGTAGTTTTCCATCTGCCCAGAAAAAGGGGTCTAGATATTAGTGAGTGCTGCTCAAAAATGTAGAAACTGAAGCCCAGGGAGTTATTTCCCCACATTTTCACACTTAATATTTGGCAGAACTGGAGTTCAAATTGTACTATTTCTCAAAAGTATCTGTTGCTCTTATTAGGCTCCTCCCTGGAGGAGGATTTTATTTCCAGCCCTTCTGATGTTAGACTTGCTTAGACCAAGTGAGGATGAGTGGAAATAACACATGCCCACTCCCAAGCAGAAGGTTTAGCAGGCATCCTGTGATTTCCTCACAGTGCTTTTCCATCTGCTACCAGAGTAGCAATTTCCCTATTAGAAGCTGTACATTCAACCTGGAATGAAGGGTGTATGGAGCAGAGCTTCGGGCAACCTGCAAGCAACATTTAATATGAGTAAGACATAAACGTGTATTGTTGTAAGCCCTTGAGATTTGGGGGTTGCTCACTATTTCAGCATAAACTAGTGAAATACAGCTAATACAAATACTGAAGAACTCACAAAATCCAACCCCAAACTGGGCAAGCATGCTTCAGAACAGACTGGAATCTAAGTGACTATAAAGAATTTCTTTTAGGACTCATAGACAAACTCTACATGGCCTTGAAGTGAAAATTATTTTTTTTCCCCAAACTCCTTATTATGTGTCTCTCTGATTAAGATCCAAATTCCTAAGGGAGAGAGAGAGAGACTCTCACTTTTCCAGAATGGCCACATACCCATCTGCCCCTTTGCCAAGGAAAGTGGTAGCTGGTGGCAGGCAGGCCAAATAGCTGGCAGTCCTGCTGGAGCTACACAGAATGGGGAAATGGTAATTCCCCAAAATGAATAGGATGCTGACATCCAAAAAGAAGGGAAGAAATGGCATTCTTGATAGCAGTGCACTGAAATAACAGTAATTATTCATCATTGGCATGGCCCTTTATCCCTCTCTTTCTCCTTCGCAACCACGTGAAATCATCTTGCCACTCTTCGCTTTCCAAACCAAGCATCTTTAATAACCTTGTAAAAGTCTTTCATTTGGCAGTGCCCAGCTTCCCGTCCCCTCTGCTCAAATCAATAGGAAGAAATAAAGATAATCTACATTAATTTGGTTGCAGTTGTTTTAACATCCCCTGAAACCTTCAAGTTCAGCAGTACTGGGCCAGTTTGAAGAAAACCTTTCTGACAGGAAAGCGAGTTTCAAAAAAAAAAAAAAAAAATGTTCCCCAGTTTGCTAGGCTTATAAGCCTAGGGCAAGTTTAATTAAACTCAATGGAGCATTTTAAAGTGAAGAAAAAATTAGGACAGCAAGAAAAACGTGTTGATTGTTTCCTAATTATGCTGTGGACTTTTTCTCTAGTGCATCCCCCCCGCCTCTCTCTCTCCCTAAATAAAACAACTGGCACGTTAAGTTTGCACACAGAAGATTATATTTCAACCATGCATCTTGCATCAGCCAGGCACTGTGCCTCCCGTTTCACTACTGGGACTGCTTTCTGGAGACATTCATGTTTTTGTTATTTCATGGATACACTTGCATGCTAAATCTCTTCAGTTGTGTCCAGTTCTTTGTGACGCTATCGACTGTAGCCCACCAGGTTCCTCTGTCCATGGGATTCTCCAGGCAAGAACACTGGAGTGGGTTGCCGTGCCCTCCTCCAGGAGATCCTCCCAACCCAAGGATCTAACCCATGTCTCATGTCTCCTGCATTGGCAGCCGGGTTGTTTACCACTAGCGCCACCTGGGAAGCCCTTCATAGATACACTTAATCAAATATAAAAAAAGAGAAAACAAGGGATACTACATTAGACTCCAGCAACTTCCAAAATTTTGTCAGTGAAGGTTCCTTTGATTAGTCCTCCCCTCAAACATGGATGGACTCCTTATTTTAAAAGAGTTAGTCTTCTGAACAATAGGCTAAAGACATGATTAATTTACTTCCTTATTTTTATTCACAGGAGATATGCATTTACACAAACTGATTTGCTTTTTCCCTTGGACTGCAAGGAGATCAAACCAGTCAATCCTAAAGGAAATCAGTCCTCAATGTTCTTTGGAAGGACTGATGCTGAATCTGAAGCTCCAATACTTTGGCCACATAATGTGAAGAACTGACTCCTTGGAAGAGACCCTGATGCTGGGAAAGATTGAAGGCAGGAGGAGAAGGGGACGACACAGGTTGAGATGGTTGGACGGCATCACTGACTCGATGGACATGACTTTGAGCAAACTCCAGGAGTTGGTGATGGACAGGGAAGCTTGGAGTGCTGCAGTCCATGGGGTCATAAAGAGTCAGACACAACTGAGCAACTGAAATGAACTGATCTATTTTTCAGAATAGGATAACCATACCTCTGATTAATTAACATCTGAAAGCAAACAAATAAGACCAGGAGTTATAATCCATCCATTTCACTAACAATGACTACTATGTGCCAGGCACTATACACATAGCTTTATTATGAGTAAAGAAACTCATAGGATTTGAAAAATAATAAAGAAACTCGTGGATCTCAAGGACTCCAGAGACTCTGGCTAAAGACCTATGTGCTAGTATTATAGTGACAATTACACTGTTTAGGACTCCTAGAGGACCACCAAGGAGAAGATTGTAGGTGTGGACATAAATGGAAAGCCCGGGGGCTTCAGGAAAAACCCTTGAGCCAGAGACAAGTAGTACCTAAAGAAAAGTCAGTGTGACTCAAGGGGTGCCACTAAATTCTGTTAAATGAAATAAAAATAGGTAAAACTTAAAGGGCACTTACTGTGAGACAGCTACTCCTAGAAGCAGTTTACATATATTAATTACTTTTATCATTTCATCTTTCCTATAAGGCACAGGGAAGTTGCATGGTGGACCCAAGATCACACAACCAGTTAGTGCTAGAACCAGGATTGGAAGTGATATAGTCTGCTCTTAATCTAGTGGTTAAGCTTGCACATAAAAGATTGTTAACTAGACATGACCTAACAGAAAAAAAAACAAGATGCAGGACGCACACAACTCAGCCATTCCCAACTCTTTCAGCACCGAGGGCCCCTTCATGTCTTCTTTTGCCATCGTGGGCGCCTGTGCTTTGAAAGATATCCACTTCTGCCGTACTAAAGGGGGGAGGGCTCAAAATAAAATAAATTTCATTCAATTTTAAAAATAAATATATCAAGTAGAATTTTGAAAGACTCGGGAAGAATATATGCCAGAAAACTATATTAGCAATAATACAGAATTTAAACTGCCCCCAAATTCAAGAATCCAGGTAAGCTGAATTTTATTAGATTAGGCTCCCTATTAAAACCTATAACACAGTCTCTCAATCTTTTCTCCCACTTGACAATGAGTTTCTAAAGTGATGATTCTCCAAAGATTCATGAATACAACTTAGAATCTCCCCAGGTGGCAAGTTAGCCTCTCTAAGGGAATAAATTGAAGAAAACCTTCAAGTGACTGTGAAATAGCTACAATGGAGACATTCATGTAGGGAGGATGAATGCTCCCTAATTCTCCTCCACAGCAATCAGATCCCAGTGGAGAATTGGACCCTGTTCACCAGACAGTAGTCAACTGTTCATCTCCATCTAGATCACATAGAATACTGTATGTGGGCACTTTGGTCTTTTGTGTTGAAGGTAGGTTGTAACATCTTCCAGTAGCGTTCAGGTTTCTAAACCTCTGCATTATGGTGTTTGGGGCTAGATAATGCTTCATTATGGGGACTATCCTCTACATTGTAGGATGTTCAGCAACATCTCTGGTCTCTACTCCCCTGATGTCAGTACCATGAGCCCACCAACTGTAACAATCCAAATTGTCTCCAGAGTTTGCCAAATCTCCCCTCAGAACAAAATTGCACCAGGGTAAGAACCATTGGTCTAGGTTTTGTGTATCTATCTTAGCTTCTCTTCCCCACAGAACTTAGTTTAGTACCTGCTAACATAAATATTTGTAGGGGAATAAATTACTAAGTTTTGAATAATTTTTATAATGAATGGATTATTATTCATTTTACAAATAACTATTTGTATATGAATGGATTTCTGTCAAATTATTATATTTAAGCTATCTGTTCTATTAAGTCTTGCAGTAAAAGTAGAGGCAAACATTTTTGGTGGTCTGCTGAAAAGACCGCTTGGCAGGACTGAAATTTACCTGATGTTCCTCTCGAACTTTCACTCTGCTTGACTCCATGCTAAAGCATAAACAGCTTGAACTCCTCCTTTGTTTTCCCATCATGACCCCCAACCAACACTTGCCTCTTTTCCAGATACCCCTGTCATGGAGAGAACTGGCCCCTGCTTCAAGAGACAGTGCCTTTGAGTTTATGTTGCTCGCCAGGGCTGAGAATATCAGGGAATAATAGCAGTGGGGTAGGGTAAGGAGGAAGGTAGGCAAAGGCTAGAGCTTGGACATCAGAGATTCCAAAGAAATTCCAGGCCTGGAATGACTATATTTTCCAGAGCAAGTTCATATGTTTTCATATAGGCTATGCCTTTAGGATATGATGACATATTTCACAGTAAGGCTAATTCTTTTAATAGATAGGTAGAACTTCTGGCCTTAAGAACAAAAGTTAAGGGAGCTGGAATGGAGAGGACATTTGGGTAGGGAGTGGTCGACAGTGCATGTGAGATGTAGGCTTAGTGAGGCTCTTCTACAGTCAGAGCTCCTGGTGTGCTATGAGGGTGGCCGGTCCCAGGTCACCAGCAAAGTCAATTCCTCTCTCAGAGATGCAGATGAGTATCAGGCACCTGCCAGCTACTAGAACCAAGAGCCAGTACAAAGAGCATCAGCTGACAGTTTGTTTTTCTGTATCTCTGAGGGGATTTCAATTTTTAAAAAATGCCAGCTTGTTGAGTCAGCTGTTGTTTTGGAATTATTTTCTCCTCTCTATTAGCAAAGATAATTTGAGAGCTGACTTAGAGCCTGAGCAGTAAGATTGATGTCTGTTCTGAATGCATTGCCTCTTTTCCTTTCAGCTTAAAGCGCAATCATTATGTTTCTTCCACTACTTCTCTCAACTAAAAAGTTTTATGGATTGGTCCTGGGAATCATTTAATATTCTCCTATATTAATAATATAACAACAGCACAACAACAGAGTAATAACCCCACCACTACAACAGGTAAAAATTTCAGAGTATTTGTCATGTGACAGGTATCATGCAAAACCTTTACAGAAATTATTAATAATCCTCCTCAGGATAATTCTAGGGCTTCCCTGGTGGCTCAGATGGTAAAGACTCTGCCTGCAATGCAGGCAGATCGAACTCAGCTTCAATCCCTGGGTTGGGGAGACCCCCTGGAGAAGGGCACAGAAACCCAGTCCAGTATTCTTGCCTGGAGAATTCCATGGACAGAGAATCCTAGTGGGCTACAGCCCCTGGGGTCACAAAGAGTCAAATACAACTGAGCGACTAACACTTCCACTTCTACTTTTCAGGATAATGCTATGAACCATTTTTCTCATATCGAGGTTAAGGGAACTAAGGCTTATATACATGGTTTAATAAATGCCCAAGGTAACACAGGTGTTAATTGGGTAGATCTAGGATTTGAATCCTGGAAACTGTGTTCTAAACTTAGTTCTAGAAACCGTGCCCATAATCAGAAAAATGATAATTTCCCCCATGATTCCTGGCATAATACTTTTGATAGGGAATTATTCCAGTGAAGAACAAAACTATAAGAGAAAAGTACCCACTAATCTCTCAGTGTCACTCTATTGAGGGCCTCCCAATGCTGTCCTGTTCCAACCATCAGTGCAAAGTACTCTTCATACAGTGGCCTGTATCCCACACACGCTTCTGGACTTCATCGTGCATGGGTCCTGGAATTCAAGTGTTAATTTTTTGAGATTATGAAATACAGCTGAGCTTACAGAGATATCTTGTTTGTTTGTTGTGCGTCTTCTTTATTTCAGTTTCAGATATTGTTATTAATTTTGCCAAAGAAAGAAAATAAATGGCACTGATGTTTTGAGGTTGACTGACTGCTAAGAGAGAGACCTGAAAGAATGAAAATCTTACCTGAGTAGATGGTTAGGGATAGGAACCCTTATAAACTATGCTGTCTCAAGCCTGACCTTTGTCCCAATCTCAGAATCAAAGTCCATGGAGCCTTTCTTTGGTTGCTACTTTGAATCTGGCCCAGGTCAATAGCCAGTAAAAGGAAATTGTGCTGAATTATCACAATTTTTATTTGTGCTGACTTATTGGAAATAAGGCAAGACAGATGAGTTGCAGTATCTGCACACTTGATTACCCCCTTCCCCAATTTTTCTGTGGCTTCATTTAGATCTCTTTGCTACAGCATTTTAGCTCTAACTTGGGGCAGTGAATCATGCTACAATGTCCCATCGAGCATCTCGGTAATGCGATAAATTCATCCAAAGTCTCGCAGTGCCATCCTGCACGTGACAAATGCAATAACACGTCAGGCTCAGAACGATACCCATCTTAGGCAGATACTCCCTCTGCTGACAGCAGGTGTTTCTGCTTTATCTGAAAATAATTCACTGAATAGATAATTGGTGAATCCCCAGTGGGAACAAAACTTGATTCTGTCTGAGCATAGGTTACCAAGTGTACCACCATAAAATAATTGATTTTGTGATATATTAAGTGGGGACATACTCAAGACTACTGAACTTTTCACTTAGGGCCTGGGGCTGAAGTTGAACTAGGTTCCCAAAGGTGAAGAACCCATGCATGACAAGGGTAGGGCTTCACACTCCAACAGCCAATTTAACTTTCATTTTCTTTATTAATCTAATATGTTCTACCTTTCACCAGGACGTGATGTGCAGGGAGTTTCATTAAAACAGTTGAGTTGTTATTGGAGATAATCACCGAAGGAATGTATCACAAAAGTCAAGAAATTCTGAATCATTTTTTTCTTTTTATGCTGTTGTCTTAGAGAAGAGGTTTCGGATGCTGATAGGGAAGTTGCTTTAGCTATAGGGCAAATTTAATTGCGTTTTTAGAAACTTCTTTTAATCCTATAATAACAAAAAATTAAATCAGTGCTGACATTTTTTTGTTGCCAGAAGAAGGTAGTAAAAGGGTAAAGAAATAATTGTTAGTTCTGAGAATATAATTAGCAACTTTAATGCTTTAATCTAAAAAACGCATATTTTGAGCCTGGGTGAATGATTAAAGAAAAGATATCAAAAGTCTTTGAAATTTCTAACTGTGTTTGTTTTTAATTGTGAGTTATGATCACTATAATTAGCTCATTTTAGTACATTTATAATGCAAACAAATATGAATTTCTACAAGTTCAGGGATATTTCAGGGCAAATATGATCGACATCTTGACCTCTGGCTCTTTGTATTAAGTCTTTCTTATAATGTCTGGTAGAAGTTTATTCTTTGATTTGGATGGGGGAGGAAAGGGCATTAAGAAGCCAGGATTAAATACCCGGAGACTAGAATCAAGGTTGGTGTGTGTTTGGAGGTTTATTCCAGAGTGATAAGGATGGTCCCATTAGCAGCCCGGGCTTCCTCTGGCCCAGAGGGATGACTGTGTTCAGCTCTCTCTGCCCCACTGGATGGAGCCTGAGGCTGGGTCTGAGTTACAAGCTTGGGAGGAAGTGCTGGGTTACAGATAAGGGTGAGCTCTCTGATGTTAAACCTCTGTGAATAAACACGGAACCTGCCTAGCCTGCTCCAGCTCTATCCTGCCCTACCTTGACAAAACCAAGAAACCTCATTACTATGCACTAGAAAAGGGAAAAAGGAAAAGGAAAAAAAAAAAAAAAAAAAAAACCCAGAGGGATCTGGGGAATGAACTTTTTGGGGGTCTTATTTCTCTCAGAGGTGCACATTAAAATTCTCTCTTTCATTCATTAATGTGAATACAAGCTGCCTGAGAAAATAGCTGGTGGGACCTCCCTTAATGAATAGTGGGGCTTTTCTATGCTCTAGAGGCTTAAAATTGGGTTTCATCCCACTGAGGATTTTTCTTTTTTCCTTCTCCTTCTGTCTTCTTAACACTGCATGTTTGGTTATATTTCTAGAACTCACCTAGGCTGTGACCGGCCTCATCCAGTTCCAATCGCTCATACGATTAGATTGGGGCCACCCACAGACAGGCAGGAGGGGGCCACTGTTAGGTATTTTTCCAATATTATTTTAAAGTTTCTACTCTGTCAATCATATGTGATCAAACTCACTCTTGTGAAGTTCCTCATACTTCTTGGTTTAGAATAGGCCAGATATAAATATAAAAATCTTTTTTGTTGCTTTCAGGGTTTTTCACTTTGGTTTGAAATAGAATTAACTCTTCTTAGCCTTTTACAGTTTAGGTTTTTTTTAGAATTCTGGTCTTGATTTCCTTCTTTTTCTTCGATACATCCCAGGTATGTTCGACTACTGCATCCCAGTGCACTCATGCTCTCGTTCAACAATTATTGCCCACATCATGCATTTGGGACATTTTCTTGAACTGTCTTATATTGCTAGTTATTTTCCCAAGGACATCTCTAAGTTTCTGAAGGACTTCATATTATTTTATTTGTCTATGTCTTCAGGATCCAATGAATAGTAGTCCTTGATGAGTGAGGATGAAGCTCATGGACATGAAGCCATATCGTCATCAATTTGCTCCTCACTCCCACCACAGGAAAACTAGAATGATGGGAATCCTCAGTCATTATTCCAGATCCTTAGGCCAATTTATCTGGGGCCAGTAGGGAAAGTGGTTATGGAAAGGGCTCTGCCAATCCAGATACGATTGTGGCAGGAAGAGAAACACTGAGGTATACATTCTCATGCAATTTGAGAAAGAGGTGACAAAGTGACAGCAAGCTCTAGAAGAGCTTGTGGATCAGCCCCAAAAAGATGCCAAAAAGCCTCACACTAGGAACCACAGAAACACTCACAATGGACAGTGACTGTGTTGCACATCAGTTGAAAAACAGAGTCGTTTTTCTAAGGGGAAAGGTATTTGGAAGTCTAGTTTAAAAGATGCTGTTTTCTTTTGTTTCTCCTTGAGAGTTCTTTTACCTTGTGGTATTTAATTAACTTTTATTGCATCGCATATATTATAAAGCATAAACAAAATTTTTACAGTGTATCATATTATTTAGAACAGTATTAATCAAGTAAGTGTATATAGAGAAAAGTAGAAAAAGATGGGGGCAAGTAATAAATACTTAAAAGCCTTGATACAGTTACCAACAGCTCTAGACATGGTTCTGGATCACTATTTGTTTGTTTATATTTACTGAGTGTCCACTATACCAGGTATTATGCCAACATAATTTTATCTGTTCATTGTTTAATATTGTAAAACTATTCCATATACTTTATGAATCAATGAAATTTATAGTCTCATAGATATAGACTATCCAGTATGTTGAGCCATTTAAAAATTCTATGACATATTTATAATCATGACATTCTGAACTTCACATTTGATAGAGAGCTACTTTATCTCCAATTGTACACCAATTTGCCAGTAGGCTTTAAAAGCCAGATCATTTTTCTCCGTGGAACCCAAGGAGAATTTGGTGACAGAAATGCCAAGATAACACTCTTTTTTGAAAATTAGGTTTTAAAGACCTACCTTTAGCACCATGGGCTTTATTTTGTGTCTTCAGGACATATCTGAGTGCTCAAGATTTGGCACATATGGTGTAAGGAGTTAATATGAGGGAACTAATAAAGGCAAGGTAGTGCCTCCTCTGTAGGATCAGATCTGTTCCCCATTATTTGGTTCTGCTGCTGAAGGAGAAAAATAAGTCTTGGATATTACAGCTGTCACTGTGACATCTGTTGTTTCAGGATCCGTGACTGCTTCAGTCACCACCTGACCCAGATCATCACCATAACATTCTGTCCACTATTAAACTGTGAAAGGTCCTCGCCCTCCAGGTGGTACTTCAAGGTTGACATACCAAGGTGTTTGTCTCTGTCCCCGCAACTGCCTCTCAGCTGAAAAATACAGCCTCACTTTGTGCAGAATTGATGGCAAACCAAGTCTCCCAGGGTTCAAGGGGAGCAGCGGAGAGCAAGAGTTCTTGAGGCGTAGCCCCGTTCTGCTCTTAATCACTTGTCACAACTCCTGGAGGGCCTCGGGCGTGTTGCTTTTTGTTCTTTGTTGTTGGTGCTTCTCCTTTTGCTTTGAACAGATGACTCCAGCTATTAAAACAACAGTAAGCGAGCTGCAAGCACATATCCAAGCTTACAAAACAGATATGTAAGGGGATATCTATTCTCCCGAACACATAAGGAATAGTTGACTTTTGGAAAGTTCCTCTAAATAGAACTCCGCTTCTGGTTGTATGTGTTTGGTTCAAATCATTAGTGACTTAACAGAATGGCTACTGCTAAATTAGATGCAAAGTGGATGTATTTGGGGGAGAGAGGATACACGCACTTGCTTGGCTGAGTCCCTTTGCTATTCACCTGCAACTATTACAATGTCGTTTATCAGCTATACCCCAATTAAAAAAAAAAAGTTTAAAAAAATAAGTAAATTTTAAAAAAGTGTATCACATGAGTAACCAAAATCAGGCCCACACATACATTTACAGGAATGTAATAAATAAGTAAAATCAGACACATCTGCACAGTAAAGAGCTTTCGTTCCAGGAGCTCATTTGATAATTCATTCATTTATTTATCCACCCTTTCATTCGAAACCTGCTTATTGAGCCTCTATAATGGGTGAGGCACTGCACTGGGAACTAGGGTTCAACACTAGAGGAGAATTTTCGGTTCTTGTGATGTTTAACCTGACAAGAAAAGGCAGGGTTCACACTTAACATTTGTGATCCAGCTTTCTCCCAGAAAAATCTAACCACTCCCAGCCACACAGCCATTTAATAGTCATCAATAAGCAGTTTACTTTCATTACATAATAAAGGCCCCACGTGATCTAAATCATAAAAGAAAACAGAAGAACCACAAGCTGGTTCTCATGTGGTATACTTTGATTTCTTTTCCTACTTCAGTTTCCCTACAATTTCTAGCCCTAATTCTAGCAACTAGTTACATGATCTTAAACAAGTCACTTAGCTTTTCTAAACCTTGATTTTTTCTCACATGTACGATTCCTTTAGTTAATGTTTAGAAGATTTTTTTTTAAACCTCAAAAATGTACTTTCAGACAAGCTTAAATCTTTTCAGATTCACTGTCTTCAAAGAGCCTCAGGACATTTGCATTATGGTTGATCAGGCAGGACAGGATCACACAGGGTCGGAGGCTGCCCAGTCTCAGCGTCAGGAGTTTTCTACTCACCTGGAGAGCCCCTGGAGTCTGATCCTGAACAAAGACACATTATCCGGACCTGGCATTATTTACCCAGCTCAGAACACAGCGGCAGTCTTGGCAAGAGAGGAGGTTGGAGACTGCTTTTGTGGCACTTGCTGCTGCTTTATGGGTTTGCATTTGTAGTGCTAGGACTTTCTTTTCATCTCTTTTCTTTCCTTTTCCTTTTCTAATTGACACAGTGCCTGTACATTTAAATACTTGCAACCGGGTGTGGACATCTTGTATAATAGCTGTATTGGTCATAATGGCCTGTGACAGAAGTGAGTGATTGAGACCCAGAAGAATGTACTAAAAATGAAACCCCATATTTGATGTTTTCTCTATAACAAAAAAAAAAAAAAAACAGCCTAATTATTTAATTAAGAACAATGATCAATTATTATATAATGGAAAAAATGTTGGATAAAATTTAATATATATACATGTGTATATATATGGCACTTAAAGATTTTGAATTCTTTTTCCACTAAACCTGGATTTTCAATCTCTGTTTTAGTTATTTTGGTTCTTTGTTCACATGAACTTTCTTTCACAAACAGCCAGTATTCTGAGGTCTTTTGCTGACCAGATCAAATACTCCGAGACAAGTGACATCAAAAGGCCTTGTTTAGATAAATGGGCTTCTGAAGTAGCAAGATTACGGGCATATGTTGATATCATGACAAAATATTTTCGAATATAATTTTTTTTTTTCTTCAGGTTTTGTGTTTGTTTTAATGAGGGTTGGAATTTGGAAATGAAGTGCCCCCAAATCCTCATGCTCACTGGCTGACAGGTCCTCCACCTCAGCATTCCTCCTCTGGATCTTTCAGGTTCCTTACTTCTGGTAAGGATATGGTAGGGTGGGACATCCCTGGTGGTCCAGTGGTTAAGGATCTGCTTTCCAATGCAAGGGACATGGATTCAATTCCTCGTCTGGGAACTAAGATCACACATGCCCTGGAGAAAGTCTGAGTGCCATAGCTAAGACCCGACACAGCCAAATAAATAAATTAGTTAATTAAAAAAAAAAAAGTGGTAGGACACATTCATTTACACTGAAGGAAGCTTTGTTTTGTTTTTAGGTCCCAGGCCTTTATATAAGAACAAAGTGATGAGTGATGTGGGGATTAAAGTCAAGAGCATCATCCTACTTCACCTTCCCTCCAACCAGTTTCTCCAAACTCCCTGCCTCCACACCCTTTGTGTTCCCAATTCCTTTCTTAGTGAATGAAGAACTTAATCCCAAAGCCCTGGTACAAACCTCAGGGTTCTCTCCCTAGCTCTCCCTTCCTCTCCCCCAACACCCCATTCCTGGGGAGAGCAGGCACCTTGGTCTGAAGGCACAGGAGAGCCTAGAGCAGTGACAGACACCGAGGGAAAGGCCTCACCCTCGGGGACTGGGACGTAGGGGTACAGAGTATTGACGTGAGGGCCCCCATAGCCTGGGGTACCAAAATGGGGCCGTGGTGTCAGAGGAATGGATATGGGTCCCCCTGAGAAGGGAGACCCAGCAGCCTCAAAATCCTCTCTTTGGAAATAGTCGCTGCTTGATGTTTGCCCTTCTGGCAATGGTTGCAGAACCACAGCGGGACCACGTCCTTCAGCCCAAGCTGCTGGGCGAAGTGGCCAATGTGCTGCAGAGTGGGCTTCGGGCACTGCAGGCTCATGCTCTCCAGGCTGCCTCTTACTCGGTTCTGCACACTCGTCTGCTTGCTCTTCTGGGCCTGCACCAGGGTCTCTCCCTTGCATATCTCCTGCAGATTTTGCTGTTGTCAATTTCCTCCACCCACTTCTGCAGCAGAGGCCGCAGCTTATACGTGTTCTTTGAAACTGAGTTGCAAAGCCTCCAACTGACAGGTAGTCCTTTGGCTGAACACCTTTCCAAAGAGAACCCCCAGGGTGAGCCCCACATTGGTCTGGGTATATCCCAGGGTGATCTGCTTCTGCTTTAGGAGTTTGGCGAATTGTTCCAGGTCTTTCTGAAGAGCTTTGATGTCCTGGGACTCCTCAGGGTCCACTCCAGTTTCTCCTTGCCCAGCTTCGTGGCGCCTGAGTGGGGCGGCACCATGGTCCGGGGAGGCCCCCTCAGAGTTGCTCTCCACCCTGGCTCCTGCCTCGCCCTCGGGCTGAGGTGCCCTTCAGGACGCCTCGGGGCACCGGTAGGCCATCCTTCTGCACAAGTCATAGGGTCGGGGGCACGGGGGAAGCCCCCACACGTCATGCTGGGCACAAGCCCTGGCCGGATTCCTGACCCACCTGGAGGCCCTGGAAAGCTCATCCAGGTCTGAGGATCAACCCAGCCCGCCCGGCTGTGGCCCTCCCTGCCGATGGCCTCCACCGCCCAGCCGGGGTGAGAAGGCCTGAAGAAAGTTTTAAAGATCCATTAGTGAACTAATAAAAATTCATTTTTAGGGCAACAACTATGAAGGTACTTTTTATGTCTTCTTTGTGATTAGGGGTGAGAGAAAGGAAGAAACATATGTTTTTGTATATATATATATTTAAGTTTGTACTTAAAAACTACCCCCTGAGTTCTTGATTATCTCAAGGTGAAGACAGTGTTAAATTACTTGTGGTGACGGCCTGTCCGATTGAATATATAGCAGAAGGACGAGGTAAAGGATAAAATGGACTCAATGCAGAGTGAGCTGTGGGGTTTGAGACTGCGCTGAAGGAGCAGGCAAGGGAGATGGGGATGGTGTCCCGCCTTAATGAAATCCCACCTGTAGAATGTGGATGGCTTTCTTTTGACTCCAAACTGGAGTCTCTCTTCTCTGTGGTGATTGGCGTGTAGGGACTGGTATTCCTATGAACACACATGAAGGAAACAGGCAACTTAAAAGATGAGGATTTATGTTCTCAGAGTAAACATTGGGAAGTATCAAATTCACCCCCCTGGAAACTACCAGGGTCTGTTGTTATATGATAGGACCTGGGTTTACTCAGAACTCACAGGACATGTAAGGTTTTAAAGCAGATGTAGTTGGTAAGAAAATGGTAGCAATATAGACCAAAGGGACTAGAAGGGAAGATGGAATCAGATAAGGTCCTTAACGCATTAGAGATTTCTGAGTCTACAGTTGCACTGTCTAATTTGGTAGCCGCAGTGACTATTGAGCATTTGAAATGTGGCTGATCTGATTTGAGATGTACTATAAATGTAAGATGTAAAATGTCTTCAAGAAAAGAGGTTCTGAAGACTTAGTTATGAAAAAGAATGTAAAATGTCTTGTTAATAAAGGTTTCATACTGCTTATATGTGAAAACAATAATATTGTGGAAATGTGGGTTTCAATAACATGCTGAGTTAATTTCACCTGTTTCTTTTATGTTTTTTCTAAAACTAACCCTAACCCTAACCCTAACCCTATCCCTAACCCTAACCCTAATTTTGACTATCAGAAAATTTTAAATTACTTATGCAAGAAAATTTTATATTACTCACATTTACAATGTACATTATCTTTCTATAGGGTAGGACTGCTCGCAGGAGCAATCCCTCTATATTTGAATGTGGGTAGATATAAGAAGGATGCTTATGTTAAGAATTTTAAAACCTGTGTTTCTAAAATAAATTCTGTAAAATGGTGTAGCAACATAACTTATTATGATGTGTAATTGGCTATGCCATAGGTTAAGTAGCTTATCCCACACCTTAATAACACTATTCAATAAAATCCCATGTATGTATTGGCTTAGAATAGAAGTGTCCTATACCTACCAAAATGAAAAAAAGAGAAAGAAAGGATATAAAGAAACTGTGTTAACACTGGGGAATAGAAGCCATTCATTCAATACAACTCCCACAATTAGAGAAATTTCAAAAACAATTAAAGGATTTGGAAGTCCCTGAGGATTCACTCTAAGAAAGTCTGTCATCTTAAAGAAAACCTCCTGAAGAGTCAAAGAAACATATGCTTTAATGCGATTTTTGCTATTTGAGGACTGTGTTCTAGGTAATTTCCAACATGCTGAGCATTTCCCCTCATTTTTCTCCAGAAGAGTCCTGCATGAATTGGGTCTTCAAAGAGAAAATTTTTTATTTCCATATGAAGTCACTCAATGTCCCCTCCACGTTAACCCATCCTTCAAGGAAAGACACCTTCTCAGAAGACTATTCTACCACATCGCTCATCACTCCCGAGATGTTTTTCAGTCCCAGTGTAATTATCTCCATGATGGAGGAGGCTCCAGATGCATTTATTTGCCCCTCTCTGCGACTGGAAAATGTATTCCATATTCAGTTAAAGTCAGTAATTAAAACGACCTAATCTGCATTCACTTTGTAACCACCGGCTGAAACTCCCCCTCTGTCAACCCCAGAGGTGGGAGGGCTGCTGCATTTAAACCCACACTGAAGATCTCTGATTGGCTGGTGCACAGTTAGAACAGGTGAAATAATCTAATCTGGAATATTGCTCTCCTCACCTTTTTTTAATAAAGATTTGCCTCACCACAGACCTTAATATAACAGCAGTAAAGGCAAGAGAGGAAATTGGAAACACGGCCAGGAGTGTGCCTTATGGTTCATAACAGCCCCAAATTGTGACTGTTTATTAAAACTAACACCCTTTTGTGAGTGAGGGTGTGGATCAAAATATCCAGTGGTTTCTCTTCTTCAATATTCCCTTTTTTTATAGCACTGAGTTTAAGTTTCAATTTTAGAGTTTCATTAAGTTTTTAAAATTGTTTCTGACTGAAACATTGACTTAAAAAGGCAACTTGTCTGTAATTTGTCCCTGTTCCTTATTTCCGTTATTTATTTCAATCCGTAGGAGATGTCTGTGGATGGATGACCTCTTGGGCCACTGGGACAAGAAAGAGTTAAGGCAGGTGAAGGACCAGAGGAGACAGAAGTCCAGAGAACTGCCTCACAAAATACAATTAAGGGCCTTTCCCAGGCCCATAGCACTCTGGTGCTGCCAGAGGTAAGGAGGCTGAGCACAATGTTCTCCTTGTCCACACACCTCCCTTTTGTTTCAGCAGCATTTTGCCTCCCACACATGCAAAAGTTTGAATTTCCTGTTGGCTCTGAGGTGAGATTTATAACATTTATTAAGGTTACTATTCATTGTGAATTTACTGGGCAATAAGCCTAAGAGCTTTTAGGGGTTTAATTGCCTATGTTTACGGGGGTTGCAAAGCTCCCCGCAGAGTCACTGTCAGCCAGGTTGGCCAAATGTGGACTTCTTGGAGTGCCCGGGGCACATGTCCTAGTCCAAGGGGAAGGTCAGGGAGAGCTGAAGGGCTCAGAGG
This sequence comes from Dama dama, assembly GCF_033118175.1. NCBI lineage: Eukaryota > Metazoa > Chordata > Mammalia > Artiodactyla > Cervidae > Dama > Dama dama. The sequence continues at coordinate 54,916,630 of NC_083700.1, forward strand.
AGACAAAGCCCTCAGGGCATGAGATTGGTTTTTTTCTGCTCTGGCTGTTTTGGTCCACTTCCCGCTGGCTCATCTACCTCATTCTGGCCAAGTTTGAAGACATATTTGAATGTTCCATTCTCTCCAGGAAGAAAGAGAAATAATTTGAAATAATTGCATGAGGGAAGGAGAGAGGGAAAGAAGGGCTGGCAGTGGAAGTAAACACATGTTGCAAACGTAAGATGGGCTGCATAAACTGTTTCATGTGTATTGTCACATTTAGTCTTCACAGCAGTCCTGTAAGGCAGGTATTATTACTCCCACTTTACAAATGAGGAAATTGAGGCTTAGAGAATGAAATCACTAGTAGAAATGAAGACAGCTAGTGAATGGAAGAACCAGGATTTCAACTCTATTTTTCTGTGGCTCCCCAGTCCTGGTTGGGAGCTCCACATTTCATTCACTCCTGTTTAGCCCTTAGTTGCCGCTCATTTAACCTACGCAATTGGTTCAGGTGTGTCGTCAGGACATTTGAAAGTACAAGGTTAAACTTACTTTTAAGATGGTGGGTTTGTTTTACTTCAAAAAGGTAGCTTTTTTGCAACAGCCTTAACCCTTGACCTCACCAAACCCTTGTAGAATGGAATGAATGCACAAGAGTGGAGTAAAGTAACTGAGCAACGCTGTGGGCCAGGCAGGACAAAGGGACTGTAGAGGGTCTGTCAGTCTGTGAGAGGGAGACCTACTGAGGCATTTCACTAATTTGACAAAAGAGTGGGGAAAAGAAGTCCTCTGGCTCATTTCATCCATTCATTTATTCAACAACTATTTGGAATGCACTCACTGTGTGCTAAGCACTGCATTAGGCATGGGGGATGCTAGATACTTCAGCACTCTGCCTGTTCCCCTCCTGCCATGCAGAGGCAGACAGGATGCTACTCACACCCTGTCTCTTAAAGGCTCTTTCAAATCTACCCAAGTTCTGTCACAGTGACAAATTTCTCAGGTTTCTTAAAGAGATGATTTAACAAAGGGAAGAAACAAAACAAAAGACAGAAGTGAAAGAGTTGATGAGCAGCAGTGTACTCTTTATGTGAAAAAAATAAGCAAACACATATACATATGCATACATTTGTATATATACATAGTGCTGGGCTTCCCAGGCTGCGCTGGTGGTAAAAGAATCTGCCTGCCCATGCACGAGACGTCAGATATGTGGGTTTGATCCCTGAGTCAGGGAGATCCCCTGGAGTAGGAAATGGCAACCCACTCCAGAATTCTTGCCTGGAGAATTCCATGAACAGAGGAGACTGACAGGCTACAATCCATGGGGTTGCAAAGAGTCAGACACGACTGAGTGAGCACACACACATACATAGTGCAGTCTTCATATCTTCACATGAAATAAATAAATTAGTAATATATATACATGTATACATACACATACATAAAGATGCATGTGTTCACACCCGTGTGTGTGAAATTAGCCTGATGTACAGTCCAAAACGCCACTACAAATTTGATTGGTCTTGTAACAGGCAGAAAACCTACTGGCACAGAGGACTAAGCCGTGGAGCCATCATTGTTGGAAATGTATTGTTCAGGACATTCGTTCACTTATTGATGCAGCAGTAGAAGTTGAATCAGATTCAGTTATTCAGTTGAAGAATAAATTGGAATATTTCGGTGCATTTCTTTTAAAAAAAAAAAAGCCACTTTAAGCTTATGTATTAAAATGACAAAGTCTTAAATAGGGGTCTCTTTTTCTAAACAAAAGATATGCAAATTGCAATTCAAGATTTATATTATGATAAAAACTGAAATACAAAAGAGTCATTATCCTGCAAAATGTAAAAGTACATTGCTTCATGAGTCTATAATGATATAATGGGATATTGATGTAATAAAAGGTGTCAGAAAGGAGACAATGACCTTAAAATTTTAAGTCAGAAACATTAGAATTGAACAGTAAGTATCTACCCACCTAACTATCCATCTATCTATTGCATATTTTAGAAATTTGAGGTGAGGAACAGTATATTTTTATCTGCTGATGGTGTAGCCATAATAAGGGGTGTGGAGTTAGAGAATGGGAATTGTTTTTCACATAACCATTCCAACTCTGAAACTGGATAAAGATTTTACCTTGAATTTTAGATTAATAGGACTATCTTTCCTAAAAATCAGTGGTGTGTTATGAGGCTTGGAAATCATTCCTGGCCTAGCCACAGGACAGCAAATGTCAGAGACGCCAGTTCTCCCTGCCTAAGTATGAAAGACTTGCCCACAGTGAGTTTGCAAGGACTCTTAGTTTTTAAGATGATGGGAGCAATTTACAGTTAATCATTGTATGTCACTGCAAAAGAATGGATCAACTTAAAGACACTGCAATAGAACACAAAAGATTTACTCTATCAAATCACAGGGAAATTGTAGGAAACTATTTACATTTGAAGTTATTCTACAGCTTATTTTAAAAAGGGGAAGCGTGTGTGTGTGTGTGTGTGTGTGTGTGTTTCAGGGGAGACACACTTTAAGTAATCAAGTGATATACCACATGTGAAGCAGACGCACAGGCTTGTTCCCACTACCAAACAGAGCAGAAGGCCTGGTTTAGCTTTATTTGGCAGGAATTTATATACTTGCTTCACTATTTGATCTTAACTTAAACAAAGGATGTTGGTCTCAGCCACCACTGATTTCAGGGTAACAGCTCTGCCTTCTCTCTGAAAGGCAGCAGGATTGTGACACTTCGAAAATCAGATGGTTGCACAGTATGGAAGTTTCTTAAATGTTTATTTATTGTAGTGAGCCAAACCCTCCTTTTCTTGTTTCTGAGTGTGCGATCAATTGCACTGAAAGCTGTAGGCAGAAGGATCTTACTTTCATACAATTGTCAGAACCTTGGCGAGGCCATGCAGAACAAACCCAAACAAACCAGGGATTCTAAATGAGGCCTAAGAACCTACTCTGAGCCCAAACTCCTGATAATTTTCCAGTTCAGAAAGTTGCTGAGGGTCCTCTGTCAGGGTGAGCCTCATGGTTTATGATTTCGGAGCCTGTGCAACGCTCCCTTCTATTTCATCTTGACTTAATGTCATTAGTCTTCCTTCACAGAAACCTGAGCGCTCATTTTCTAATCTATCTAGATGATACGCTGACAGCATTTTCCCTGATCGAGACTTTACCATTTATGTCTCTGCCTCTGTTAATCATTTGCAGAAATGAGATTTATAGTAAAAAGGATTAAATCAATTCTGACTACCTCCCAATTTTCGGGGATTTTTGATGAACACAGAAACCATGGCCCCTCAGAGATGCTTTCCTAAGAAGATCTTTCTTAGCTTTGTGAGGTGGCCTTTCAGCGTCTCCGAGTCTCTGTGGATCATAGCAAGTCCACTTCTCCATGTTTTGTTTGGCAACCACGCACCAGAGGCTACACTCGGAGCCAACTCAAGCTGTTTTTGATTAGAATCGATGAGTGAGCCATCCATTCTCTTCTCCTTCATTCTCCATCTTTCCTTCATTCTCTTCTTCCCAGTCCGAAGATGAGTACCTTTAGGAAAGGTATCAACCGATTTCAATTAAGTGTTTGTCTTTTGAGTTTCTCATCATGGGGTAAATTGTGACATTTTTAGCGGCAGGGATTGAAGAGAAAAATTGCACTAATCGCAACCCAGTTTATTTTGTTCCTTTCTAATTTCTCTAATCTTTCACTGACTTGAAATTTCTACTATGTGTCAGGCCTTGTGCAAGGCCAGGGACTTTCACGAACATGCAGTCTTCCTTCGGTATTCACAGGGGACAGGTTCCAGGACTGCCATGGATACCAAATCTGCAGTAGTTAGTTGAAGTCCCTTATATTAATATAAAATGATGTAGCATTTCCATAAAGCCCACATGCACCCTCTTGTTTACTTTAAATCATCTCTACCTACCTAATACAGTGTAAATGCTATGTAAGTAGTTGCCAGCACAGCAAATTCAGGTTTTGTTATTGAGAACTTTCTGGAATGTTTCTCCCATATATTTTTAGCTGTTTGAATCCACAGATGAGGGTAGTCGTTCCCTTCTCCAGGACATCTTCCCAACCCAGGGATCAAACCCAGGTCTCCCACGTTGCAGGTGCATTCTTTACCACCTGAGCCATCAGGGAAGCCCTATAAAGGGTCAAGTCAACTGTAATCATTTTCTTTCTTTCTCCTCCTCCCTTTGTTCCTTCCTTCCCTCAGTGGTTTTTTTTTTTTTCTTTTCTCCAAATTTACTCTTATTATTTTGCTTAGTTGCCTTGGATTTCTTCCTCTGATCCTCATGGTGAGTGCAGGGATAGCATTTCCTGAGTTTTTTCTTCATTCTGCAAATCCTGTTTATCCCACGAGCTATGCTATCTAGCAAGAAGGACAGTGATCATATTGACATATCCTTGGCCATGTGTCTAGACCAGAGTCAATGCCTTTAAATTCACTGAACTACTTACTCACCAAAAGTCACTCTAAATCATCTGCTCTATGTCATTCCATTTGCTGTCTACTGCAGTCTAGAAAATATCTGGACCACAGTTCTCTCTGTTTGATTTCCTCTGTCTGGCCCTGTGTTCATCCCCTTGGTCTAGGTAGACATTTTGGCTTCTCTGGCTTTTAACCTTATTACTAGACAGATTCTAGGTCCTTTAACACAAAATGCAGATCTTTCAGACTCTCCCCTTTTGGGGCCACTCTTGGAAACAATTTGATACTAGAGATATAGTTAACCTATACACCCAGAATGTTTTTACAGTACCATCTCACTTGGTAGGTATAAGGCTTGCTGCTGTCCCTGGGTTTAACGTGGGAAAGATAAGTAATGTGTCACACATTTTGGCCTCAATTTGGAGTGTATTTTTTCACCATGGTGAACTGGCTCATGTCTGTATATTTTAAAGTCATTGTGTCATTTCATTTTCCCACTGAGGGTTAAATATTTGTATGTGTAGGATTTGTATCTCATACACACAAAGATTTGATTGTCCAAGATCCTAGCAGTGGTTGCATACATTGTGTCTTCATAGGGATTAGACTTGGAGGTGGTAGAAGCACCCTACAATTTTTGGACTGAGATAGTATGGGGACCTGCACACTGTGACCACAGACTAGGAAAGAACCAGAAGTTTCACCCATACTATAAAGGTAAACTTCGGGCACTTCCTCAAGATATGACAGGTTAAAAAGGAACATCAGAAGTCGGAGCCAGGGTACCTCACTTTTTTGTTAGTTTGACATAAAGGATTTAGCAAGTAGGAATAGAATAAGAAGCATTACTAACTCTGGTTTCAAGGATTCAGTCAGTCACATTGTGTGGGGTGCTCACCGCCGTCAATATTCACAAACAACACCTCCCATACACACAGCATTCTGCTGAAGATGCAAATTCTTATAAAATACAGTTCTTCCTTTCCAAGAGCTTATGATGAGTCTAAAAGAGACCACTACAGGCTTAAATGATAGAAGCCACTATATATAAGACTTGTTTGGACTATATCATGCCGAGGGTGCACCAAAGACAGTACAGTAACTGAAACTGAGATAAAGGAGAACTTGCTTAAAGATGTGGCCTACTTCACTGGTGTGTGACCTGCGCTGTCTCATGGGACTAATGATACTGGGCTGTCATGATCTTAAAATTCTTAGTAGTTTAATCTGTGAATGTGTTCCGTAGGTGACACCCTAAGGTAGAATGGAGCAGGCACATGAACAGGGAATATACATATACAATAAGCATGGCTGTCTGTCTTTGCTGCCCCATTCAGACTTGGAATTCACAATACCCCAGCTGAGTGTACAATTCTGGTGGACCTACAATATGCGGGAGTTACTGTGGAAGACTCAAAGCAAGTACAAGGTCAAAATGTTATATCCATGACTATAAGCAAAGGAGAGGGGACACTGATATGTCCCGGAGGCCATGTTTTTCATTCCACCAGAATTTGCTTCAAACACAGATCACAGAAAGAAGGCATGGTGTTCTAAGAAATGCAAACAATCAAAGCATCATATCATATCCTTCTTTTACTCATGTTACGTCCATGTGTTAGCCAATCACTTAAGCTGAAAATGATGACACAGAAGTAAAGGAAGTGGTAGGGCAATCCAGAGTCCTTGTTTTCCCCTCTTCCTTCCCTTTTCATCAGTAAATTGAAAGCATGTTGGTGAATGTGTATGTATAAATAAAAGTGATAGAAACAGTTGAGTTAGTTTTGTGTACCATTTCCACTCTTTGGTAGCAAAATACATATGCATATACAAACTATGAAATAAAACTTATGCAATTTCAGTAATTCTGCACATAATATAAATACTTTGGTATTTACATTTAAAACTGGCATTGCCCATATAAAGATTACCAGTAAATAAAATTCATGCTAATAATTAAAAATCTTAATTTTTGTTTACTTAGAATTGCATTAATAGAAAATTAAAAATGTGACAATTCAAAGGAGATACCACAGAAGAAATAAAATTTTATACTTCTTCCTGTTTTTTGAACACAGGCCTCCAATATTTTCATTTTTCACTTGGTACCACAGACTATACATCCCCTGCCAGAGGGTCTTGATGGAAAGATGAAACTTGGAAAAGTAAAAAGCTTCTATTGGAAGTGCTACTTTTATGCCCTAAAATTGATCTATTTGATTTGGTCTGTGAATACCATAATGAAAGTGTGAACACTCAAAAATATTTGATCTATTGATTCAAAGCTTAGAAAATTAAACCTACCCCAAATACTTTTTCATTTTAAATTTTCTCTTCTGGTTACTGTATGCTCTTTAAATTTTTTTGTACATTCAACCCTTAAACCTTCATCTGTAACAGACTTGGAGTAAGGTATAGGGCAAGTCAACTTAGGTTCTTCTCAAAATGTTGTATCATCACCCATGACCTTAGTTGTCTCCAGAATCACATTTAAACTCCTGATTTTTCTTGTAAGTTCTTTATAAATATTTATTTTAATTTTCATTCATTTCTATTCACTGACTGTCCATGCCCCTGGGTTGCTGTGGGTTCTTGGTTCCAACCCAGCAACCATCTCAATAGCTCCTTTATGGAACTCATCTCTTCTTCCTCTAAGTCACATATACCACCCTTTTTACCTGGAACAATCTCAGTGAGCCATCTGATTACTTCTATGTCTCCCATCTTTCAGTGCAAAAAAAAAAATGGGAGATTTCTCAGTCTCACTCCACCTCAGCTCCACTACAGATCCACCAAAAGAGAGGAGGAAGTACTTTATAACTGTAAACCACTATACACACACAAAGCATGGCTATTAAAGTTGTTTTAATTATGTTGAGAACAGTTAATACTTCTTTAAGGCTTACTATAACCAGGCAGTGTTCTAAACCTTGTGTGTATTAATGCATTTATATTCTCACAATAACACAGAAAGGTTAAGTAACTTGTTAAATAGCTAATAAGTGGTGGAGGTGGGATTCCATCCCAGCAATCCCCCATTTACCTTCCTAAGGGAAGGTGTGGAAAGTCTCACGACACCGTACCTTGGTGTGCCATCACACTGATCAATTAGCATGTACTTAAGAAGACTCTGCTTCCATGTGCCCAAGAGAAAGGGAGGGCAGAACACCCCGATTTTTATATTGATGATTGCCTGCCAGAAAAATCCACTCACTGTTTGCCTCTATGTTTCTGTCTGGTTCAGCTTTGTTTTTTAATTTTGAAGCGCAGACCTTCTCTGGGAAGTTAGATTTTACTTTGATATTTCCACCCGAGGCTGGAGCTTGGAGAGCGTGCTCTCTCGCACAGATGCTTACTCAAGCTGTGTGACCACCAGCCTAGGAGACTCCGCTGCAATCTGCTTGGAACTTCCTACAGGACCACCCAGAAGCTGCAGCTGGTGCTGAGTACTGCGGTGGCCGCCTGTTTACATGAGAACGTGAGTTGAAGGAAGTGGACAATACCTGCTTTCTGCTGTCAGCCAAGGACTCGATTCCCATGGAAAGATTTGATGTGTAATCTAGAATATTCAAACGTTTTAGGCCCCAACTATTTTCCAGTCATGGGAAAAAACTGGGGCAAAAGGGAGTTTCTCCCAGGATGCTGGCAGCCTCTCTCTGGTCCGGGAAAACCAGCTGTAGGTCTGGGACCATGGGTCGGACAGACTCCAAATGTGCTGATCCTCAGATAGACCACGTTGAAAGAGCCATTTTCTCATACAAAGACTTTCCATTGAATCATATCCTATGCACTATCTCTGGCTTCTCAGAGAGGAACAACACTGAACTTGTAAAGAAAACAAAAAGTGTCCTTAAAACCCTGGCCCATATCTTTTGCGGATAGCCAAGTTCATGCCTAGCCGCCCCAGAAGGGCATTTGGCAACAGTCGCAGAAGAAAGCTTTTCTGTCCTGATGAATAACAGTGTCCGGAAGAGCTGTCTTGCAGGGTGAGGGGTGCCTGTGGAAGCAAGGCAGAGTTTTATGGAGCTGTTAGCGACGCCTTTATAGCACACTTTAGGTAGCAGATTTTTCGCTGAACAGGTTATCTTACTTCTGTGTTTTTGTAAATCAAACTCTTCTTTACAATTTTGTTTTGGACTACTTCAGAGGGCTTACAAATTAAAGAATTTCTAACATCTATTTCCACAGTAAATTCAGATTTTCAGAGATCAAGTTGCCTTAAATACAGGGGGACTTGTATCAACAACTTGGTCCCTTCAATTTTACCATTTCACCAGGGCCATGTCAAACCGTCTGGACTCCATGAAGCTAACATGCCCTGGGAAGGAGAAAGAAGCAGTCAAGCCACCTGGAGACACATGTTGCAAGTCGAGGAGGCCTCTCCTCTGTTGAAGGCATAAAGCATATTCTTCGGGGTTGAGCCTTGAGAAGAAGAGCACACTCAGATTTACTGAACTGGTACTATGCACCGGGCATTTAATTGCACAATAGCCCCAAGAGGGTAGAAGATAATGAGATAAAACTTAATAAGCACCTACTAGCCAATGGGCATGAAGCTAGTAACTTCATTTTTAAATGTATTGTTTCATTTAGTCTTTATAATTAGGGTTGCCATAGTTAGCAAATTAAAATCTAGTTAACATCTAGTTACATTTGAATTTCAGATAAGTAACACATTCTTTTCAGTATAAATATGTCTCATACAGTATTTGGGATATACTTATACTTAAAAATGTTGTTTTCTACTTGAAATTCATATTTAAGAGGGGGTTTCTGTATTTTATCTAGAGGAGGAAATGACAACCTACTCCATTATTCTTGCCTGGGAAATAACAGGGACAGAGGAGCCTGGCAGGCTACAGTCCATGGGATTGCAAAGAGTAGGACACAACTTAGTGACTAAATCACTACCACCACCTGTATTTGACCTGGCAATGCTATTTGGAAGAATCCTAAGAAGAAACGATTATTATTCCCATTTTACAATTGAGGAAACTAAGACTCAGACATTTTTTTTTTAAATTGCCCACAATGGCAAGTAAAGGTAGAGAGTTGGGATAACTGTTTCTGTTTGATTTTAAACCCTATACTGTCAGCAACTATACCATACAGTCT